>NC_080177.1:32623044-32933649 GCF_950295315.1 Erinaceus europaeus
GCTCATGCCAGAGCCCTGCAGAGAGAGGGGCTTGAAGTCCAGGAGAAGAGAGGCTGTTGGTGCATGACAGCAGGCACATTCTGCCACGGTGGATGTGGTGCGTGCTGCTGCTCCTTAATCCAGTTATAAATAAAGGCTGATGCAACTGCTCTTACGTGTAGGGCTGGAAATAAATTTCTCTGTGTAGCTGCAGTACTCTAGTAAACTTTTACAAGCCGGCTACGTGAGTTGAACAAACCGTCACAGTTTCTCCAACAAGGGCAGAATTCTTTACAGGCTTGCACCCTCACCCACAGACCTTTCCCAGAAAAGAAGAGGTTCAACTGCTACTTTTCTAGGTAAACTCCTAAACTGAGCTGGTTGTTCTAAAGGCTTAGGAAAAAATTCTGTTCTTCAAGTGTATCCTATATCACCACTTGCTTTTTCAATAGGAAAAAAGTTCCACACTGAATTTGCATAGGCATAAACCATTTCTTGGACAGCAAATATGCAATGGGTAACTGGCAGCCTTGAAAAAGGTTTGGGAGACTGAGGCAATGGGCAGCAGGGAGGATTGAGGTTCCACTATAATCTTCTCAAACTGACTGTATACTTTCCTTCAGGATCATGTGTATCCAATAGTTTACTCAGTTAAATTACAGTGATATTGCTCTTTATTATCACAAACAATACCATATTATACCCAGCTTCATATCATTTATCTAGCCCCATGTATCCTGCAGACAAACATTAGTTCAGTTGCTGGAAATAAAACTGGGGTGGAGAAAGACATATTGATGGGCTTTGTGGCAGCTATTGAAGGATAGCAAATTAAAATGAATAAGAAATGCAAGCTCTGGGCGCCAAGCCCAAGTAAAGCCAGGGAGAGTGAGAAAAAATATGAATCTTTTGACTTTATTCTGTACTCTGCCAGTAACATCTCTTCCCTCTCTAAGTCCCTTTCATGGCATACTGATTTCTCCTCATCCCCTGCCCAAACACCATTTAACTCATTGTTTAATTTTTAAAATTAGTTTTTAAAATTCATAAAGGTATCATTTCACCAGAACCAGTAATAAAAACACATAATCAACTTTCCACATAGACATTTGCTTTTCTTTCCTTTTTTTTTAAACCAAAAACAGTATCCAAATGAGCATATGTACTATTAACTAACTTAAAAAAAATCTATTAGGGAGAAACCATATATATGGTTATATATATATGGGGGGAGAGGGGGTAAGGGGAAAAGAGAGGGGGAGAGGGGGAAAGAGGGGGAAAGGGGGGAAGAGGGGAAAGAGGGGGGGTGTTGTTAAAGTTCGGGGCTCCAGCAGGCCGGGCTAGCGTTGTGGTGGTAGACAGAGACAGAGACTCGGGGACACACGGCTGGGCTGAGAAGCTGCAGTTTAATCTTTATTCACGAGTGGGCAAATCACCACACCATGTGCTTCCCTATCATTCTCCCTCTGTGGCTGCTTCTGGGACTCTGGATGTCCTTAGCATAGGGGCCGGGGGTGGGGGGGGTGGGGGGGTGAAGCTGGTGCAACTAGCAAGGGCCAAACCAATTCCATCAGAGGTCGGGGGGAAGGGGAGCAAACCAATATGACCAACAGGGGGGAAAGGGGGAAAGAGGGAGGAAAGAGGGGGAAAAGGTGGGGAAGAGGGGGAAATGTGTGTGTGTGTGTGTGTGTCTTTAACTACAAGTCAATACTGCCTCATCTAGCCATGTAGTAATCTAGGGTCATTGCCTTAATATTATCCTGATATTTACAATTTTGAGAAAAGACTATCTGACTAGGAGTTCCACATCCTTCTAAGTGCTCATGTTTTTCTTTTTCTGCCCCACTCCTGTGTGCACCGTGTCCTTCATTTTTGGTGACTGACCTTGAAACAAGTCACTGACAGACCTGAGTAACAAGCATCTGACTTTTCAGCGTGAACTGCAGACAGAGATACCCAGTCTTGGGTTTACAACTGTCTTCAGTTCCATATACACACAGGTTCTGACAATATACTCACAAGTGTAAACTGAGATTAAGCCCTTCTGAGAGCTACAGAAAGGAAACTCTGAGCACTCTACTGTAAGTTGATATTGACAAATTCTCACCATGACTACCATTACTCTATCAGAATCACCATTTGATTAAAGCCCCAGGCATTATCTGGGAGAGTTAACATAAGCCACTAATACCACAATCCATATTAATTTAGTTGGCAAACACATAGTAAAAAAAAAAAGAGAAAGAAACCTGTTTTAATTAAGAGAAGAAGAATGCTATAAGTTAACAGGATATCAATCAAAGAATCTAGGATGAAAGATTGCTTGGCTGACTCATAATTGCTCAGAAATCAGGGACTGCAAAAAGACAGAATAAACACTCATGTGGAACAGAATTTTTTTCCTTTGGCATGTAAACTAGATTGGAAGATGTGGATTGCTTCCTATTTTTAAAGGCTTACTTGTAGAAGATTGTTTTATTTCTTCAGCTACTTCTTAAGGGTGATTCAGAAATAGCAGATAAACCAGTGAGTAGTAGTGTTTGAATCAATACAAAGGTGAAATTTCCAGTAGTCAAAGATGCATAAAAATGAAGGAGATAAATTCTTTGCTTGCAGATACAGAAAAGAAAAAAGAATACTCAGCAGGTTATTAAGTACCCATGCTTAGAAATAAGAGACCTCACCATCCTCTATTCCCAGTGGCTTAATGGGAGAGTACATGCCTTGAATGTCTGAGGCTCTGTGTTCAATCCCTGACACTGTATGTAACAGAGTAGTGCTCAGTTCTTTCTCTCTCTCAATTAATTACATTAGGATTTCACCATGTGAAAGGCAAGTTTTGATGGAAGTCCCAAGGAAAGTGTGGAATAGTGGTTGTATAAATAAAAAAGCAGGTTTGCAGAGCTGGGTATTCTGGGGGTGAAGAGAGCAGTGTCAATGCAGTAAGGAGAAATGAAAGCCCACATGGTCCCACTCTCCCACACATAACTCTAGAACCAGATTCCTCACTGGTGTCATTCTCTAGGGCATAGGGCAGTATGACTGCCAGGTTTCACTTACTTCTTTTGCATCTGCATCAGAAGTTCATCAGCGTGTGACCACTGGTGTCAAACCATAATAGGGAATTTTCACCCATTTATATTTCTAAGGACATTCACAGATAAGTGAAAGAAAGCTGACATTTGCAATACAGTGGGAAAACATCCACTTTCAGGTACATGCTTCATGCTAGCTAACAAAAGGTTAATTATAACATTGCATTCTCATGCTGCTGAACTATTTCTCCTGCCAGGATTAAGTATCGAACTGGAAAGAGAAGGACTTGGTCTCAACACACCTGAAAAACATAGCTCTAAGACTAATATCCATGGCTCAGTGAGCTAGAGGAATGACAGCACCTTCAGCTAATCCTCAACTATCCTCCGGTGTCAGTCCACTGTGTGCTCACATGCAGTAGGTGCTATATTCACTTCAGGGCTGAGATAATTTCCAGGGAAATTTTGCACTACCAAGCCAACTAGGTGCAAAGTAACTTAATGTAGAAAAAGTGGCAACAAGCATTAAGAAGCAAACACACCTATGAATGAATAGTTGCATTATCTCCACTCCCAATTTATACTGAAACCCTGACCCCAAAGTGAGATGGTTTCTGCAGACAAGGCTTTGGGGTAGTAATAAGGGCCACGAGGGTGGGAGCCCTTAGATGGGACTGATGCCCTTGTAAGCAGAGATAACAGAGCTTACTTTCTCCTTCTTGCTAGTACAGAAATACTTGCTTCAATGCTTGTGAAGAGAGGACTCAAACCTGGGTCCTTGTGCATGGGGACATGAGTGCTTAACCAGGTGTGTCATGACCTGGCCCCCATAAAAAGTTTTTTTTTTTTTCCAGTAAACTAGAGAATTTTTTTCAAAAGGCTACTACATATATATAATCTCCACTATGATGAGTTCTGAAGAGTTAATGTGTTTGGACCAGTACAATGTGGGAGCTGAACAGTAAAAAGCAGTGGCTTCTGTGTGTGGGAGCATCTTCTGGAAAAAGCACAAGGGTAATTTACTTTGTGGAGAGTCCAGGATAAACTGAAATCAAATAGGTAAAAATTCCTCACATAGGAGTTTATCCTTAAGGGATAAATTCACAGTGAATCTGGCTATTGTTTTGTAGAACCAAGGACAAAGAACTTGGATCAAGTCCACAATCCTAACCTGGGGCATCCTGCTTCCAAGCACTTGTTCTCTTTGTCTCTCTGTAACCTTGGCAAACACACTCCCCTCTCCAAAGCTCTACCCTGGTCATGTGTTCTGCCCGGATATTCACAGACAGCCTCTTTTCTTGGGCTCTGTGTCCTTAGATCTCTATACATCTACTCAAGTGTCCCTTAGCGAAGTCTTTCAGAATCCTCTGTGTAAAAATAGTAAAGCCATTCTTTCCAAACTTAATTATCCCTTTTAATGCAGTTTTTTTTTTCCTTCATAGAATGCCCCAGCATTTACTGTTTATGTTCTGTTTCTCTACCTGTGCTAGAATTTAAGATTCCTGAGTGCCAATTTGTTTGTTCTGCTTTATTTCCTATGTACTCCCAGAGCTTAGAATAGTGACTGATCCACATTTGGGAGCTCCTCTCTTCCCTGATCCAGCTTTCTAGTCCATTTTCCAACTCTGACACCCTCTCCCTAGACAATACCTTGGGTCCATCTGTATGTTAGCTGTAAGGCTCAGGCAAAAACTAGTAAAGCCATGGGCCCCTTGGAATATACCTAAAATAGAGCTACTAGCTTTTTCCAAATGGAGATCCCAAATCTTTACCTGCAATATTCTTGCCTTTAATTTCATGATTAGTCAACAATTTGTTCTGCTTTATATCTTAACTCTTTTTCAGCCACCAAGTTCCAGTTGATACCATGATGCCAGCCTGACTTCCTTGGGCAGACCAATGTGTCCTGGTACCCCACACCTCTTCAGATCCCCGCCCCACAAGGGAAATAGAGACAGGTTGTGAATATGCATCAACCTGCCAATGCCCATGTTCAGAGGAGAAGCAATTACAGAAGCCAGACAGACCTTCCATCTTCTGCACCTCATAATGATCCTGGGTCCATACTCACAGAGGGATAAAAAATAGGAAAGCTTTCAAGGGAGGGGATGGGATATGGAGTTCTGGTGATAAGAATTACATGGAATTATAGCCCTCTTGTCCATAATCTTGTCAATATTTCCACTATATATATAATTGTGACTACTACATAGTAGGTCCTCAACCATTATTTGATCGGGGAATGAAAAAAGACCTCAAATTTGAGGGAAGGTCCTTTTTTAATTCATTTTTTACTCTGATGATCTTATATAGAACTTTGCACTAAGTCAGCAGTCCCTAAGAATCTGTTGAACTACACAATTAAATTACACTTTTACAAATGGCAGTGCTCATCTGCTTTCTAAAATTATCTGACTGTACTTTCTATCTTTTAGAAAATAAATCCATGATTGTGTTTAATTATAATAAAGCAATGAGTTGTTTAACCAATTTGGTAGAGAGAAAAAAACAATAATTTGGTGATCTGATTTAATTAGCCAATGGAATATATTACCACATTTATCAATTAGTTTCCAATAACCACTGCCTTTCTTGATACAGAAGGTCAAATCCTAATGAGGGACACTGTGTCCAGTATTCTGATTTAATAAATGAAGTACAGAAAAACAAGCAAAGTGTTCCAGGACTGAAATTTCTTTTTGCCATTACATTGTATCCATTGAAAATGCATTTCTGGGCCTACATCAGCAGGACACTCACTCAGTGATGGGTTTTAAAAGGTTATTGAAACTCTCCTCAAACTAAGAAGTAAAAATGTGCTTCAGTATTGGGTAGTTAAATTTATAGATTCAATTGTTTCCCTAAACATTAGGGACACAGTCAAAATTTAAACAAAATACAAGAAAGAGTGTAGCCTTCAAGCTTTATAATCTGTTCCATAATCTTCTCCAAGGCCACCAAAGAAAATAAGCACATGATAAGAATATAAATTACACATGACTTTAAGATATTACTAGACTGCAAAGAAAATGACTTGACTTGATAAAAACCACAATCAATCTTAGTCTTCAGAAGGCTGACAAGCTAAAACTCATTTTTTGTATAAAAATTCAACAATTTGTTTGGCTTTGTATGTTAACTCTTCTTTTTCACCAGGTTCCAGATGCCATCAGGATGCCGGCCAGGTTTCCCTGCACTGAAGACCCCACCAATGTGTCCTGGAGCTCCGCAGACTGGGAGTATGGACCGACCAGTCAACGTCCATGTTCAGCAGGGAAGCAATTACAGAAGCCAGACCTTCCACCTTCTGCAACCCACAAAGACACTGGGTCCATGCTCCCAGAGGGATAGAGAATGGGAAAGCTATCAGGGGAGGGGATGGGATATGTAGATTGGGTAGTGGGAATTGTGTGGAGTTGTACCCCTCCTACCCTATGGTTTTGTTAATTTATCCTTTCTTAAATAAAAAATAAATTTTAAAAAATTCTTTGTTCTTTAGGACAATTTCCATTCAACTTTATGCTCCAAAGAAAACCCAGATCATCGGGTAGCATGTATGCAAAGAATAATCTCTTATATCAAGAATACATTCCTTCAAAGGGCTTTCACATTCTCTCTCTCTTCTGATTTGAGCAGCAGCAACACCTTACTGTGAAGTCTTATCAGTGATGTTCCCATTTTGGGTAAACAGGCTCATAGCATCAGCAGCCTCCCACAACACAGCTCAAATAAAACAGGACTGATCTAGTGTCCAGTTCTGTTGAAAGCCAGACTGAGTGCTCTTTCAGCAGGCAGGATACATGCTGCCTCTTAATTATTTTTTAAATTTTTACTTATAAAAAAGGAAACACTGACAAAAACCACAGGATAAGAGGGGTACAACTCCACAGAATTCCCACCACCAGAACTCTGTATCCCCTCCCTTCCCGATTTCCTATTCTTTATCCCTCTGGGAGTATGGACCCAGGGTCATAATGGGTGCAGAAGGTGGAAGGTCTGGCTTCTGTAATTGCTTCCCCGCTGAAGCAATTGGCAAGTCGATCCATACTCCCAGCCTCTCTCTCTCTTTCAATAGTGGGGCAGGGTTCTGGGGAAGTGGGGGTCCAGGACACATTGGTGGGGTCATCTGCCCAGGGAAGTCCAGTTGGCATCAAGTTAGCATCTGGAACCTGGTGGTTGAAAAAAGAGTTAACATATAAAATCAAACAAACTGTTGATTAATCATGAACCTAAAAGCTGGAATAGTTCAGATGAAGAGTTGGGTATCTCTGTTTTGTAGATAGTTAGTAGTTCTATTTTAGTTATATTCCAAAGAGCCCATGACTATACTAGTGTTTTTTTTTTTTTTCTTGAGCCTGACATCTTATATGCAGATGAATCCAAGTTATTGTCTGGGGAGATGATGTCATGGCTGGAAAAAGGATCAAAAAGCTGGATCAGGGAAGAGAGTAGCTCCCAAATATGGGAAAGGTATATAAATATTGTTGACTGTAAACCATATCGATCTGATTTGGTCTGGGGCCCATATTCAGCTTAGTTGCCTATGTGACCTCTGCATTCCTATAGATCTGAGCTCACATTCTGTGGTCATGAGTAGGAAAGTTCCAAGCTGCCCCAATATCAGGACCCATCTTCCTCAGGTGGAACATAAGAGTATATTGTCCAGCCTCCCTTCAGAGGATGGAACATTCTCTACCATTGTTGATCTACGTTGGGGGCAAGGTCCTTAAACTTATTTTACTTCAAGTGATATCCTCCTATTCTTTCATACATTTTAAGCAGAACTGAATGCTGAGGACACTTACTCTAAGTGCTGTTTCTTTCTTTCAGAGAATTAAAAAAAATTATTATCTTTATTTATTTATGGGATAGAGACTTCCAGAAATCAAAAAGGAAAGGAGTGACAGAGAGGGAGAGAGAGAGAGAGACAGAGAGACAGAGAGACACCTGCAATACTGCTTTACCACTTGTGAAGCTTTCCCTTGCAAATGGGATCTAGGGACTCAAACCCGGGCCCTTGAACACTGTAACATGTGCATTCAAACAGGTGCACCACTACCCAGCCCCTAAGTGCTGTTTCTTATCCCAGAAAATTCTATGGAAAGTACTGTATGGAATTTAGGAAGACTTCTCACAAGGAGCTGACTCAGCTAGAAGTGCCTTTCTGACCTCCTATTTTCTGGAACTGGCTGACTCCTGGAGCTGTCCCAACTACGCTAGACTACGTGAGGACCTTAAAGATGGCAGAACAGGAAAGACAGGAATCTGGGTCTCAGATAACCATATGAAGCGTTCATAGCAGAATTCAATTGCCTACCTCCAGACCTTTTACAGGATACAGAAATATATCTCTATTTGGTTTCTGTCACCATCATTTTATATTTCTTATGATAGACATTGGTGTCTTTCATAGCTTCATCTCTGCTGGCATCTCTAGCCTTTTCTACCATTCCTAAAACTTTCAGCTATAGCCCTACCAAAATCCCCAGTAGTTGTCTGTCCCTGTTTCCCCCTCCCCATCCCTTAAGAGTATTTTTTTTTTTTTGCTTAAAATTGTTCCCTACCTAAAAACACCTTCTTTATCTTGGTTTAGCTTTTCACTTTTCACACTCTGCTCAAATGTCAGCTCATACAGGTAAGTGTGTCTAAACCCCCATTTCAGGCTAAGTGGCTATTCTCTGTACTCTGATAACACACTGGACATGGTCTAATTTTGGAACCATACAACATGTTTATTTTTGGGTCATCTATCTCATTCCAAAGCACAAATATTGTGCTTAGTTTCTACCTGTGCCTTCCAACACAGTAACATGCTCTGAGCTCAATTAGACTTTTCTAATTCAAACAGAACAAACAGCACAAATGCCTTAAGATATTCTGATAGGCTCTTTTTTTTTTGTCAATAGCAAGATGAAGACTAACAATTTTCTAATGGTGAGGTTTTCCCTTTGAAAATGGCAAGCGATCCATCTTAACAAAAAGTATATTCTGCAAAGAAATGTATTGTTTGGACTGTTTCTGACTTAAATTCCTTAATCTATGAAAGAGAGCTAGGAACCAAGTAATTGTGAAGAATGCATCCAATTCTAATAATTTCATAATTCTACTGTTGAATATAAACACAGAGACCTGGACACAAAGAACTCACTGTGAATAGATGTTTTCTCCATGCATTGGCAACATGAAGAGCCTTATGTAATTTTTAAATCAATTATTTACAAGCAGTGCCTAATAACATCCTGAAGACCTCAGATGACAGTGAACACACCAGGATAATAAAGTGTCAGTGTGGGGAGACATACCTTCTAGACTCTGATCACGCCAGCTTTCAAAAGCCCTTGAATTTGCCACATTCACTCTTGATACCAAGCACCCACATTTGCTATTCCCTCTGTCTGGAATGGGCATCACCTCCATTCAAATGCCACTTCCTTAGAGAAAACCTTCCTCTTTCCCTGATTAAAGCAAATCATCCTATTAGTGGTTCTCACTCATTACACTGCACCTTTTTTTTTTTCTTTTTTTTTTTCTTTGATGTACTGTGATTTACCACTATTAGGATCACTGACTGATGCTTTCTCCCACACAAGAAAGTTTTTTTTCTTCATTTTGTCCATCATTATAGCAATATTCTCAGCAGAGAATTGGTACTCAATAGACACCTTTATATATCTCTGAAGAGTATGGGGAGAATGGACAAAACAGCCAAGGAGTTCCATTTGGTGGAAAAGCCAAACTATTCTAGTAAGCAGGAAAGTCTCTGAGCTCTCCTTCACACTCCTGAAAAAGGACCACAGGATAGAGGTCACATTCTGGTAAAAGTGGAAGGGCAAGTACTGAAATAGATCACCATTTGTCAGAGTAATCTTGACAGACTTAAAAGAGTTAAGGCAGAAATATGACTAAGAAGTGCTAAGTTCTGGTAACAATTCTGAGTAAGGACTCAAGAGTGAAAAATCAAATGTTGAAACAGTGAAATAACTCACTTAGGTTGTGTATTGCTTTGCCATGTGTGTAACCCAGGTTCAAGACCAGGCCACACTGCCATGATGCTGTAGTTTGGTGCTGGAGTTTCTCTGTCTGCTTTTCTGTTTCTATCTTTTAAAAAATCTGATGTGAAAAGTTATTAGCATTGAGAATTTCATCAGATTCCAAAGGAACAAAAACCACACACACACAAATACAAATGATAACTTGCAGCTATTTTTGTAGCCAGCAAATTGGAGGGAAATAAACATACTTCTTGGAGCAGAAGAAATGATGGCAAAAAGAAAACAGCTGTGAAATCTGATTTTCATTTTTGCATGACAAGATTTTTCTCACTAGAATGAGTGGAATAAATAAAATATAAAAAGGGGCAGGTGGTGGCACACCTGGTTGAGCGTACATGTTACAGTGCACAAGGATCCAGGTTCGAGCCCCTTGCCCCCACCTGCAGGGGGAAAGCTTCACAAGTGATGAAGCAGTGCTGCAGGTGTCTCTCTGTCTCTCTCCCTCTCTATCACCCCCATTCCCTCTCAATTTCTGACTGTCTCTATCCAGCAAATAAATAAAGATAAAATAAAATAAAATATAAGCAAAGAAATGAATTTCAATATAGGTGAGGTGGTAGAGCTCAAACTTCCAGGCTCAAAAGAATGACATTTGGGGACTCTGAAAGTCTGTTGTAATTTGAATAAATACTTAAGAGTAAAAAATGGTACTAGCAAATGGGAATTAGGCAGATGCTATAATTTACAAAAAAAGAAGGGAGGGGGAGGTGGCAACTAGAGAACTAATGATGTGACTCAGCCTGTGATATTCGTCGTCACTGACTCACCACACAGGTTGCTTTGGAAGCAGGTGACTTGTGGATTCTTGGACACTGAAGCAATGGTCATAGAGGTTGCCTCATCATGGTCTCCCCAGAAAAGTTATGCTTAGCTAACTCCAATATTGTCTTATTTATTTTGCAGAGCAAGGCTCTAATCCATGTGTAATTTCTCTGTCTGACCTGTTTTTTCATTCAGATAGATATATGGTAGCTAGAAAGATAGAAAGACAGACAGGCAGACAGACAGATCCTGGCACCGGTGTTTCCTCTAGTGCCATATCATGTTCTATGTGGTGCTCGAACTTGGGCTAAAGCAATGTCTTAAAGGTTATGTCCTATCTAGTGAACTCTCTCTAGATCCTCAGCTAACTTCAGATCACCTGAATATCTGAAGTTAACAAGGCAATGGTTCCTTGTGATATCCTTGAGAAATAAGAATAAGTATATTCATGCTAAATCCAGAGATTAGCCTAGCAGATTTCATCTCAAATTCTGAATTAAATAAAAGAAAAAAAAACTCAATGGGGCCAGGAGACAGCTCACTTTACTAGGAGGCATACCTTACACCAAGTATACAACTCTGGATTTGAGCCCTTGGCAACAGGGGGAGCTCCCCTAGGAGAGGGCAGTGATGTGGTGCCTCTCTTCTCTCACTGTGTCCCCCCCTTCCAAACAGGGGAATGAAAGAGACACTGAGCTATGGTAGCATGCATGCACATGGTCCCAGCACAACATGGAGAAAAAAAAAAAAAGCTCATGTGTTCATGAAGGTAGAAGTTGTTCTTTCAACTAAAACAAAAGTCAAAGGTGGGTTTCTTTTTAAAACAGTTTTATTAGTTAATGGGAGGAAAGAAAGAGAACCAGAGCATTATTCTGACATGTGATGATGGGGATTAAACTTGGAACCTCATACTTGGGATTCAACACTTCTTGGGCCCTAAAAGTCAATATGCTGAGGATATATTCAAAGGAAGCAAATACAGCTGTCCAGAGAGATCTGTGTATACCTGTATTCATAGTGGCACAATTTGCAATAGCCCAAACTTGGAAGCAGCCAGGTGTCCAACAACAGATGAATAGATAAGAAAGTTGTGGTGTATATATACACAACAAAATACTACTCAGCTGTCAAAAATGATGAATTTACCACCTTTGCCTAATCTTGGATGAAACCTGAAGGAACTATGTTAAGTGAGATAAGCCAAAAAGAGGAGAAAAATCTGATAATCTCACTTAAGGTGGAATTTAAGACACTAGGACAGAAAAGGGAAACACAAAGTATAACTTGGGATGGTCTGGTGTATTGCATCAAAGCAAACGACTCTAAAGGAGAGAGAACAGATATGGGTGGGGTGGGTAGGGAGTCTTCAGTGTCCTGGTACATGGTGGTAGAAAAGGACTTAAGTTGGCAGTGGTAGGCACTGCTTTGAAGATAACTATCATGGGGAGATAAATATCATTGACCTATCTTACCAACTGTACTGTAAACGATTAACCTTCTTACCAACTACAACAATTAACCTCCTCCCCCAACAAAAATGATTTAATGTGCTATACAAGTACAAAAAAAAAAACAAAACACTCAGGATTGGGAGTTAGTTTCCATGAACTAGTGCCACAGCTGGAAAATGGAAGAGCAAAATGTCTCCATACACTCTTGGTGTTTTAGGAGTAAAGACTGCAACCAAGCCCTCAGAACACCAAGCACTGTATAAGGCATAGATAGCATGGTCAGACTCACGAGCAAAAAGCCTGTGCTGAGTGAGTGTTTAAGTGCAATCTGGTGCTTAAGTGCAAACTGAAACTGTGTTCTATAAATTCTTTCTCTTCCGGCATTCATTTCTTTCGTGCTTTGTCAAAAATGAAAATCTATGCTGCTTGGCTTTAGGTGTTTGGAGTTAAAATTCGCACTGATGGCAGGTTCCTCTTTCTTACAGCTCATTAAATGAAACAGAAAAATGGCACCTGTAATGCTGGCAGGCAGGTGTGGGGTATGTACGCCCTTTTGTTTCCTGAACTTCTCCATAGAATTTGATTCTGGAGAAAAGGCAATGCCCAACTAAATTATTCATGAGTGATATCTGGGCTCCCAATCAGCCCCCACAACCCGGGACAAAGAAAGGAAGGAATAATCTTTTTTTTACCCCTCTGAGTATAGTGACTCATGGACTGCTTTCTCCTTAGCCTCCTCTTGGTCTCTGGGTCAAGATAGGCTGCATTCTTTCCAACCAAACACAAAGAGCAGACCTTTGTTGTGCTGTATTTCTTAGGAACTGGGCTTATGTTCCTCTATGCAATACAAGAAAACATAGTTAAAAATTAGGGTCAGAACACAAGTGGGAATCTAATAAATATAACTAGCCTGGCTCCTCCCTCCTAAGGCACAGCTGACCAAGTGAAAGAAGGGTCATATCAGAGGAAGTCTAAGGTAATATCCTTTTAAAGATATATATACACACAATTTGTGATTTTGGAAGGAAGCAGAGAGGATTTGAGAGGGAAGAGGGAGAGGGAGAGGGAGAAGGAGAGAGGAGAGAGGGGGAGAGAGAGGGAGAGGGAAAGGGAGAGAGAGAGAGAGACAGAGAGAGACAGAGAGAGAAGCACATAAGCCACCTACAGCACTGCTTCAACACTTGTGAAGCTTCTTCCCTGCAGGTGGGGACTGGGGATTTGTATTTATCTGTTTATTTTCCCTTTTTTTGTTACCCTTGTTGTTTTTCATTGTTTGTAGTTATTATTGTTGCTGTAACTAATGTCATCGTTGTTGGATAGGACACAGAGAAATGGATAGAGGAGGGGAAGACAGAGAGGGGGAGAGAAAGACAGACACCCGCAGACCTGCTTTACCGCCTGTGAAGCGACTCCTCTGCAGGTGGGGAGCTGGGGGTCCGAACCAGGATCCTTAGCCAGTCCTTGCACTTTGCGCCCCGTGTGCTTAACCCCTGCACCACCGCCCGACTCCTGGGACTGGGGATTTGAACAGAGATTCTTGAGCATTCATTGTAACATGTGTCCTCTACCCAATGCATCACTGTCTGCCTTCCTAAGTTAATATCTTCTAGTATCTTATTGAACAGTGACTTGCAGATGGTACCATCTTTATAACTTGCTGGAAAATAAACAACCTCTGGGATAATAGGCAATAGCTCTTCGTTTGGACAGATCAGAAGCATCAACCAGAGGAGACTGTTCTGGCTTTGGTAAATGCCAGTCCAGGGCATGCATGATAAATGATGTTGTCTGATGCTCCCAAGTTTCTCACTGCTCACTGGATCAAATTCACATCTTCTGTGACCCAAGTGTGCCCTTTACTGTGTATGAATTCTAAGGACTTGGCTTTCAATGGCTTATCCTTAAGACTATCTTCAGGTCAGTACCTTGAATGGAGTTAAGCTGACCGGTGAAATAAAACCACAGGATAAAAACAGCATGGAAATCTATCCTAATTAAGTGTGTCCCTGTCAAAGTAAGCAGTATCAGGATCTGAGATTCAAGTTGAGGAGTAAACTGAAACAAATGATCAGAATTGAAACTCAGGAAGGGGAGACAGTACAGTGTTTATGCAAAGGACTTTCATGCTGGAGGCTCTGAAGTCCCAGGTTCAATTCTCAGCACCACTATGAACTAGAGATAAACAGTATTCTGGTGAAAAAAAATTAAAATTAAATTGAACCTCAGATGTCAAAAGTTGAAATAGAACTTCTCAATACATACACAGTCCAGTCTTATGTATTTTTTTAACTGCCACCAGGATTATCGCACCCAGTGGCCTTTTTCCCCTTTCCTTTTTATTTGATAGTACAGAGAGAAATTGAGAGGGGAGGGTGAAATAGTGAGAGAGAAGGAAAAGAGACCTGCAGCACTGCTTCACTGCTTGTGAGGCTTTCCCCTTCAAGTAGGGACCAGGGGCTTGAATCTGGGTCTTTGCACATGGTAATCGTGTATTTTGTTATAGCAGCCAGAATGAACTAGGACATATCCCTGTCTCATTTTCATGAACTAAAGTTGCCCTGTTAACAAAAGGTGGATAAAAAGCCCATTCTAGGAATGCTCTTAAGTTTTCATGTCTCTCCCCAGGAAATAGGGCAACCCCATGGTTAAAAGCATATTTTGAATTCTGGTTTTACTATCACTTAGTAGACTAGCTATTAAATAGCTCACTCAGATGGTTTTGCTATGCTTACAACCCACAATTGAGACCTGTCCCCTTTATGCTGGAGGAAGCTTTAGTGCTATAGTATCTTTACTTCTCTCCCTCTGTCTGAATCAAGTCAGTTCAGCAATGAAGTCCCAGTGATGACAGAGAAAATGAAAAAAAAAAAAAAAGGAAGGAAGGAAGGGAGGGAGGGAGGGAGGGAGAAAGGAAGAAAAGAAAGAAGAAAGGAAGGGAGGAAGGAAGGGAGGAAGGAAGGAAGAAAGGGAAGAAGGAAAGAAGGGAAGGAGATTGATATTATAAGACTCAAGTTACTCATCTAAATACAATAGGTCTTTAAGCAATGTTGCTTAGTTCATGTCACTTTGTTATAATGCTGGCAAAAAAAAAAAAAAACCCAGTCAGCACTAAATGTTGTAACATTATTTGAATATCTGGTTTGTTAAATGACTTAAAGTTACCATTTCCAAGAAATTATCCAGTGTGTTAAATGAGAACATATCGTAACACCAACACTATTATTGCTTCATAATAGAAGTTTTGGAGAGCTGGGGTAAAAATGTAGATAAAATGCCTAGCCTTTAACAAATACTCAGTTTCACTCTTGTCACTGTGACTAATGTTACTTTAATTTACAAGAGCAGTCCCTCTCAAGTAGAGGAGTCATTATTCTTAAAAATTAAATGTGGAGGTGGCAGGGGTGTAGCTCAGTGATGGAAATGTACGCTTCACAAACATGGCTTCACTCTCTGTCATCCCCTCCTGCCTCTGGGCTCCCCTCACATCCCCTCACCTCCCACAAGAAACATGGGGAAGGTTTCCTCCATGGAAAACAAAGAAGAGCAACCATGGAGAAGAAAACAGAGACAGAGCTCACAGCTGAATCTAACTCTTGGCAGGGCCACAGATCCCCTCCATCAGCACTCAGGACAGTACACAGTGTGTGGTCCAGCAAGCTCCCAACACAGGTGTCTAAAGCACCAAAGGGCAGCTCAGGGTGTGAGAATCAGCAGAGCATTCTGGTTGTTTCAGAGAAACACCACTGCTGGGGAGCAGGTCTGGCTCTAGGCTTTGTACCCTCCCTTCTCCACCTCACAGCCAAGTCGCTAATAGAAGGACTAGATCTAGTTGAGGCTTTGGGGTTCTGCGCTGAGAAGAAACTAGATGCTATCTTGGTATAGTGCCCAGAGCTTGCCCATTCTGTTCTGCCCCCTTTCCTGAGCCATGTTGCATATCCCAGCAGTTTCACACTTCCCCTTTTGATTCCCAGAGTACTTACGAATATATAGCTTTTCAAACACTTATATTTTAACAATGGTGTCAGTTTTGCTGGAAAGGAAGAACATTTGGCAAGGCTAATGAACAGCAATATTTAGTCAGGAAATTCTTTACTTCATTCAACAACCATGTTTCCATTACAAATGTTTTTTTTTCCTCAAAAGAGACCAACAATTGCATCTCTAAAGGGGAAAATGGATTATTTGTGGGAACCGAGTTATAATGTGGTTTAAAGAGTAGGAGGACAGTGACAACAGGTAAGAAAGGGAAAAAAATTGGGGGGTGAAAAGTCTCACACATGCACAATTTCATCATCTTGAACCATCTTTTCATTCAGAGAGAGAAAAGAAAAAGAGCTTCCTCTGAGCCCATGGTACCTCCCATGCGATGCCAGGGCTCGAACCTGGGTCATGCACATGGCAGGGCACACACCTTCCCTGGTGACCCATTTCTCTGGCCTAAGAAAGGTAAATTTAAGGATAAAAATTAAAAAATTCTAACACTCCAACTTACATTTTTTTACCTCACCCAGTCTCTGTGTCATTAGTTTCATCTAGCATCCCTTGAGTTTAGGGACCTGACAGCATTAACCCAGCTCCAATTCCAAATAATGTAAGCTCTATTTATCAGCAAGAGATTACATGTGTTAAAATGGAATCAAACAATATGTGGGAGAAGGCAGCCAATGATAAATATTATTAGGAGAACACTGAACAAGGAGGTCACCGATTAGCTTCTCCAGAGGCTCGAATGGCTACCCTCTATTACCAAGATCCGTTTAACAGCAACTCAGTGCAACAGTTAGCCATATTCCTCAGTTTACATGAGTCTTGGAATGGAATGGAACACTTTAAATGTTAGATCAGAAAATCAAGATCAGCAGTCTGTTCAGCATCTTGCAAGAGTTGGTTGTCACAGAGCCTGAGCAAATTCTAGCTGAGTGAATTCAAGAATACACTCTTCTGAGTTGCTTCTGCCTGTTTTATAAATACCAAATGAGGGCATGTTTCAATTTGTAGGCAGTGTCATAATTTCCTCACTATTCATTTTATTTGAATTGGCAATCACACCTTTATGAACTTAATTCCAAATTTTTTTTCAACTGATTATCTTAAGAGATGGAAGGATGAAATAAGGGGTTGGGCAGTGACACACCTTGTAGGGCTCATACATTACAGTGTATAAAGACCCAGGTTCAAGCTCCCAGACCCCACCTGCAAGTGGAGGGGGTTCACAAGTGATGAAATAGGCACCCGTAGGTGCCTCTCTCTCTCTCTTTTCCCCTTCCCTCTCAGTTTCTCTCTGTCTCTATCCAAAATATATAGATAAGTAAATATTAAAAGAAGAATGGAATAAACCCAGAGACTAAGATGGGGACACAGTCCAAGCAGGGTCACCCACAAACAAGACTCACCTATAGATGATTCCTTTGTCATGGAGGAACATGAGCGCTGAGATGATCTCTGCAGCATAGAATCGAGCTCGTGCTTCATCAAAACGGCGAGACTTCTGAATGTGAAACATCAGGTCGCCCCCATTTACAAACTCCATCACGAAAAAGAGACGGTCCTGTATACAAATGAAAGAAGAGATTTGGTATTGTTCAACAATTTGTTTGGCTTTGTATGTTAACTCTCTTTTCAGCCACCAGGTTCTGGATCCCAGCATGATGCCAACCAAACTTCCCTGGACTGATGACCCTACCAATGTGTCCTGGAGCTCCGCTTCCCCAGAGACCCACCCTACTAGGGAAAGAGAGAGGCAGACTGGGAGTATGGACCGACCAGTCAACGTCCATGTTCAGCGGGGAAGCAATTACAGAAGCCAGACCTTCCACCTTCTGCAACCCACAACGACCCTGGGTCCATGCTCCCAGAGGGCTAGAGAATGGGAAAGCTATCAGGGAAGAGGATGGAATATGGAGATTGGGTGGTGGGAATTGTGTGGAGTTGTACCCCTCCTATCCTACGGTTTTGTTAATGTCTCCTTTCTTAAATAAAAAAAGAGTGAGAGAAAAGAAAAGAAAAGAAAAGAAAAGAAAAGAAAAGAAAAGAAAAGAAAAGAAAAGAAAGAAGAGATTTGGTGTAGTGCAGCTCTCAGTCTAGAGTTCACTCAGCTTATCATGCATTAGACCCCTGGCATAGGGAGTGGGACTATGTGGGCAGAGTTGGTTAATTCCTGGATGTCCCTTGGGAAATTTCATACAATCCTTAATTTCCACATTAAATTAGAAAGAGAAAGAGGGGGGAAGAGGTCATAAGTTGCCTTTAATTTTAGTTTTTCACCTTAAATGTCATGTGACTGACCTTGAGTTGTGCATTTTCTCAGATGTTCAAAACTAACAAAGTAACAGTGATGTTGCTGTCTCTACTTAATTTGAACATTTATGAATTGAAAATAAGCAACATAAATTGAAATTTACAAGTCTCTTGTCAGGAAATCACAAGATTTAGTCACAGAGCATGAGGGGCATCTAACAGGGGCTTTGTTCTCTAAAATCTTCCCACTTCTTCCCCCCAATCTTTACAAAGTTTTTCCTGGCTAGCCAAGTGCTTACCTAGGTGTAAGGTACTCAGTGGAAAATAGACATTAAAAAGACAATCTTTTACTATATAGACTGATATGGGAGACACATTAAACTTACACTTTTTTTTTGTTTGTTTTTAACAAAACAAAAAAAAAGTGACATGAAGAGCAAATTTACAAATTCTAATTAATATTGTGAGGGAAGCAGTGCTAGCTGGTCATCTGCTCCAAGGGCCATGTGAGCTGGATCCTGCAGGGGGAGAGCAACCCCAGAGGGTGACCAGTCTTTGCTGGGGTAGAAGGGTGAGAGGGCATTTTCTAAAGAAGGTGGTATATATCAACTCACAAAGGATGTATCTATACAGAATCCGTCCTTATTTGTGATTTGGGGTGTTGTTCTGGATGTCCCCATGCATTCACATCTGAACAGGCACCACCACTTGTGTACATTTTTCTTCGCCTCTTGATTCAACACCAGTGTAGCCAACCCACTCCATCACTGGACATGGTCACTGATGATGTCCTAGTCTTGACTTTAAGCCAGGCCTCAGTAAGGGGGGGATATCCCATATCTGTGAAACATCCCTCTCTCTGCTAAAAAGCAAGAATTGAAGAGTAGAGAGGGAGTGGTGAGATACACATACACACCCCAAAACACAAAACAATGCTTTGGGTTGGCCAATGTAAGAGAAAACAAAACAGAGTAAGTCATCTGGTGAAGCCAGTACCGCTCATCCAAGTGTGATGACAAAGAGTGAGGCAGAGGAGGAAGACAAGTTTGGCCAAGGTGACACATAAATTCTAGAAGGCTGGGATGTGCAGGTTCGAAGTGGGATAGGGAAGAACAAACAAAGGCAAGAGAAACGAGGCCTGGTGTTGGCATATTTGGTTGAGCGGACAGGTTACTCTGCTCAAGGACCTGGGTCCAAGCTCCTGGTTCCCACCTGCAGGGAGATATATTTTTTTAATATTTCCTTTTTTATATATTTATTTATTCCCATTTGTTGCCCTTGTTGTTTTATTGTTTAGTTAATATTGTTGTCATCGTTGTTGGAATAGCAGAGAGATATTTCACAAGCAGCGCTGCAGGTACATCTCTCTCTCTTCCCCCCTCTATCTCCCTCTCAATTTCTGTCTCTATTCAGTAAAGTAATTTATTTAAAAAAAAAAAAAAAGGTACAACTTAGAGCTGTGTCCTTCCACACAGGGAGCTAGTCTGTCAAAGCTGTGTTGGTTTGGGCAGAGGCCCAATGAAGACTCAGGTGCAGAAGTCAGCTCAACCCATGACCCCCAAGATGGGGCAGCGATGCAAAAATCACCTTATACACTTTGTTAACTAGCCCATTCACCTTCTTCCAGGATGTGACCAACAGTCATATGAGTTCAGTTGCATAAACAGATGAACTGGGTCAAGAGGTAAGTGGCCCTTCCTCTGGAGGCTGCGAAGCCATGTGTTTGGCCAGAGCTGCTAAGGCAGCAGGCACAGAAAAGATGAGAGTGATCCCAGGAAAATTTCTGCCATCTCTGCCCTCCCCAACTGCCCTATTTCTCTGTTATCTCCAATGTGAAAAGTCAGATACTGGGTGAAATTCCAGATGGGGGTGGGGGTGGGGTGGGGTGGGGAGGAATAGTGCCTTCTAGTCACCCTCATTCTCTTCTTTCTGGGCTTGACCCACAGTTCTAGAGGCAGCTTCTGATAATGCAAAGGCTAGGGTAGCAAGTGGGGGCACTGAGAGGCTTGGGCAGAGGATCATAAGGTTTAAAACTGTGAAAATGTGAGTTTCTTTTCCTTCATTCCCAGACTAAAGCTCAATTCTGACTTACAGTGATCCAGGGGATTGAACCTGGGGTCTTTAGTACCTCTGGCATGAAAGTCTACAAGCATTATGCTATCTGTGTTCCCAGCTTTATCCCCTCTTAATTCTAACCTCCTATCTGGCACCTCCTACAACATAGGGTATAATTGCCAGCCCTGGGCTGCATGCAACTCTTGAAGCAAATGGGAGAAACAAGCCATCCCAGAAACAGGGGCAACTGAATGAAGAGTAATGGCTTCTCCTGTCAGACTTACAATAATGTCACAAGGTATAAAATAAAACGTATCAGCCAGCAACATGCTTCTCCTGTGAGGAGACCATCTGTTTACATGGAACCTATTTTTAAAATATCCACTGCAGAAGCAGCTAAAATTTAGTAGCAATTTCTCTGACATTTCTCTTGGCAACTGAGGTAAAGGACAAAAGCCTCCAGCTCTTAGCAAAGAAGATCCACTCATCATTAGGTGTATGTGTGGCGGAGGAGGAAGATAAGTGAGGAACAATTGCCAGCAATAAAATTTCACTGAGCTTGTCTTGGGTGAGGCTTCTGCAAAGTGTGCAATAAACAACTGCTGTCACTGGTGCAACTGTGAAGATGTTTTCAGTTAAAAAAAATCCAAAATTCCACTTTTGTATATTTATCAGAGCACGTTTCATCTATGGCTTGTAGTGATGCAGAGTCTCAAGCATAAAGTCTATTTGTATAACCATTATACTATTTCCTCCATCCTACAAACGCACTAATTTCAAAGATATATGCAGTCATATGTCCACTGCCACATTATGTTCAATAGGCAAGATCACATGTATAGAATCAATCTAAGCACCGACTGATGGAAGAATGGCATAGATATAAGATGGAACACGATGTAGCTGTGGAGAAGATAAACCCTCACTGTTTGTGACAAAAGATGGACCCGGAATGTGTTATTCTAAGTGAAGTTAGTCATATGGTGGATGGCAAATACTATCTGATTCCATTCTACTGTGAAAGATGAATCAAATGGACAAACAAAACAAAAACCAAGCCCTTAGATTCTGACAACAGAATGGTTGGCGATTACCAGATGTGAGGTGGCAGGAGAGAGGATAGAATAGGTAAAATGGTCATTGTATGGTGTATTGGATGGAAAGAAGACTTTCAGTGGTGATTATAATGTAATATATATTATATATATACATATATACATATATACACACACACACTGAAATATAAAGCTATATATTGGAAACCTGAGAAGCAGACAAAGGCCATAAACACGACAGTGCAGAGATCTCAGTGATGGCCAGAGATGTGGGTGACTGTACAGAAATCATGGAGGGGCTACATGCTGACAGCTCAGCATTTTCTACTTTCTACTTACCAGTATCTCTGGAAGGTTCTATGAAGAGTACATATTCCTTTTACAATTCAAAACACATGTGTTTCCTCCATATAGCTCTAATTTCCATCTGAGAGATGGGTCAGTGGGAAGGGACAGCTTTGAAACTCTCAAAAGGGCAGAGTTATTGAAGTCGGGAGCAAGGAAGCAGGCACAGACACTGAGGCCTTCACATCCCTCAAAACCCATTATGAAGTGCCACTCGAGAACCAGTGAAATAGCTCCCTTGGATTGTATGCTGCTTTGCCACATGCAAGACCCCGGTTCGAGCTCAGCTCCCTCCATACTGATGGAAGCTTCAGTGCGGTGGTCTTTCAGTCTCTGTTCCTTTATCTTTCTCTCTATTTGAAAATCATCCTAGGGTGGTAAAGCCCTGGTGATGACAGAAATGGGCACTGGGGGGTAGGAGCATGATAACAACAACAGCAGCAATAATAATAACCACAACAATGAAAAAAAAAACAACAAAGGGAACAAAAGGGGAAAAAAATGGTCTCCAGGAGCAGTGGATTTGTGGTGCAGGCACTGAGCCCCAGCAATAATCCTGGAGGCAAAAAAAAGAAATAAAGCTATTTCTAGAGACTTTCTACAAAGTGGGACGAACACCTACATGCCATACATAAGCCAAAGAGCTAACAGGTTCTTTATAGCCTCAACAATTAAAAAAAAAATTGAAAAATGGAGAAAGGACATGGGCAGAATCTTCTGCAAAGGAGAAATCCAAAGAAACACAGACATATGCAGAGAAGCAATTACAGAAGCCAGTCCTTCCACTTTCTGTACCCCATACTGATCCATGGACCCTATGGGTCCATGCTCCCAGAGGGATAAAGAACAGGAAAGCTTCTAATGAAGGGGATGGGATGTGGAACTCTGGTGGTGGGAATTATATGGAATTGTACCCCTCTTATCCTACAGTCTTGTCAATCATTATTAAATCAATAAAATAAATAAATAAAAACAAAATAATTAAAAGTGCTCAATTGCTGATTATTAAGGAAGTGCAAATAAAAACAATAAAGAGATACCACCTTATACCCATGGGAATGTCATACATTAGAAAAAACAAACATCAAGTGTTGGACAGGCTGTGGGAGGAAAGGAACTGCCCTACATTGTTGGCAGAAATGTAAATTGGTCCAACCTATGGAAAGCAGTCTGGAGACTCATAAGAATGCTAGAAACAGATCTACCCTAACATTCAGCAACTCCTCTCCTGAAGATATATCCAAAGCTAACAGACACCTACATGAAGAAATCTATGCACACTTATGTTCTTATCAGCACAATTTGTTAATAGCCCAAATCTAGAAACAACCTAAGAACACTTAAGTGGCTAAGACAGTTATGGTATGTATGCAAAATGAAACACTATGCAGCTGTTAAAGACAATGAAGCCATTTTCTTGTCATATCTTGGATGGATCTTAATAGTATCATGTTGAGTGAGATAAGCCAGAACTAGAAGGATGAAAACTGGATGATCTCACTCACAGGTGTAAATTAAGAAGCAAGAACAATACAGAAAAAATGTAAGATGAAGCTTGGACTGAATATGGTGTATTGCACCAAAGCAAAGGACTCCTGGGAAAGATGGAGAGGGATGGGATAGAGATAACACTGGGATCCTGGTGCATTATGGGAATACGTGATGTTATGCTTGTAAACAAAGAGGAAGGGTAGGTCAGGTGGACATGATTAGCAGACACTGCATAGGATGTAAACTCGAGAGGACTTGGGGGAACTGAAGATTATTTAAGGAAGGGTCTGGTGGAAACACTTCTGTTTGCTCTTTGCCCTGCTCTTGCTTGCTGTTCTGGGTTCCTGGTCTCTTGGTTTCTTGCTGCTCCCCACAGACCCCTGCTTCTCCCCAAATCTGCACATCTAGGAAGATGGTGGCTGGAGAATAGACTTCTTGCCAAAATAATTCATGGTGTGTGTCAGCCACTTAAGAGTTTTACATCTTTCCCTCCTTTATCTATTTCCTTACTTTGGTTTTTAAGAACCTAGTAAATCTGCCAATTTTATAAACCTCTAGCAAAAAGAGCTTTCGTAGTTTTACAATAGTGCATGATGACGGAAAAGGACTTAGGTTGGAGGGGAGAGTAACTTGTGGATACCTGAGGAGATGAGGAGATGAGGAGATGGGAGGTTGAACCTATGTGTCAGTAGCTATACCATAAACTGTTAACCTCCCAATAAAGAGGAGGTTAAAAATTTTAAGGCTGTTTCTGTGTTTAAATCCAGTTTTTCTAAAGCCTGATTTCTTTGAACCTGAGCCGAGAAACCTGTTCAGCGTTTCCCCAAGCCTCTGAACTATGGTAAGCTTTGCTCTGACCTGCATGGTAGGAAATCTGAGGTTCAGATAGGTTTAACCTCAGTTCTAAAGCCCAGCTGCTCAGTCCTTTGTCTCTTGCTCTTCTCTTTTGTCCATGGTTCAATCAACCACAAATGCAAGTCAATAACAAGGGCTGAGAACACCCGGGCAAATAATAGCCACTCTTAGTTGTTAACAAATCTCTCTGTCCTACACCCAATGCTGGTGTGAGTTACAGGAGAGGGATGCCAAGAAACTGAAGCCTGGTTAATAATAGAATTCTTGTCACTGTCTGCCTGGCTCCACTGCCCTGCATTGGCCTGGGCCAGGTCTGCCCTAGATATCAGTGTAGGGCTGCTACTTCCTGGGGCCAAGGGGATAAAAATATCCCCTGGGTTGATAGAGGCTGTCAGTACAAGCCATGTGCATTCCCAAGTGCTTCTCACATTGTTCTTTAGGTACTGCAACTGATGCAATTAATTGCATGAAAATACGTTAGAAGCAGCATCCATGGTTGATGATAGTGTGATATTAAGATGACAGAGTAGCAGAGTGACAAGAGGTCATTGCAGCAGGACAGAGACCTAGATTAAGCACAGGTTCCCTAATGGGGCTGGCGGTAGATAGATATCTTTAAGACATCAGTTTGCTTGTGGTGATGCCTTTCTTAGAGAAATGTCCTACCACAGTATGCTCACATGGGCAAGGATTGCACACCCTGTTCACAGCTAGTTGAATTAGCTGGGGATGTCTCCTCCTTCTCCCACTCCAACAACCAGTTTTTGACCCAGAAATTGGAATTGAGATGGAAAGTTTTTTTAATTTAGGCTGTGAAATAATCAAGGGAAACTGTGGTAGCAAGAATCAAGGGGCTAAGGCTGCCTTTGAGGTATGACCATGTGAAATGTCTTGGCATGGCAGAGAAGTGACAGTGAGGGCAGCTGCATGGATGGATGGATGGATGGATGGATGGATGGATGGATGGATGGATGGACGGACTGATATATGGACAGCGGGAGAGAATGAAGCAGAAATGAAGCAGAGAAATCAGGGAACATGGGTGAACCAGAAAGGAACTAATTTGAGTTTCTCATGGCTGTTTCATTTCAGGCACCAAGTTCCTGGCCATCCTCTGTCTCTGGGTTCTGTGCCCCACCCCTTATCTTTCTGAATGTATATTCGCTTCTCTTTTTTCTTGCATGAATTTGATTAAGTCATTTTCTGCTACTTGCTGTCAGCAGAACTTTAACTGAATATACCAACTGGTAAGAAGTAGGTTTAATGTGACAGCTCAGGTGACCTCAGGAGAATTCATCCAGAAGCAAAATGCCTCACATACTACCAGGGCCATCTCCATAAACAGAAACTATAGGTTTTAAGCCCATCATTCAACAAGGCCAACACTATATCTAGGACACCTTGTGCTCAGCACTTAAGTCACTGATGTTATGAAATGGAACACTGGTGCTGGGTGGTGGTGCACTTGGTTGAGCACACATGGTACCATGAACAAGGTCTCAGTTTCAAGTCCCCAACCTATTGCGGGGAAACTTCATGTGTCGTGAAATAATGTTGCAGGTGTCTCTCCTCCTCTCTCCCTCTGCCACCCCTTTTAATTTATCTCTCCAAAATAAATAAATTTTAAAAATTATTAAAAAAGGAAAAGTAAAGGAAGAAAAAAGTATTTTAAAAAAGGAAACAGAAGAGTGTGATGTTGATGGCCACCAAGAACTAATATGCCACTGTATAGATGTGACTTTAAAAAAATATTTTATTATTTATTTTAGTTTATCTATTTCAATTAGAGGCAGAAACACTGAAAGTGAAGGGTAAGAGAGGAAGAAAGACACCTGCAGCACTAAACTACCACTTGTAATGCTTCTCCTCTGGAGGTGGAGACTAGGGACTTGAACCCAGGTCCTTGCTCATAGTAATATGGGTACTGAACCAGGCACACACCATCTTCTACTCCATATATGTGATTCTCACTGTGAAATTTCACTTTCTCTTGCTCTCAAAACTCTCACACCTACAAAATGGAGCTAGTAAGACAAGTGGATTTAGGCACATGAAGGTGAAATGGTTTAAAATAATAATTTCATAAGCCATGTAGCAGACAGTTAAGTGCTCAATACATGTTAGCAACTATTATCATCATTCTCCTTCTCTCTATCACTACCATCATGTCTTAGCTTCAGACATGGTCTATTTCTGGAACTCTGGCCCTCTGGGGAAGTTGTAGTATCCCAAACTGTCTTTTTTTGTGTACAGAGATGGCGCCTTCTCACTGAGCTCTCAGACTGACAAGAAAACAGGAACTAGAACTGGGTGGCTCTGACAGTAAGCTAGATGGTTCAAGAAGTCAGGAGGACTCCTAGGCTAGCTGCTGAGGCCCATGGGCATTTGCTGATACCACAAGGCTATGGCATGGCCTTGACCTAGAAAGGACTCTTTCTCAGACGATGATAATTGAGCAATGGATTACAAAACTAGACTCAATAACTGAAATACAGTACCAAAGTTTCAGTTCCAGTAAGTTTTCCCATATTGAATTGATAACTGATATTATCTATTTTTAAGAGCATTGTCATCATAGACTGCAAATACAATCAAGAGAGACTTTTTGGAAAAGCTATTCACCCCCTCTGTGAAGGTGATGCAATTTACAGGTGTCAATCTCACTGGGAGATGCTACACTGAGGATGTAGATCACCTTTTAGAATTAGGGCAAAGAATACAAATGGCATTTAAAGTAACCGACTAATCCACTGACTGCTTTAAGGCACTGGCAAGCTGGGGGCCCCACTGATCCCAGTTCTAAGAACAGCTTTGGGATTATTTTGAAGTGAGCAACTTAACAACCTTATATCAAAAGCAGCAGAGGGCTACTAGCTGGCTGCAGACAAAGAAGAGGAAGTCTTCAGCAGTAGGCCGCATTGTGCTCATTTTCTCAGAAGGGTCCCTTCCTTTATGATTTCTTTCTCTGATGAGCAGTCATCTGCAGGGTGAAGAGGGAGTGCAAATCAACAGGAAACAGTCACTGACGTCAAAGAGGTCACAGTGGAAAAGCACCCTCATGAGGAAATCTGACTGTACCATGTCTGAACTGGAAACAACTTGAATTTAACCACATGAAGAATAATTGCAAAGGTTACAAGGAAGCAATAAAGAGAATGAAATTTAATGGCTTCATTTTTCTTTTTTTTCATTTTGCACAGCTAAGATGATATCAGAAGTTGAAGTTGATCTGATCACTCAGCAAATCCTCCTTCAAGCCCATGGGCATGAGGCATCCTGTCTTGAGCACAGAGACTATTCTTTAGGAAGGTGAACTAATGTAACATATCCTTGGAAGTCTGGATTTTATTCATATACACACACACATGCGTGTGTGTGTGTGTGTGTGTGTGTGTGTGTGTGTGTGTATACATGCCAGGCTAGCTTCCCGGGTGGAAGACAGACGACCAGAGACTCATGGCTGAGCTGAGAAGCAGTATCTCTTTATTCATGTGGAACGCAGCGTAATCTAAGCTAAGCTCTAATCACAATCCTGTCCTTATATATATACTTGCCAAGTAGGGTGGAAACAGGATGTGATGTAGAGAGGGTGGAGCGAAAAAAGACTGGTGGAAATCAGGGTGACTATGAGAGGGGGCGGAGCAAAAAGACATGGTGAACCAGTGGGGATTAAACCAATGCCCTGCAGGCAGGGTGGTGCTTAGTTAACAGTGGTCATGTAAATAAAATACAGTGTTAAGCAGGGGGGATTAAACCAACGAAACACAAGGGGTCTTAGAAGCATACCAACATATACATATATATGTTTATTTTTTGCCACCAAGGTTATTGCTGAGGCTTGGTGTCTGCAATATAACTTGATCACTCCTAACAATCAATCTTTTTTTTTTTTTTTTATAGAGGGTGAGAGAGAGAGAGAGAGAGAGAGAGAGGAAGAGAAAGTGAGACACCTGCAGTACTACCCCACTGCTAGTGAAGCTTCCCCTAGCCCCCACAGGTGGGAACTGGGGACTTGAACTTAAGAGCCTCAAGCATGGAAATGTGAAAGCTCTCCCAAGTGTGCCACCAACTGGCCACAGAACACAATTTATTTATTTATTTATTTATTTATTGCCACCAGGGTTATCTCTAGGGCTCAGGGCCTACACTAAAATCTACCACTCCTTGTGGCTGTTTTTTCCTCTTTAATTAATTTTAATATTTTGTTTATTTATTTTGATAGAGATAGAGAGAAATAGAGAGGGAAGAGGTAGAGATAGAGGGAGCAAGACAGAGAGACACTTACAGTCCTGCTTCACGGCTCATGAAGCTTTCTCTCACCAGGCAGGGACCTGGGTCCTTATGCATTCTACCAAGTGTGCCTCCACCTAGCCCCTCAATTTTTAAAAATCAATTAATTTATTTAAAAATATTATTTATTTATTTGTTTATTAAAGAGATAGAATGATACATAGAGAGACCAGAGCACTGCTCAGCTCTTGCTTATGGTGGTGCTGGAGATCTTTATTTTTTATTTTGATAGGATAAACAGAGATTGAGGTGAGGAGAGACAGAAAGGAAGAAAGACACCTGCAGGCCTGCTCCACTGCTCATGAAGTTTTCCACATGCAAGTGGGAATGGGGGTTTGAACATGAGTCTTTAAACATGGTAACATTTGCGCTCACCTGTGTGCACCAACACCTGGTCCCACAGAGCATAGGTTTTTAAACATTGTACACACACAACATTTTCCAAAACCACTTCTTGGTTAAGTGGATACATTACAGCCACCTCTTGTCATGAAATACAACAAGGCTCACTGACACATAGGCTCACATGACAGACTAGGGGTGAAATGAGGCATCTTAACTTGTAGGTCATGGGGCCAGGTAGTGGTGCACCTGGTTGAGAGCACATGTTTCAATATGCAAGGTCCCAGATTCAAGCCCCCTGTCCCCACCTGAGGGGGAAAGATTCATGAGTGGTAAAGCAGGTCTGCAGGTGTCTCTGTCTCTCTCCCTTTCACTCCTTTCCCTCTTGATTTCTGGCTGTCACTATCCAATAAATACAGATAATAAAAATTTTTTTAAAAAGTGCAGAACCTTGTAGGTCATCACACACTGTGAAACATCTGTGCTAGGATGTTCTTTAAGGCATAAATAAGCAGTAAACATACTATCAAGGTGGTTGTAGACTCAGAGGAGACACTTTTTTTTTCCTGGCAGAGCCTTCTTTGGCTGGATTACACTCACCAACTTTGTGAACTTGGTCTTGTTTTCTAAGGAGGACCTGCAACTTTCAAAGGCAGAGAGCCCAAGTTCTCAACGATGTGCCCCTAGCCCCATTATGCAAGGTACCTGGACCAAGGTAAAGGTTTTAGGGGCTTGATATGACAGGAGGTCATTTTGTTTACTGATAAAATTTAAAATGAGAGCACTAGAAATGGAACAATTCACCAAGATTAGTTATACCCTTCTACTTTATGTAAGTAAAGAGCAAAGAAGAGAAAGCTGGTAGTTTGTGACAGTTTGTGCAAGAACTAAAGCAGAAAAGCAGGACTGTCTGACGCCACCTCATTTCCTTTTAGTTACATTTCCTTTTATTACTTTGTTTATAAAACTGATTATATGTTCATAGTTCAAGTATAACTACCAAGAAGCACACATGAAAATTGAGGACATATAAGGGAAATTAAAAATAAAGTTCTCTAGGATTTTGACAGTGCATAGAAGTCTAAATGGAGAAAGAAGCTAAAACTATTCATGGCTTTTAGCAGTCCAAAGACTGAGCGTTTTAGACTGGATACAAAATTTAGAAGTAATTTTTAACTAAAATTGATTTTCCCCTTTCATCCTAGTTATACATAAAACTATAACAAAAGGAGAAAAAAATGAAAAGTATATCCCTCCCTTGTATTTCTATTACATTATATTTCATGATGCACTAGGCCATCAAACCCATGATCTTTTTTTAATTGTACACTAGTCCCAATGTCACTGTTAGTCTATGGAAATAAAAGGAAATACTATTACTAGACTAGTCACTATACAGTGATAGAAATTATCTTTACTAGCCTGGAGTTCTGAAAGCACATTATTACATGCTGCTTATATAATGTTTAATTCTGATGTAAATTTCAAAATCTAACATTTGAATTTAGATTCACAAAGATATCTTAGGTGGTTATACTAATTTATTAACAAGTTTAGTCCCAGCCAAGTGGTGGCGCACACATTATAGTATACTCCTAGGTTCAAGCCCCCACTCCCTGCCCATAGAAGGGAAACTTCACAAGTGGTGAAGCAGGTCTGCAGGTGTCTCTCCTCACTACCTCCCCCTCCCCTTTCAACTTCTCTCTGCCATAAAAAAATCAAATAAAAAACAAAATATTTTTTAAAAAGAAAACATCAAATTTAAAAAGCCTAGTCCCTTAAAAAGAACCACTATACGATTTCTTTTAATAACTATCTCACAGATTGTAATTCTGTTATCAAGATTTTGTTTAATCACCAAGGAGAAATAGCTATTTATAAACTTAATTTCCTAGGGATACAGAATAAAGAATAAAAATAGCATTTCACTTATTGAGGTCATTTTTCATGACAGAAGTTCTGAAACTTCGGAACTTCTTAAACCAAGACTTCCTATCTTCCTCTGATCTGTGGATAAAACAGACATTTCTGCACCACAAGAGCAGCTTCTGGGTTCAAACTGGTGGAATTTTAACATTTTTCCTCAATTAGAAAAGCAAACAATCTGATCAAGAATTTTCCATATATGCCTTGAAAGGATGGCTGGAATTCTACTGGCCAAGAGTCTGGTCCTTCCCGTGCTCTACTGCAGAGTGGTATTCACTCAAGTTTCCCCTTTCCTAACAACCACAAAATATTCTCAGGCCTCTGGCTGGAGAGAACAAGATCCGTTCTTACACTCCCTTTCTAAACCCTTTTTGTAATGCTGGGAAAAATACTGTTTTTTCACTGTCCACTGAGAAAGACATGACTTTACCATAAAAGTAGGAACAAAAAGTAAAGGAAGTATAGCTCTTACAAAAAGATGGGCAACGTAAACAGAAACAGATTTAAAGAAAGGTTTACCCAGTGGGGAGAAACTATGGATTAGCTTTATAGAGAAGTTTGACTTCACTAACAGGAATTCAGTGGGTCTGTCACACACCAAAATTGAGAGTAGTGCCCAAGATATTGACACAAATAACCTCACCCTAGGTGCAATGATAGTTTTGCATACTTTAGTGAAGTAACTGTCACAGCACTTGATTCTTTGGCCTTTCTGGACTCCCCCCCCCCCACACACACTCTAATTTATAATCCCCTCTTCACTACTCAGCACATAAAGGCATACTGAAATATTTTCTATTTCAGTTTCTATAATACTAAGAAGGTATTGAAAGGCACTGAAATCTAGTCACCCATTTGAACTATGGATCTGAGCAGCAAACATTGTGCCAATGGGGTTTTCTTCAAAGTAAAATGGGGTTTTCTTCATGCATGGTATACCACTGTACCCTCTCAACCCCTCAGGTTCCCAACTGGCCAGACCACTGGTCACTTCTTTCACTCCTACCCTAAAAAGTACCATCAATTCTACCTCCTTTGTGCTTCCTGGGCTCCACTCGCACCACCTGTTCTTGGAACAGGCAAGGACAATAGACTGCACTGTCAGGTTTGCTGCCAACAGCCTGGTCTCCTCACAGCCAGTCACCAGAGACAACACATTCTAAAAAGCAGGTCTTAGGTTGTTCCCTAGCTCAAAACATTTCACCAGCTCCTTTTGTTCCAATGATTGAGTCTAAGTATCTACACAGAGGATAACAAATCCTTTCACTAGTTTGTCCTCATATTTCCTTCCCCAAAATTCCACTGCACTGACTTCTTTGAGTTTCTTAGTACAACTTGCATTTTATTCTGCCTTTGCACTGCTGTCATCTCTGCTTGGAAGGTATGATTCTTATTCCTCCCATCCATGACGGTAGCAGGCTTCTGCATCCTCAACTTACAACACAAAACAGTTTCTCTGCTGGGAGTCCTTTCCAACATCTTCAAGGGTCAAGACAGGACTTCCTTCTATTACGCTGTCATGGTTATTGGGCCTGTGAAATAGCTCACTTGGACAGTGTACTTCTTACCCATGAGGTCTGAGCCCAGTCCTCATCGTATCTAAAGAAGCCTCAGTGCTATGGTATTTCTCACCTTCCATATCTCTGTCTCTATCTTTAAAAAAAAGAAAGAAAGAAAGAATAAAAAAAAAAAGCCACCTAGAGACAGTGTCAAAGGTATTTGAGTCTAGGATAATCCTCCACTGGAAATAATTAGAAGACAGGCTCACTTATTTTTTTATTTTTATTTATTTATTTATTTATTTATTTATTTTCCCTTTTGTTGCCCTTGTTTTTTTATTGTTGTTGTAGTTATTATTGATGTCGTTGTTGGATAGGAGAGAGAGATAGAGAGAGGAAAGGAAGACAGAGAAGGGAAAAGAAAGACAGATGCAAACCTGCTTCACTGCCTGTGAAGCGACGCCTCTGCAGGTGAGGAGCCGGGGGCTCAAACCGGGATCCTTACGCAGGTCCTAGCACTTTGCACCACATGCGCTTAACCCACTGCACTACGGCCCGATTCCCCCTTTTTTTTTTTAATATGTCTTCTTTAAATTCTTGGAAAAAATTATGCATGCTCAGTGAGTGTTTACTATCAAAAAGACAAGAGAGGCCTGGGATACCTCGTAGTGGTAGCACACTAGACTACATGCAAGAGGTTCCAGGTTCAAACCCCAGCACTACAAGTAGCTAAAGGTGAGTAGTGCTTCCATAAAACACACAAAAACTTAGCAGAGAGATAAGAAAGAAATTGTATTATCATTCCATATAAAACAGCCAAAGCCTCTAGTGGCTAAACATTGCAATATTTGCTCAACATATGAAACAAGCAAGTAGAAAGATCTAAGAAAGACACCATAAAGTACTTAATCAAATAGTTTCTACTCAGACCTAGACACCGTCTGTCTTACTTCCTATTTCACTTCCCTCAATCACTCTAAGTCCAACCATGTCAGATAAAGGACTACAAAAGCAGAGTAAGGGCAAGAGACTAGTTTACTTTAATGATGGCCCTTTTGGTCACTACAGGCCACCCCATCATCTGGGGCCCTAGTCAGGGAATTCTAGGATTCCCATATAGATATGATGGGCATAAACCTCTAACAGATCCCTCTCTCCACCAGCACTGGTCATCTTTACCAGGAACAATATCATAAGCCTCTTGTGGGCCTCTATAGGACCTTGCCCTCAATGTGGAACAACAATGGTAGAAACTGCTCCACTCTCCAAAGGGGGGCTGGGTCAACATACTCTGTCACTCCAGGAAGACTGGTCCTGAAATGAGTGCAGCCTAGAATGTTCCTAGCTGTGACCATGGGATATGAGCTCAGACCTACAGGGATCCAGAGATAACACATGCTCCTGTGCTATATATGAATAAGCATGGGCCCCAGACCAGATCAAAGGGATTTACAGTTAATGGTATTTATATTTTTTCCCTTATTTGGGAATAAGGGAAAAACTCTCTGTCCTGATCCAGCTTTCTAGTCCTATTCTCTACTCTGACATCATCTTCCCAAACAATACTCTTAGCCCACCTGCATGTTACCTGTCGGGCTTAAGCAAAAAGTAGTATAGTCATGGACCCATAGGATATACCTAAAATAGACTCCCTAGCTTCTTCCAATACAAAAAAAAAAAAAATCCAAATTTCATCCGCTATACCTTTAGGTTTCTGATTATTAAACAACTTGTTCTGTTTTATATCTTAATGATTCCCTGCTGCCAAGTTGCATGATGCTACCATGATGCCAGCCTGACTTCCCTGGGCAATGACTTCAACAATGTGTCCTGGAACTCCACCTCCCCAGAGCCTTACCCAACTAGGTAAAGATAGAAACAGTCTGGGGGTACGGATTGACCTGCCAACACCCATGTCCAGCAGAGAAGCAATTACAGAAGCCAGACCTTCTACCTTCTGCACCCCTTAATGATCCTGGGTTGATACTCCTAGAGGGATAAAGAATAGGGAAGCTTCCAATGAAGGCGATGGGATAGGGAAGTCTGATGGTAGGAACAGTGTAGAATTGTACCCCTCTTATCCTACAATCTTGTTAGTCACTATATTAAATCACTAATTAAAAATTGCAATATTTAGAGACCACTGAGTTTTTAAAATTACTTTAAATATATATAGAGAGGGAGAGGGAGAGGGAGAGAGAGAAGAGAGGAGAAGAGAGAAGAGAGAAGAGAGAGAGAGAGACAGACTGACATAGTGATAGAGAACACTGCTTATTTCTGGCTTATCATGGTGCTAGGGATTGGACCCAGTACCTTGGAGCCTCAGGTGTGAAAGTTTTTTCCATAACATTATGCTGTCCTCCCAGCCCGAGAACACTGAGTTTTGAAGATACACTCAAAGTTGAAATAACATTTCCCTATATAAAAAAAAAAAAATGAGAAAAGAAAACAGTAAGTCTGCTTTTTCCCAAAGCACACTGGTATGGCTCTCAGCATATCTTGCCAGGCAGGATAAGCTTCTCCAAGCTTCAGTTATTGCAGTTTGCAAAATCCAGGCACACATACCACAAACAGGATGGGACTCTGACTCAGGGAATATGCACCCCTACAGATTCAGGGTGGAGATAATGCTCTTTTTTCTTGTTCTCTTTCTCCTTCTCCTTTTTTGCCACCAGGGTTACCACTGGGGCTCACTGACTGCACCATGTATCCACTGCTCCTGGTAACCATTTTTTCTCTCTCCTCCTTTCTTTCTTCCCCTTCCTCCCTTCCTCCTTTCCTTCCATCTTTCCTTCCTTCCATCCTTCCTTCCTTTCCCCCTCTTTATCTGATAGGATGAAGAAAAACAGAGTGAATGGGGTGACAGAGAGAGAGAGAGAAAGAGACACATCTGCAGTCCCATTTCACTTCTTTTTTTAAAAAATATTTATTTTATTTATTTATTCCCTTTTGTTGCCCTTGTTGTTTTATTGTGTTGTCGTTGTTGGATAGGACAGAGAGAAATGGAGAGAGGAGGGGAAGACAGAGAGGAGGAGAGAAAGACACCTGCAGACCTGCTTCACCACCTGTGAAGCAACTCCCCTGCAGGTGGGGAGCCGGGGTTCGAGCCGGGATTCTTATGCTGGTCCTTGTGCTTTGCACCACCTGTGCTTAACTCGCTGTGCTACAGCCCGACTCCCCCATTTCACTTCTTAATAAGCTTCCCCCCTGCAGTTGCATTCCAGGGGGTTGAACCCATGTTTTTGGGAGTGGCAATGTGTACTCAACTGGGTGCACCACCAGCCAACCCCGATAATGTTATTCTTAAAATGCTACTGGCTTAGCATCTTGCTGACAAAGCAGAAGAGGTAGCACTAACTACAGACACAGGAGAAGCTGCACTGTGCCAGGTGTATGTTTTTAGCATTGTAGACACACTGAGCTAATTGCTTCCTGGACCATCCAGATGCTGATAAATTCCATCTGACTGCCGCAGGCTTTGCTCCTCTGTTGCCGGTGCTACGCTAACCCTAACCCTCATGCTCAGCAGAACCTGCATTTGTACTATCTTCTCCCAGCTCAAACCCCATGAATGCCACACAGTGGCCACAGATAGCTGTTAGGAGACCCAAAAATAGGAACTGTGCTTGTCCATAAATTTATGGGGAAAAAAAACATAATGTCTTCAAAAATGAAAACCGTCTGACATGCTTGCTTGAATCCCTGTGAAAAAGTAGAGGGATCATCTAAGATACTGGATTTGTCCTGTCTAGGACAGAACATGGTCATTTGTGTAAAGCAGTAATTTCCAACTTGGGAAATTCTGCTCCCTAATGGTTTTTAATTTTTTTTTTTTTTTACTAGAATAGAGCCAGAGAAATTTAGAGGGAAGTGGGTGCTAGAAAAAGAGAAGGGGGGGGCAGGCAGTAGTGTACCAGTTTAAGTGCACACAGTACAAGGTGTATGGACTCACACAATGATCCCAGTTCAAGCCCCTGGCTCCCCACCTGCAGGGGGGGATCGATTCACAAGTGGTGAGGCAGGTCTGCAGGTGTCTCTCTCCCTCTCTATCTTCCCCATCCCTCTCAATTTCTCTATGTCCTACCCAATAAAATGGAATAAAGGGTCACAAGGAACAGTGGATTCGTGGTGTACTGCACCCCAGGGAGAAAGAGAGACAAAGGCAAACTGCTTAACTGCTTGTGAAGCTTCCCCTCTGCAGGTGGAGATGGGAGGGGGAAGTTGAACTTGAGTCCTTGCATATGGCAACATGTGTGCTCAATCAGGTACAACACCACCCTGTCCCTCCCCCAAGGACTTCTGGCAATGTCTGGAGATTGTCTGGGATGTCATAATCAGGAGGGCCTCCTGGCATTTGGCAGTGAGCAGAGGTTAGGGCTGCTGCTATTCTGACAGTGCAGGGAGTTGCCCCTGTAACACCGATTACCCTCCTCTAATGTCACTAGTGGCAAGTGACAGTGTGCCATGCAAGTAAGTGATCTTATTTGTACCAGAAAGGTTGAAAATATACCAGCTGTTTGGTTATTAAAAATCATATGACCATCTGGTGAGGGTCAAGGTTATGGACACAAAGTTCTGAGATTTGTGGAAGGGACCTTCCTGGTGTCCTGAAGCCCAAGGAAGGAAGAAAGAACCAATGGAGTTCGTGAGAAAGGTCTCAGTTCTATAGGATTCCAGAGGACAGACTTTGATCAGTCCTTATGCCAACTCCACCATGTGTCCCCTACTTTGCTGGTTAGGTCTATTTCACCATGAACTTCCTCTCAGCACCGGTAATAGTGTGCAAGGTCTGATGGGGTCCTACTGGGTCAGTTCTAGCTTCACATCCCCTCAGAAAACACCGAGATCACAGCTCAACACTGCCTGGAAGTCAGGAGGTGAGCAGACAAGAAAACAAGGGAGGAGATGAAAGTACTTCCCATGGTCCAGAAAAGGAAAAACAAATTGGGGGATAAGACTTATGCTAAAAGAGCTTTCCTCATTTTCTTTAGGTTGAAAATAATATATCATTTTAATATTTAAAATATGCTTGCTGGGACAGGGCAATGGCATACCCAGCAAAACACACATTACCATGCATAAGGTCCTGGGTTCAAGCCCCCACTCACTACCTACAGGAAGAAATCTTCATGAGTGGAGAAGCAGCATTGAAGATATTTCTTTTGCTCTCTATCTCCTTATCCCTTGCAGTTTCTGTCATATCAAATTAAAAGGGGGGAGGGCTACTAGGAGTGGTGCACTAAGGCTGAGCAATAACCCTGGTGGCAAAAAAAAAAAAATGAAAGAAAGTAAAACATATACTATAAGAATTAAGAGATTCTGGGATAAGTTTCAAGACACATTTGTAGCTTGTAGGTAATGAAATCATTACAGACCATCCTCAAGAATAAGACAGAAGAGCTGAAAATACAACACACTCTTCTGCTATACAAAAAACGTTCAAGTTGGACACTTGGCACAAAAAGGAAACAGGAACTATCTGGGTGGCCCTGAAAGGAACACAGAACATGCCAAAGTCTTCGCCTGGGACAGAATGGGTCAGCTTAATGGGCTGAACCAAAATTTTTAGTTGACATAGAAGGCAGAAAGAGGAATCCTACAAGAGAATGGTGTTAGTATTGATTGGATACCAATAAAACTGTGAAGCATGATATTTTCACAGTCTTGTGCAAGGATTGTCTGTGGAATGAGATGGACAGTACAAGTAACAACTGTGAGATAGTAAGGCAAGCTGGGCTGCTGCTCTTCCCAGAACGCCTCACACTTTGGGCCTCCATCTCAACAGGGCTGAGACCTTAACACTAAACAGAGACACTGGCTACAATTTAAGCCACTTTTCCCCTTTAATAATCTCTATCAGGTTCCAAATTCACTGTAGCCCACATGAAAATATGGGCATGCCACATATGTAGGCAAAAAGAGCTACAAGACAAGTCCCTGTGCTCCCTTCTGTCAGACGGCTGCTCTGAGCTGGGCCTCTATGAAAATGCTGGGACTGTCATGGTAACCAATCCACCCCAGAGAGTCCCTCCCTGATTCTACATTACGAACAACCTGTTCAGATCCACAATCTCTCCCAGGAGAATATTAGTTTCAAGAGGAAAGGGATTCCTCTCTGTTGTGTTCACTGCTTTATCCTCTGGGCTTAGAAGCTAGTCTTATGTGCATATATGCTGAGTGAATAAACATCTTTCAGCCCCACCTGCCAGGGGGGCAATTCTCTACATTTTTAATTCAGCCAACTTTATATAGCTGAACCTTGAACAACACTGATTTGAACTGCATTGGTCCAGCCATTTTTTTCTTTCTATCCACTGGTGTCACAGAGCAGCAACTATAGGTTAACACAGATTTTTCAACTGGTCCCATGTTGCTCAACAATCAATGGTGCTAATGATCAGTTCTATCAGGAAAAACCCTGAATAGCTCATGGACCTGGGGTGAAGGAGGCACTTGGATACTTACAGTGATGAAATAACTGTGGAAGCCCAAGCATTTCACAATATATTATGGTCTATGGTTTCCACCCAGACAGTTGGGTGCTTATACCACATGACTGTGCCTTTTAGGTGAGGTGGCTAACACAGACTTGTCAGTAAACTATTTGGCAGAAAGCCTGTGACCTTCTTATCCCCAGTTCTTCAAGGTCAGGCTTCAATAAAGAGTTCTACAGAGGTCAAGTAACCTATATTTTCGCTACTTCCTAGATGCTGGGAAACTTTAAGCAGAATTCCCCCATGACACAGCTCCATCCGCCCAATCGAAACATAGGGCCAAGTCTGACCTTGACAAGGCTCTGGCACTTGAGAAAATTGACACCTAAGCCATGAACCACCTAAGTATTGTTGGAGGGGGCAGGTCTTCATTAGCTCTAGGTCATCAGTGTTGGCGACAATAACATGGCCAGTTACAATTAAACACCCTCAAACTGGAAAGCATGCCAATCCTTCTCAACCCCTTTGTCACGCCAAGTCTCCTGGCAGCTCTGCCCCCCACACATACATACACAGAGCCAAAGGAACAGGTTGCACTTCAGGCGCTCTTATTTCCTGTCCGCTTTTTAATGACCCTATTTAGCCACAAAAGTCTGCCTGAAAGCTTGAGAGGACACAAGTCAAATCCCAAATAATTCCCCCTGAAATTCAAGCCTATATGCATTTTGTCCCCCAGATGGAACACTATTAATAAGCTGTGAACATGCCCAACTGGGAAACACCGTGTTCTAGCTCATTTTCTATTTTGATCTGAGCCAAAGGCAAACTACAACAAATGACCCATAAGTGGGAAAAATCCTATTTGTGGCATTCATTGCTCAGGGAAAGGAGAAGACTTAGCTGTAAAGAGAGAAAATGGAATATCCGTAGATATTTTTTAAGAAGCCATGGGGTGTGTGTGTGTGTGTGTTGAAAAACTCTCTATTTTTCCTGTCTAATGACACTATTCTGGGCTGTATACATTAGAGAGAAAACACCTCTACTTATGGTGCAATGAAAATGGCATTGCTAATTAAGCTAACTGCCTTGATTAAGAATGAATGGTCCAAAACTGGGTGGGTGCGTACCCAATAAAATGCACACATCATCATGCACAAGGACCCAGGTTCAAGTCTCTGGTCCCTACTTCACAAGTGATGAAGCAGTGCAGTTGTGTCTTCTGTCTTTCACTCTGTACAAAGAAAATAAATGACTGCTGAGAAAAGTAGAGTTGTTCAGGCACTGAATTCTAGTATTGATCCTGGAGGCAAACAAAACAAAACAAGACTCATGGTCTGATTCTTGCTTGCCTGTATAGTCTGGGGCAAGTTACTTTACTTATTCTCTGGGCCTTACTTTCCAGACCTCTCAAATAAGGATACAAGTTTCGATCTCTCTGGATTCTTTTGGGGCATTACCTTAGTTCTTTCAGCAGATATTTATAGAATGCCAAAACATACAGTTGTATAGACATCAGTAATGAATATAATCATGCAGGTCATAGGCTAGGGCTGAGTAAATAGTAGCTCTTGCTGCTAATTCACTCTTTGCTGCCTATCCCTTCTGCATTGCGAGCACCAGTCAGACTCTAAGAATTGACCTACATTAACAGAGGCTTCTTCAGACTCCTTTTCTGTATGGGTGAGGGAATAGCTGCCCATTTTTTATTGTAATTAAGTATCCCCCTCTCCTCATCTAACACCTCTACCCCACTCCGTAGGGCCTCTTCCCCTAGTCCAGGATGCCCCCGTGACTCAGAGCACATGGAATAACGCTGCCCTCAGGATCAACTGTGCCTCTTTCTGTCCCTGGCTGGTCACTGGCAACAGCTCAGCAGACAAAAGGTCTGGGCTCACTGAAAGCTGCAGGAAGAGAAAGAGCTGGTGGACCAGAAGGAACTTTAGGTTAAGGCTTTCATAGTCATGTGCACTGTCTGGAGGTCTTTCTACTAATAGGTCCAGATTCAGGTACAGGTGATTATCTGGGAAAACAAACAAACACACTCCCTGCAGGCAGAGGGTGTTATGTTAGGCCCGAATGAGAACTCAGAGCTCTCCTCCTGAAAATGACATGCAGTCACCTGCCTGTGAAATGCTGAAAGGCTGCCTGTGACCATCTGGTTGCCAGTCTCGTCAATGTGTCATTGTGTGTGTCTCTCTCTCTAACACATTCCTTTGCTACTGTTTGACACAGCAACAGTGAGGAAAACAACACCAGGGGAAGACATTTCTCATGCACTTGTGTTATCAGATAGTTTTCTTAATTTCTTTTTTTTTTTTTTTAGCATGACTGAATTATCTTGGAATCACTTGTACCCACTGGGCAAACTGGCAGTATTTCTGGTATCAAGAATCCCAACCTTCAAAGGGAGGATCAGCTCTGTGTTTCAAAAATAGAAAGCCACTCGCAATCTGGAAGTACAGGTACATTGCTCTGGCAGGCTGGCACCCCAGGGACACCCCAGGGACACCCCAGGGATAGCCCAGATGGCCTGAGGAAGGAACCACCAGGCAGAGGAATGGGTGTGGGATGAGAAGCCTGGATAGCCATCCCTGCAAAGGGAGGGTCTGCATTCTGCAGCCCACATGAATACAGTGAATCACAAACACAGGCAGAAGTATTCCGAATCACAAACACAGGCAGAAGTATTCCGTGGAAGCCAGGCTCTCTCTGCCACTGCTCATCTTGCCACAACTGGGCCTGGGTCAGGCTGAGGAGGCTGCTGTTCTTGGGCACCAGGCACAAAGTGTCTTTGTCCTCTGTTTTCTAAATGGAGACCTCTGCTTCAATAAACTGGGTCTCCAAACAAAGACTGAAGCATCTGACCTGTATTTACTTTGAGACTCCCCCTCCTGCTCGCCAGCTCTGTGTCTTTGTTCTCCATAGTCTCCCATACTCAGCTGAGGGTTCCAGGAGCAGAGCCAAAGTGACAGACAGCCCCTGGGAGCTAGGAGCTGCTAGCTGGGTGCTGGGGGCAGGGAGCCGGTGCCCAGGGCTCCCAAGACCCAGCCTCAGCAGCTGACCTAGTGCTCACTGATTCAGAGGAAAGGAGTGTAAAGGGAATTGATCCTGAAAGGCAAGCACTGCTGAGGGCCTTGCCTGGTTTAGAATAGCTCAGTCTGCTCCTCCTACCCTCCATTGTTAAACTGATCAATAGCAAAAACCAGCCTGGGGAGGTGGCTCAGCAGGTGTGGCCTGGGTTCACCCCTGGCTCAAGGGAAGTGGGGCTCTCTTATCTGTGTGGATCTTATAAGATAAAGAAATAAATCTTTTAAAAAAAATAGTGTCACTACTTTAGCACAGACCTTAATAGTTCACTGACAGATGGAGAGGGTTCCAGGTTCCTTTGGGCAGAACCTGATAAGGTTCCAACCAGCCAATCACAGATTCAGTGTTATTCCCTGGGTCCCAGACTCCCTGTTCTATCACGTGGTGTACTGAATTTGGGCAAGTGACTTAACTAAACTGAGCAGCTCTACGGGTTCTGACAGTTCTATGGGCCTTGCCACCTTTGAGGCCCAGGTGTGAACCCTGGCACCACAGGGGAATTCCACAACACCAAGGGGAAACTCCAGCACTGTGGTATCTCTCCCTCTGTCTCTCTATCTCAATGCAAAACATCAAAGATTTTAGGCAGAGGAGAGGCTAGGAAAGCTCACAAGTTACCAAGCATAACAACCTATGTTTAAGGCTCCAGTCCTGACCTGAAAGGGAAGCTTCATGAGCAATGGAACAGACTGCAGGTATCTCTCCCTCTCTCTTGCCCTATTTCTCTGCCTCTATCATCATTGTCATCATAAAGGGCCAGGGAGGGAATGGCCTCTGGGACCAGTGGGTTCATAGTGCAGCCATTGGGCCCCAACAATAACCCTGGTGGCAAAAAAAGAAAGGAAATGAAGGAATGAAGGAGTGAAGGAAGGAAGGAAGAAAGGAACGAAGGAACGAAGGAAGGAAAAAGGAAGGGAAGAAAGAAAAGAAAAAGGAAAAAAGTGTTCCTATTGGGCATGTGTTAGACCCTGGCTCCACATAAAAACTGAAACCACTGGGCCTGGGCCTTCTGTATAGTGTTTTTTTTTTGTTTTACTATTTTTTATTAATTGTATGAATAACATACACACCAGGTAATATGACCTATAACCACATCTGACACATCACCATTTAACTGCTAAGCATCCAAATGTCTCTTTGCTGGCTAAAAATCTTCATAAAATGATATATTATTTAAGTAAACTCCCATTACTCAGTGCTGAAGTTGCCTCTAATACCTTATTATGAATAATGAATTGAAAATTAGACATGCTTATGCCTGAGCACTTATTCTTCATGTTGTTTTCTTAAACTAGCTTATCATACATAAAAACACTAGATGAAAAAGCATAAACATTTTATGAGCCTTGATTCAGATTAACAAATAATTCAGAGACTTGTTAGGACTTTCATGCTCTTGAAATGGAAAAAGATAGCAATTTAATGACAAACCTGCAAGTGATGTGTATTATGAAAAACAATCAGGACATTTATGAGCTCATAACCCTATGTAGTAAACTTGATAGATTGTTTAATATCTTGAATTTCCTTCTCTTTTTCTTTGTGTCAAGAACAATGGGAGGAGTCCCCAAATTTCTACTTTTAGGGGGCGTTTACTCTCCATGTGGGGTTTGTGCTAGTGACAGGATGCCCCAGGGTTTTTTCTCTTTGTTTGCATCTTAGCTGGCCACAAGAAGTTGGTCATCACAACAATGAGTTCACTGACTTTTGAATAAAGTAAGAGCGAGGGTGATAGTTCAGTGGTTATGTGCTACACTGAATAGTGTATCCTGGAGTAGATGTTTATGTTCTCTCTTTTGGCTTTCAGCTGTCCTGCTTTTGTTTTAAGCATAAGAAATTTCAGACTTGTGATCTGGGAGGTGGCACAGTAGATAAAGCACTGGATTCTCAACCATGAGGTCCTGAGTTCGATCCCTGGCAGCACATGTACCAGAGTTATGTCTGGTTCTTCCTCTCTTTCTAGCTTTCTCACAAAAATAAATAAATAAATAATTTTTTTTAAAAAGAAAGAAATGTCAAACTTAAAGGGAATTGAAGGTAGGCACAAGGCACTCTGACAAAGGAAGAGCAAAGCTGCAAGAGTACTTTATTTCTAAGGACAATCACCCTTTCACACCAGTAGTTGTGAGAGGCGTCAGGGCAGAGACCAGGTATTCAGTCAGATGTTCAATCAACAATCTGTGGTTTAGGACATGTGGGCTGTGGGGTCAGAGCACAAAGTCCAGGTTCTACAGTCAGTCTTACTCAAAGGTGACCCCTGTCTTCCCACTTACAGTGAGAAGAGGCTAAGGGAGTCTCGGCAAGTTACCTGCTCCCTTGGGTTTTAGAGACTCTCATTCCACAGGACCTAAAGCACTATCTCTACCAGTGTCATTATCTCCAAAATAACCCTTGGCAGACAGCTAAAAAGTGACCCCAACATTTCAGCTCACAGTCTACTGAACAAGTAAATACCCAACTCCAAGGGAGTTTGCCTACAAAAAAGAAAACCCCGTGATCCTACAGAACTGAGCAATATGGCACACTGAATAACAGCAAGATGTCATGGCTGACCAAACTGAGGAGCTAAAACATAAGACTTCATCATTGTAATGTCTCAAAGCAACTAACAAGTTCTGTCTTTTCAGCCCCGACAACCCCCCCCTTTTTTTTTAACTTTTGGTTCTTTGCAGTTAGTTTTTACAACAGTGACTAAACTTTGCATTGAGGAATTCTGACAGATGGACAGAAAACAAATATCATACATTTTCTGGGATCTGATACCTATAAGATGGTAGGAACTCTAGACAAAAGTAAATCAGGTTTCTCTATCTGTATGAGCAAAACTCACTTGATCATTTCAAGTTAGGTTCCACCATTTTTACTTATCGTCTGGACTTAGGGAGGGAAACCATTTCTGCTACCTTAACTTTGGAGACAGTTACCACAACATTCTAAATTTAACCTTAAAGCTGGTTTTGATGTTTTCTAGTAGAGAAACAAAAATCAAAAATCCTTGCGGTAAGGACTGCCACCTTGTGGCCATACATGGAACTGTCAGCAGGGAAAACAATGCCAGTGCTTATAATAAAGGCTTTGCCTGTGTAACCCTGTGAAAATCCAGAGACGGCTGCTATTCTGGCACACTGTATGACCTTATATCTTTTCCTGAACAATTAGGCATTGGATATGTATAACACGTTCCAGACTTATTTCTTATTCTACCTTACTAGATCATGATTGATTTTTTTTCTTCTAATTTATTGGATAGAGATAGAGAGGAACAGACACCTGTAGCAACTGCTTTGCTTCTTGTGGAACTTCCCCACTGCAGGTGGAAACTAGGAGCTTGAACCCAGGTCCTTGCTCATTGTAACATGTTCACTGAACTGGGTGTGTCACCTCCAAGCCCCAACATGACTGAATTTTGGTGATTTGGAGTTCCAAGAGAATTTCTTTTTTTTTTGTACGCAAAAGTACCCTGGATTTGGCCAAGAAACACTTCTTTATTTATGTCATTAGAGCAACTCAAAATAATACACTAGGTTCACCAAGTGCCAGCTGACCACCACACTCAAAGGTTATTGCTTTTATGATTGGTCAATTAAATTAAGGACACAGGACACCATTTTCTCACTGACTCAGGCTCAGGGAGTGTGAGCTGGGTGTAGCCATGCACTGCTGCTTGACCCATGGTCAATCCAGGAGCCTGAACTTGAGCCTGAGCCCCAGGTGAGTGAGCATTGCCATCCACCCATGGTTTCACCCTAAGAGTGTGTGCCCAGCCTGAGCTGACACCCAAAAACACAGCTGGAGGACAGCAGACATCTCACATAGGCAAGGCACAGGAAATAGTTCTTCAGGGATATTCCAGGTAGCCATGGAGGATGGGCAGAACCCATGAACCCCAGAGATGGAAAAGAATTGGGGGGAAGCACAGGACTCTCACTGAAGAGGGCCACACAAGCAGTGAGGGAAGGGGGATGGGGAAGGGGAAGGAAGCACAGCCCTGGAAGCCATGAGCTGGTAGCTCCACCCATATGCTTCATGAGAGCCCGCCATACTCCCATGATACATTACCCACCTCACAGCCTCCTCTGCTCCACCCATTACCCTGGCTGCACCCACGTCCTTTCCAACACAGAGAATGAAACACAAACTTCCAGCGTGGAGTTATGGTGACCCTTTAACATATGGACCTGCTTAGTCTCATTCACAGGCAGAGGAATGCTAATTAGAATTTCCAAGATAAAATAATAATAATAATAATAATATTTCTGGTCATCAAGATCACCAACAGCATGCTGTGGTGAGAGAATATAAGCATTAATTCCTCTCACACACACTGGGAAAGGGAATTTGGAAATGTATCGAATCTACATTCTTCATCAGACCACTTGGTGTTGAAACTTTTGCCACTTAGAACCAAAATTACTAGATTCTCGGTTACCCTCATTTGTAAAGTCAGTGATATTAAAGGAACGTACTTCCTAAGCTTAAATGTGATAATATATGCAAATCACATCAGACAGTGTCTAAAAGATATACGAAAGATAAAATACTAACTATATTTAACTGCTGAGGAGTTATGGGCTTAGTCAAATTTATAAATATATGCATACTTCTAAGCAAGCAATATCACTTCTAGTAGTGCATTACATTGGGATAATAGTACAAATACGTGTGTCAAAACGACAAGACACTCAATGCCAGTTGAAAAAAAAGACTTGTTACAACCTAAATATATATCGGTGAGAAATAAGTAGATTGTGCCATGATCTTAAACAGACTACTTTGTAGCATTAAAATGAGGAGTAGGATTTAAGAACAGAGTTAATACCAAATGCATCAGGATAAGCAGCCCCGGGTATCTATGCCATTATTAGATTTCTGTAAATTTCACACCACCAGAGAAGACTTATGCATGAAAACCTTTTCAATCATGGGATAACAAGATCCTCAAGGCAATTCTCTTTCTGGACAATATGAAGGGAAGTGGCTAAGGAATTTTTTTTCAACTTTCTCCCAAGGCTCCAGCTGGTGGTACACCCTGCAGAATTGCAGAATACACACATTACTATGCACAGGGACTTGGGTTCAAGCCACTAATCCCCCACCTGCTGGGGAGGGGGGGTGCTTCATAAGCTGTGAAGCAGAGCTGTAGGGGTCTTTCTTTCTTCCTATCTCCCTTTCTCTTTCTCTCTCTCTCTCTCAATTTTTCTGTTTCTATAAATAAATAAATAAATAAAACATTTAAATAAAAAATCATTTTCTCCCAAAGGTCATCAGAAAACAACTGGCACAATGAGAACCCACCCATCTCCCAAACATTTCTGCTACTATTCTACAGAATCTGCAACATTTCATTGGCTCAACTCTTTGAGCTGAAAGGCCGCTGGGGCAGGGACTTCGGCCATACTTACAGGGGTCTGGAAGCAGCAGAACAGCTGAGTGAGGAAGGGGTGGTTGCGCGCCAAGGACAGGATCCTTTTCTCCGTCATCGTGCATTCTACATCGTCATCCTGTAGGATCACGTCCTTCTTTAGCACCTTCACGGCATAGAGGTCTCCTGTTTCTTTTATCCTTGCAAGCATAACCTGTGGCAAAGAAGGGGGCAGGGTGGGTTGGAGAATTCTCGCAGCTCTTAGGCCAGAGGCAGGCATGTTTACCTTACCTATACTGTCAACAGCAAGACTCACCTTGCCAAAGCTCCCCTTCCCCAAGACTCGGATGAACTCAAAGTTATCAATGCCCATTCGGTTGGAAGAACTAACCCCAACCCCATTTCCTTCTTTGGTGCTCTCTCTTCCCTGGCGTCTTAGAGTTGATCTGGAAACGAGCTTCTGCAAGGAAGAGTAGAAACACACAGAGTCAGAAATGTACCCCAAGCATGTATGAATGGAAAAGACTTTACATGCAGTTCAGTCCCTATTAATACACCTGGGAAAAGATCACCTCAGCTTGACTTGTGATCAGGTTTCACCATTCAAAACCACTGACCACAGTGCTTGCTCCTGATCTGTGCTTACTGCATTTTGGAAAGTGCTTATAAGCTATCATGTTTCAGTTTGGTTCAGACAGGAAACACAAATGCTTCAATCTTGTCTCTTTGAGTTTCTAGCAGGTGGCTTTCTACAGCACAATGAGATTCCAAGAGCGCCATCTAGTGTCCACTTTTCTTTAAGAAAACAGCTTAGGGAGCTGGTTAAGTGCACTGTGGCACCAAGCCCAAGGACCAGAGGAAGGATCCTGGTTCCAGCCCCCAGCTCCCTACCTGCAGGGGAGCCGCTTCACAGGCGGTGAAGCAGGTGTGCAGGTGTCTATCTTTCTCTCCCCCTCTCTGTCTTCTCCTCCTCTCTATTTCCCTCTGTCCTATCCAACAACAAGGACATCAATAACAACAACTACAACAACAATTTAAAAAAAAAAGCAAGGGCAACAAAAGGGAAAAATGAATAAATATAATTTAAAAATTAAAAAAAGAAAACAGCTTTTTTTCTTCAAGAGAGTATAAAAGAATGGACTTTTTTTTTTTTTAACCTGTCATAGACAAAAGACATTAGAGTGGAACATCAGAATAAGGAGTGTAACCAACAATCATGCACAATTTGACCATCTAAAACCAATTTTAGAAATCATTTTACCAATAATATTAAAAAGATGCCATTTTTCAGTCTCAGATGGTTTTGTAAAAGTGTTGTCCACTCTTTGACCCTTTATAAGTGTCCATTTTCTAAAAAGCACTTTATCACATTTGCTTAGAGGCTCAAGTATGAATGAAGCAGCATCATTTACACAATATATTAAATTGCAGAATATATTTAGGGTTGATGAGATAATTCACTTGGATATGAGTGTTTTGTCATGTGTGCTTCCCAGGTCCAACATATAAGAGTATTCCGACACTGGGGGAAATTTCAGTGCTGTGGTCTCTCTCCCTCTATAATTCTATTTCTCTGTGAAAAAGTCAATCTGGAGCAGTAATGCCTGGGCAATGACTAAATTAGTAAGACACAAAGCTATTTCAATAATAAAAAGTTTAAATACCTATAAGCTTACTAATCCCTCTAAAGAAAAAACAACCTTTGAAAACATACACCCATCTTTATAGTGGATCAATTTTTAAAAGATAATTTAAAACTTCTGGGGCCCAGGTGGTAGCACAGCGGGTTAAGCACACATGGCGTAAAGTGCAAGGACCAGTGCATGGATCCCAGTTCGAGCCCCCGGCTCCCCATCTGCAGGGGGTTCACTTAACAGGTGATAAAGCAGGTCTGCAGATGTCTTTCTCTTCCCCTCTGTCTTCCCCTCCTCTCTCCATTTCTCTCTGTCCTATCCAACAATGACATCAATAACAGTAATAATAACAACAACAGTAAAATAACAAGGACAAGAAAAGGGGAAAAAAGCCTCCAGGAGCAGTGGATTCATGGTGCAGGCACCAAGCCCCAGAAATAACTCTGGAGGCAATATGTATAATTACCTCAGAACAAAATTTTAAATATTTTCACAAATATATTTTTGACCGTTAAGTATTATCAAGACCACATGTTTAACAGCTGTCCAACATTCTGTTTTATGGAATATATCATAATTTATTCACTAATTTTCCTGATACTGGTAATATAGTTTGTTTCCATTTTGACTAGTATAAATATCCCCAGAGTGAACCTATGTGTACATGTTCAAAGCAGTATCACTGAGTCTAGCTTCTGAATCAGTGCAAACCACAGCTCTGCACCCTAACTCTGTGACCTTGGGACAGTTCTCACTGTGCCTTAGTTTCCTTTTCTTCTTTTTTTAAATTTATTTATTTTGGAAAGAGAAAAGGGATAGAGAGAAATTGAGGAGGGAGATAGCGAAAAAGAGACAGAGAGACATCTGCAGCCCTGCTTCACCACTTGTGAAGTTTTCGACCTGCAAGTGGGGACCAGTTTCCTTTTCTTTTTTTTTTTTTTTTATATTTATTTTCCCTTTTGTTGCCTTTTTAATTGCTGCTGTGGTTATTGTTGTTGTTACTGATGTCGTCTTTGTTAGATAGGACAGAGAGAAATGGAGAGAGGAGGGGAAGACAGAGAGGGGGAGAGAAAGATAGACACCTGCAGACCTGATTCACCGCCTGTGGAGCGACTCCCCTGCAGATGAGGAGCCGGGGGCTCGAACCAGGATCCGTGCACTGGTCCTTGCACTTTACACCATGTGTGCTTAACCCGCTGTGCTACCACCTGGCCCCCAGAAGTTTTAAATTATCTTTTAAAAATTGATCCACTATAAAGATGGGTGTATGTTTTCAAAGGTTGTTTTTTCTTTAGAGGGATTAGTAAGCTTATAGGTATTTAAACTTTTTATTATTGAAATAGCTTTGTGTCTTACTAATTTAGTCATTGCCCAGGCATTACTGCTCCAGATTGACTTTTTCACAGAGAAATAGAAATATAGGTGGTGCACCTGGTTGAACACACATGTTACAGTGCACAAGGACCCAGGTTTGAGCACCTGCAGGGGGATAGCTTCACAAGTGGTGAAGCAGTGTTGCAGGTGTTTCTCTGTCTCACTCCCTCTCTATAACCCCCTTCCCTCTCAATTTCTGTCTCTATCCAACAAGTAAATAAAAAAAAAAGATTAAAAAAATAAAAAAGAAAAAAAGAAATAGAAATATAGAGGGAGAGAGACCACAGCACTGAAATTTTCTCCAGTGTCGGAATACTCTTATATGTTGGACCTGGGAAGCACACATGTGCTTCCCAGGCCGGTTCTTGCACTTCGTATCATGTGCGTTTAACCTGCTACACTACCGCCCAACTCCCGCAGTTTCCTTTTCTAACAAAGGGAATGTGATAGCACCTGCCATGAGAAGTGTGGTGAGTAGTAGAGGAATAGAAGCACACAAGTCACTTAGGTAAGGGTCTCCCTGATACATCTAGTAACTGTTGCTCTGTGGCTGCCATCATCACCCTCATCCACAATCATTCATTGGCTAATGATGGGGAGCTGTTCTAAGAAATGTGTCGTTAGGTGAGTTGTGATCATTGTGTGAACATCAAAGAATATTGCTACACAAAGTTAAGTGGTACAACCTAATGTGTACCTGGAATATATGACATAGCCATCCTGTCTGTGATCTGCTGCTGCTGAAACTAGACATTGAGTTGTTAACACGGGCCTATTTTCTTCAGCTCATTTCCCAGAAATGAAATTATTTGTGCAAAAATTCTCATTCTCAAGATTTTTGAAATGTTTTCACTGAGGCCTCTAAAAAGGCTGGCTATGGACTCAATGAGGGCTCCAGCCTCTCCACACTGAGCCAGATGTAAGCCTGGTCTTCTTGGTGGCCTCTCCTACCTCAACGCAGTAGTACAAGCCCCTACATGAGGGTACATGAAGGCAAGGTGACATGCTGATGTCTGTCATGGGACATTTCTAGCACAAGCTACCACTAGATAACACATCAAAAGTCTAAGATCCTGGAGTTTTTGGCCTAGTTATCTAAAAAAAACTTACCCCGGGTAACTTTTAACTGACCTGTCCAATACACAACTGTGAAATAGCCTGAAGCTGCAACGAGTTTTATAAATTCAAACCAGTAAAATAATAATTGCAAGGAAAAGTGGATTATCTTTAAAAATCCAATTGTCTTAACTGTTTCTCTTCCAAATCTCTGAGCATACATTTTCAAGGAAAAATTTTTACCAGCTTGAATTTCACTTCCTCCACTTTTTTATTTCCTCTTGTTGGGGTGGTACTACCTACAAAACTCTAAGTCAGTGTTAAAACTTTTTAAAAAAATTTTTAAATTTATTTTCCCTTTTGTTGCCCTTGTTTTTTTTATTGTTGTTGTAATTATTGCTGTTGTTGTTATTTATGTTGTCATTGACAGATAGGACAGAGAGAAATGGAGACAGAAGGGGAAGACAGAGAGGGGGAGAGAAAGACAGAAACCTACAGACCTGCTTCACCACCTGTGAAGCGAACCCCCTGCAGGTGGGGAACCAGGGGCTCGAACTGGGATCCTTACCCCGGTCGTTGTGCTTTGCATCACGTGCGTTTAACCCGCTGTGCTACTACCTGACTCCGAAACTTTTTTTTTAACCCATTCTTCTTTTGATGGACTTATGATTCTCCAACTAGTTGCCAGGATATGTTATAAAAATGTAGGTAATGTCAGTTTCCCACTAGTAAATATTGTAGTGTTAAAGATATTCTGAGCTGGGGAGATAGCACAGTAGTCATGTAACTAGATTCCTGCCTGAAGCTCCGAGGTCCCAGGTTCAATCCACAACACTACCATAATCCAGACCTAAGCAGTGCTCTGGTAAAGACAAAACACAGAGGGGCCAGGAGTTGTCACACCTGGCTAAGCACACACGTTACTATGTACAGGACCCAAGTTTATGTCCCTGGTCTCCACCCAAAGGAGAAGTGAAGTAGTGCTTCTCTGTACTCCCCTTTCTTCTCAATTTCTCCGTTTCTATCCAAAACAAATAAGCAATCAATAACGGTATTATTTTTTTTAAAAAAAGCAAACCATAAAAATATTCTGCTCAAAAGACAAGCAGCACTGTTTACTCCTAAAAGTTACACCACTTGACTTACCGCATTTCTGTGTATTTTAGAAGTGCTGGTGTAAACTGCAAACTCTAACCTATGTTCCTCAGCAACAGCTGCCCCATGCATTAAAATTCCCTTCACAGGAGGAGTACCCTGCTTATCAAGACAGAGAAACTCCAAGAAATTTTCCAATGCCTCCCCCAAATCAAGAAAAACAGTATCCAGACGAGTCTCTGTTCTGCTAGGCAAGGACCTTTCAGTGAAAAAGGAAATGGGGTGGTGAGTGATGATGAACCTGAGACTAATTGTACTTCCTTTTTGAAGCACCCCAAGATATGTCACCCTAGAATTTTCTAGAGTCCAATAGCAAGCTGCGCCTTTCGATGTCACAGTCATAGCCATGGCACTTTCTCAACAATCTGCAGACTCTGGCCAGGAAGGCAACAAAAGGATATGGGCCAGGGAAGTGGCCAAGGCTCTCATGGACGAAAGCAGGTGAAGTGAAGGTCACTCGGGAGGTTGTAAGACAAAGCAAGTGCACGGCAACTGACACAACCACACCCACTCCCGAGAGCCGAGAGGAAGGAACTCCTGTGTATGGCTGAACTCAAGAGATAAAATTCACAACCCATAAACAAAAAATGCAGGGCTGCTGGATTCCAGGACCCTGGAAAGCCTCCGAGACTTTCAAGTTCAATTCCTTCAGAAAGAAGGAAACACAGGCCCAGATACACTGGTCAAGTGCATTGCCAAGGTCCCTCCAAGAAGCAGAGCCCAGGCCCTGAATTTCAGGGTTCTAGTAGACCCAAGGGAAGGAAAGTGATTTAAAAAATAATAATCCTTTCCCTGCTTCCGGCTATACCTACATGCTTGTTACTTTTCTCATCATCCAGTCTTAGGAAAAGTTTCACTTGTAAGGCAAAATGCTCATAAAAAGTGCAATAAATCTGTGTATTACATTTGCTGAGATTAGGAACACTAATGATGTTAAATGGGCTCATTTGGACTCACTACAGCTGAATGGCCTATAAATTACAATGCGTGAAGAAGGAAAAAAAAAAAAAAAGCAAAGTCTCACCGAGGTTGGAGAAATATTTCCAGGCTGGAGGCCCATCCCTGCCAGGGTCTTGGCGAGTTCCACTGCATTGACCCCACAGTTAGGTGCTACATTTGCCTGACATCGAATGTGGACATTCATTTTACAGACTGGAGGAGAAAGGAAAAAGGAATTCTCAGTCAGACAGGAGCCAGGTCAACCAATGTATGCTGCCAAAGAGAATTTCAATAACCTGCAAGATTCTGACAGAGAAAATAGTACAGGCTAAAGAATGCCATCTTCTCATAAAATCCCACATATGCTTCTAACAATGCCTGACATTTTCTTTTATTTCTGGCTTCTGTGGAACATGGTAGAAAGGCAGGCATCTGGAAGAACAATGCATTTCAAATACCTTTTATTTTTCTTTTCACTGTGACTCAATGAAAGACATTCATCTTAGTCCTAGCTAACAGTGCAAGTTCAACACAGAGATCAAAACGTTCATCACAGTGACAGCTCAGTCAATTAAATAGCAAGGAATCATGGCAACTGACTTTAGGCTTTCCCTTCTAACCTTCACTAGAAGGTAGCAGTGCAAATGTCACATGCAGATCATTGTTCAAACAGGATGAGATGGTGTATCTGAGAGAAAAACCTGAGTCAAGCTTTCTTTTCTGAGTATTGTTATAGTTGGGCAGTCCTCCTAGCACAGAGCTCAGCATCCTGTGGGGCTGTGGTTCTAACTGCTTCATGGGGTGGAGTGTAAAGGATAGCAGAGGCAACAGTTTTTAAAAAACAGCACAGCAAGCTCAGCTTCTGCTGAGCAAGAAAGACCTGAGGTTTAATCAACAGAAGAAACTTCGGACACGGTTTCTTGACAAGGGCCTCGTTGATGGAGGCGGGCTGAGACAGTAAGCAACAAATGCCTGCCTCTGTAGTGCTGGTCTACCTTTGGAAGCATGCACACACAGATCCAGGTTTTATAGGGACTAAATATATGTAATCAAGCAAGCCCATGTTGAGCAAAAGATAATCCAGTGAAGTAGAGCTTTCTGAACGGGTCTCTTGCAAAGAAGACTTAAGCCTTCTGGGAAATCTACTTCTCTCAGGAAGGCTGGTGTGATACATAAGCCTACAATGGTCTTGCAAAAGTGCCACATAACCATAAAAGCAAAGATTACAGGATCTCTGCACGTATACTGGCCTTAGCCTCCAGGGATCAGAACAACACAAAGAATGCTTCTGCATGTTTGCAACAACTACAAAGAAGCAGAAAGTGACTGTCACCCTGGAAATTCAGGCCCAGGTGAGACCACAGCATTATGACCAGGCAAAGAGACTGAGTTAAAGATATGCATGAACTACCTGTAGTTGTGGATACATGAAAGAATTATTCATGTCTGTTTCAAAGAGAGAAAAAAGACAAGTGACTGGCTTCTTTTTATTGACAAAGCAGGTTTAGTAAGTCTGGGCAGTCAATGGATCAATGGATGATAGTGAGCTACAGGGATGTCAATTCTGCCTTCCCTGGTGACTCAGAATGTGTCTAAGGCTTTGGGCTAAAACACACAAGTATTTCAAAAGGTGATAGGGTAAACCACGACATCCAGATCATTGGAGCAACACTCAATGGGAGATGATGCCAGTTCAACAGCTCCCCATCTCCTGATAGGAGAAGGCAGAACCCTACCCCAGACCCTTTACAGAAGCAGTAACTACAAACCCAGGCCCACTGAGCACAGTTAGTGAAGTGCAAGCCCACAGCCAATGCTTAAATGTCTTTTACTCCAGCTCACTTTGCTGATAATCTCTTTCAGGAGACCCAGAACAGACTCAGGTAAGTTTTTTCTCAACCTCTGCTTATTTCTACCAAAATCATTAGACCTAATCCCCAGCTAGAACCCAATATTCTTTGGCCAGCCCACCTCTAGTCTTCATCCACTTCTGATCTAGATTCCATTTTCCCCCTCTTTCAAATACTTATTAAAACACAAAATAACTGACCTATATTAGCACTAAACTGATTTGGGCAACTAGCCTGTCAGAACAGTAAATTTAAAAACACTCTATAGTTAGGACATCTTTGGGGCAGAAATCCTGGGGCAGAGATCTTTGAAATAGTTCTGTTTACATTCTTGATAAGACACACAGAAGAACCAATGTAAGGTGTTCATTTACAAAGTATCAGACATCCCTAGGTCAGATTCTATACATCTAGCATTCTGAAGCTCACAGCACGGTGTCCCAAGAAAGAGTGAATATCCAGGACCCCAGCAGCTCACTTTTACACTGAAGTCCTTGCCGCATGATCCCCCAAAGCAAGGAGCCACAGTGATCGCAGAACGTTGGCACCTTGTAGTTGTGGACATTGAACTTATGTGGGATGTTGATTCCAAACCTCTGTTCAGCAATCTGTGAAAAGACAACAGGAGGATGAGAACTGAAATTCTATGCCAACATTATTTTGTAAAAGCTGTAACAGAAGGGCTGGGAATATAGCTCAGTGGAAGAGTGCATGCTTCTCTTAATGTGATACTGAAAGTTTAATGCTGGCACCCCCAAAATCAAACAGAGTACTGTAACAAGAGCCTCCCAAGTATAGTGTTATTAGGACAATTGTGTTTCAGTATTTTATTTCATTTACTCAGTCAAGTTAATTATTCAGATTTAATTAACCAGATCAAATACATTTAATTTTTTTCTATTCTTTGATAGTGATTTAACAATAGTCAACAAGGTTATAAGATTACTAGGGATGGTTCCATACCATACCCACCACCAAAGTTCCTAAGTATGCTTCCTTTCCTCCTCTCCCCTCCCCTCTTCTCTCTTCCTTTCTTTCTCTCTTTTGTTTTTAAACATTTTTATTTCTGCTAAGGAATCCAGATACCAATGCTCTTTTTTAAAAAATATTTTATTTATTTATTAATGATAAACATAGGAGGAGAGAGAAAGAGACAGACATCACTTTGGTACAAGTGCTGCCGGGGATTGAACTCAGGACCTCTTGCTTGAAAGTCCGATGCTTTATCCACTGCGCCACGTCCCGGACCACCTTTCTTTTTTTGCCTGCTTTCTTCCTTTTTCTTTCTTTCTTTCTTTCTTTTTACCAGAGCTCAGCTCTGGTATATGGTAGTTTGGGGGAGAGGGGTTTGAACCTGGGTTTTTGGAACCTAAGGCACAATAGTCTTTTTGCATAATCATTGTACTATTATGTACAATTATGCTATCTCTTAAATATACTATTATGCTATCTCTTAAATATACTTTCTATTAAGATGAGAGAAAGCAGTGGTGTGCATTAAGATCATTCACCATTTGGGAAGATATAAATCAAATTGTCATTTTTCTCTTGTATATATTTATCTATCTCTCTGCCGACGTTTTTAAACACATGCTTATTTTATATAACCTTTTAAATATAGGATTAAATAGTTTTGTTTTGTTTTGTTTTTTACAGATTAGATATACTCACCTTACAAGAGAAAAGGAGAGAGAACGTGACATCCAGAGAATATGAAACATTCCAAAGTGACAATCAAGTGACCGGTTTTTTTTTTTTTTTTTTCCAGCTTTCAGCCTCTGCCTGGCATGTGCATTCTGACATCCTGAGTGTGAAGGCCCTGCTTTAATCTTGCCAAATCCAAATTCAAGCATGTGCTCTCCAGTCTCTGTCACAATGTGGAGTAGCAACAGAGCCACATACAACAGGGAGTAAGGTGACTGTTACACTTCCTGTAACCTTTCTGGCCTCTTTCCCATGGCAGGTGTGATTTATACTTCTATACATACTCCTTAGCAGTCCTGTATGTGTGCAGGAAGGTGCTCCTGAGCTCCAGAATCAGCCTCCTCAGAGCATCTGTAAGCCCATCTGCTCTCCACCTCTTAAATGGAGAGTATTTGCCTACCCTTGCGGAAAGCAAAACCAGCAGCAAGAATGAGTTCCAAGCACTGTGTATAGGTGAACACTGTCCCTAAAATCTGAGAGGCTCTATGAGGCCAATGGTCACCTCCTTTAGAATGTGCATTTTATAGTGAACAGCATTCTCAGCACATCAATCTTCTCTGGCTTAACTCTCCTAACTGTACGAGGGAAGCATTAATCCCATTTTTAGACAGAAACTGAGACACATATGGGTCTCTTGCTAGTGCTCATAGAGAAGAAAGTAGTAGAGGCTGGCCTCAGCATTCAAGTCTAACTTACTGGTGTCGAGTTCAGTGCCTCTATTACTCATCCAAAACTCCTGTCTAAGATTAGTGGAAAATAAATCCCTAGGGCTCATCCCAGATGACCACTAATCAAAAAAGTCACGCAAAAAAAGTACAGAAGTGTAAATGCCATAATAATAAGAAAAAAAAGAAACTATATGTCCATTCCTTTCCAATACTGGTATCAACTTTTAGGAGTGTAAAAGGGAAGAGGAGAGAGGGAGAAAGATGGAAGCAGACAATCAGCACCATGCTACCATCTTACCTTTGAATCCACTTTGTTGATATTGTTTTGGCAAGTGCAGGCTGTAACAATGAGATGATGGCAGCGCTTATGGACAACACAGGTGCACACTAGGAAATCAAATCCAGTGATTACACAGTTATCGGAAGGCCTACTGCACAGCTCACTACACCAGCATCAATAAGGGCTCCATGATGGCAGCTCACACATGTGTGTTCTTCCTGTATTCCTTACTATCATCCAACTCAGGTCTTTGCTCATGCTTAAACTCTTTGTAATCCAGTCCTGAGCTTATTGGACCCTTCCTGGCTTTGATCTTTTCTGTACCCACTTCCAGAGGAATCTTCTCACAGCAGGACTATGATCACACCCACTCGATGGATCTAAAACTTTCAGGGGTGTTTTATTGCCAGTCCACAGAGATTCAAATCCCCAGTCTTGTTTTAGACCTTGCAAATGCTACCTCAAGCTTACCTGTTACCTTTCTTCCATGTACCAGTAAAAGCCAGACTTGTTCCAGTCCTTACTTTCCCAAACACAGGACCCATGTCCTGTTCAATTCCTAAGATAATCTCTTTCCCTGTCATGTAACTGTAAGTTCAGCTTATTAAAAGATATCATTAAAAACATATCTCTTTCATGAAAATACACTGCCTCTGGCTTCTCTTATAGACTGAAAATGTCTCTATTCTCAGTCTCTAACAATCTAAGCTTTTCCCTCATTTCTTTTTTAATATTTTATTTATCTTAATGATATGTATATTTAATATTTTATTTGATCATATATACATATATATAGCCTCAGTCATGAAAATTGTTTTGCATAACTATTATGCTTTCTCTCTAGCCTGCCCACTTCTTTTCAAATCTTCCACAGATAGCCTCTTGATTGCTCTCAAAACTCCCAGGCAGCATGATGTCTTGAACAAAGGAGGCATTCATTACATATTTTCAGAATGATTCAATACTGAGAGCTTTTTCAATAACATTTTTGTTTCATTTTCATCTAGATAACTGACATGGTGCTCAGTTCAGTTTGTCATTAAAGGATAAGCTTGTGAAATGGTGCAGTATGACAAGACACATCATTTCAAGTTTTTTCAAGATACAGGAAAGTTTTTAGGATTAAGTTTATGTAGACAGATGGCATGTCAGTAAATAGTACTAGACCTTAAAACAAATATAACTTTCTTCAGATTAAATTCTCCGAAGAACCTAATTGCAACTGCCCAGGATACAGGTCCTTTTGTGTTAGGGAAACTTTTATACAGAAAAATCTCTTATTCTGAGATTTTTTAAAGTTTTTTTACCTAGGATAGACATTTATCAATTTTTTTTTAATCTTTTTGAAGAACCAACTCTTGACTTAGTCCATTTTCAGTCTCACTGATTTTTTGTTCACCTTAGACTCAAATTTCTCTGTTCTCTAACTTCCAAAGATAGAAATTTCCAACACTAACTTAATCTGTCTTATTTTAAAAAACTTTTTCCCCTTATTTATTGATAGAAATAGACAGAAATTGCAAGGAAAGGGGAAATAGAAAGGGGGGAAGAGAAAGAGAGACACCTGTAGCACTGCTTCACCACTCGCAAAGCTTTCCCCTGTAGGTGGGAACAGGGGGCTCAAACCCAGGTCATTTGGCATTGTAATATGTCTGCTCAACCAGATGTGCTACCACCTGGCCCCTTAATCTTTCTTCTTATTTAATATGTGCATTTAGTGCTATAACTTTCCTTTTGAGCATTGTCTTTGCCACATCCCACAAATTTTGATATTGTAGCTTCATTCAGTTAAAATACATACATATTTTTTCTCAAGTCTTCTTTGACTAGTGTGCTATTTAGAATATGTTCAGTCTCCAAATACTGGAAATATTTCAGCTATATTTCTGTTGTTGATTTCAATATAATTTAGTTGTGGTCCTCCTAGACCATGTTTATGATATCTATTTAAAGTTTTTTGTAGTTCGAACTAGTCTCAGTTGGTAAATGTTCCTTGCAATCTTGATAATAATGTCTACGTAGTCATTATTAGACTCTATAAATATCAATTAGGTCAAATTGTGATAGAATATAGTTAGAGCAAGTACTTTCTTACTAATTTCCTGCCTGCTGGGTTGATTAGGTGCTGATACACTCAAGTCTCTAGTTATAATGGTGGATTTGCCTATAATGCCTTGTGGTTTTATCTACTTTTGCCTGGTACCTTGATTTCCTGATGTTAGGTAGAAGTACACTAAAGACTTGCAAATTCTTGAAAAAAAATTATCTATAATATTTATCAATAAATAATACTTATCACTAATAATTTTACATGTTCTGAAGTTCCATTTGTATATTTGCTTTTAATTAATATTAGCATATTGAATATCTCTTTCCAATCAGATATCTAACTTTACATTCCATCGAAAGAGGTGGGAAAAAAATAAAAACAGTATTTTCATGTCAACTGTTGTTCTTTCCTGCTCTTTTGAAAGCAGGAGACCCAGTGAAAATCAGTCCATCAAATATCCTGGCACTAAATGTCACAGTGGAAGAGAAATAAACAAACAACATATATGCTTTACAAATCACATATTTTTAGTATATGGGCTCTACCAGGTGCACCATGCCACCTCCTGGGCCCTAAATAGTGCAATTTTAAACTGATAATCATATTCCTGTCCATCAAAAAGTTTCTAACTTCTCTTTGTATGTGCAAGGTAGACCAGAGTTTACTTCAGACTCTGTACTGAAGAGAGAGATGCCCAAGCCAAAACATGACTTTGTCCTATGGACTATATTCTCATTTAGAATTGAGAAATGAGGTTTCACTTCACTGCCATGTGTATTTCATTCTAATTCTGCCTGAACACTATTGAGATGGATCTTAGAATTGTGAAAATCAAAATCAACTGAATGCACAAGATTGTAAACAGCTCAACTCTAAAAGTTTCTCACAAACCAGAAAGTAAAAAAAGCACCTTTAATGACAATTTTTCTCTATGTAGGTCAAGAGGAAGGGTTTTGTGAGACTTTTCACCTCTACTGATAAAAGGATTATGAAAACCAAAATTCACTTTAGGGTTCAAGAGTACTGTTCATAACTTTTTTTTATTCATATGGATTACTACATTGACAAAAATTATACTTTAAAAGGTATCCCTACTTTGGAAATTAAAATATCCCTTTACGTAATTTAAAATATCAGCAATATTTAACCAAAACTAAAGCACTCTAACCTCATGGGATACTCACTCTAAGAACAGAATGATAACTATCGAGGATTATTTGTTAGGATTTTAATGGCTGTCTCCTGGTACATCAATTTCTCTTGACACAACCATTTCTTAGCAAATGAACAAGATTAAGCATAGTATTAAAAATGTATTCTTACCTTGGCATTGATAACCTTGTTTCCCAAACACTCCCCTGTTCAAAATAATAGAGAAAAATGTCATCAGTCAAATATTTAGCAGCAATATTTCTATAATTACAGTAAAGAATACTATTTAGGTATTTATTTATTTATTTATTTATTTTTATTGCCACCAAGGTTATCACTGGGGCTCAGTGTTTAGACATAATTAATACACCATTCCTGGTAGCCATTTTTTTTCCTTTTTTTTCTTTTATTTGATAGGACAGAGAGAAGTTGAGAGGGAAGGAGGAGATGGGGAGGAAAGGAGAAAGAGAGACACCTGCAGCACTGTTTCACAGCTCCAGAAGCCCTCACCCCCTACACACACACACACACACACACACACACACATACAACCAGGGTTCCTTACACATGATAAAATGTGCACTTAACCAAGTGTACTACCTACCACCTGGCCCCCGATTTCTATTATTTATTTAGTTAGTTAGAGCACTGCTCAGCTCTGGTTTATGATGGTGCTGGGAATTAAACATTGGACCTTTGGAGCCTCAGGTAAGAAAGATAACCAATTTTCTCCTATAGACTCTTATGAGAAACAATTCCAGGGGAAAAGTAAAGATAGTGTTTTCTGAATTCTCATTTGTTAGTATTAGACAGACAGGAAGTGATCTGGTGTATTAGAATATTCCAGATGATATAAACGGCTAAATTATTCTCATTCCCTCTTCTCAGGTAATCCCTTAAGTCCTCAATGAAATGAAACCTTCATCTGGTCATGTGACAGAGCCTTAGTCTGAAGTGTGACACCACCATGCTATTTAGAATTCTCTGTCACATCCCTGTGAAGCAAGGACACAGACACGCTCACTGGCATAAACAGACAAGTCCACCACAGCTGCCTCACCTGAGGTGCCCTCCTTCTTGCTCTGTACACACCACCCCTGATGTCCAAGGAGAAGTGCACCACAACTTGCCTGCTCTGCCCACAGATTTGTCCCTGTCTCTCCCTAATATAGTCTCCAGGTGGTGGTGATACCATTCTCATCCCATCAACAAAGACCACATTTAGTGACTAAACTGATAGGTTGGGAGGCTGGGACCGGCACAGAGTCAAGCAGCCAACACACATCGTTTCATTTAAAGTTCACCAGGGCAGGTTATCACTGGGAGGTGGGAGGTTGAAGACACAGAATTTAGGTGGTAGGAGTGGTGTGGAACTAAACCCTGTAATCTTACAATTTTATAATCCACTACTAGTCACAAATAAAAAAAAATAAATGAACAGAATTGAACCTGGAGAAAATAAATGTCAAAAAATAATAACAATAAATAACAAGACAGCTCATAGGACAGGGTACAGAGAACACAGATTCTAAAGTCAGTTAGCCTGAGTATAATTTGGGGGTATTTTGAATTTCTTTGAGCTAGGTTTTTTGCCTATAATGGAGAAAGTAACAGTACCTTTTTGGAAAGTTATCATGAATATATATGAACGATGAATGCAAAATACTTAGAATAATGCCTGACACTTTAAATGCTATGTAAATGTTTATTATATATGCAACACAAAATTACCATCTCCGTTTTGTAAATGAGATATTGACAGATTATATGACTTGTCAAGGTTGTCTAGCTGATGATAGAAATGAAGACCAGAGGGGGTCAGGCGGTAGCACAGTGGGTTGGGCGCGCGTGGCATAAAGCGCAAGGACCCGAGTAAGGATCCATTCAGTTCGAGCCCCCTCCCCCCGCTCCCCACCTGCAGGGGGAGTCACTTCACAGGCGGTGAAGCAGGTCTGCAGGTGTCTATCTTTCTCTCCCCATCTTCCCCTCCTCTCTTGATTTCTCTCTGTCCTATCTATCAGTGATAATCAACAACAATAATAATAACCACAACAAGGCTACAACAACAAGGGCAATGAAAGGGGGTAAAAATGGCCTCCAGGAGCAGTGGATTCATGGTGCAGGCACTGAGCTCCAGCAATAGCCCTAGAAGCAAAAAAAAAAAAAACAGAGTATACACTTTTTTTTTTTTTTGCCTTCAGGGTCATCACTGGGGCTCAGTGCCTGCACTATGACTCCACTGCTCCTGGCCACCATCTTTTTTTCCATTGTTGTTGGATAGGACAGAGAGAAATTGAGAGAGATGGGGAAGACAGAGAGGAGGAGAGAAAGACAAACACCTGCAGATCTGCTTCACTATTTGTGAAAAGACCCATCCCCACACACAGGTGGGGAGCCAGGGGCTTGAACCAGGCAGGAGCCTTGCACTTCGCACTATGTGCACTTAACTGAGTGTGCTACCACCCAACCCCTGCAGAGTCCATACTCTTAACCATTTATATGCAAAACATACACCAATATTTTTATTGTGTGTGAGTACGTATGTGTTTGTGTGAGTGACAAGAATAGCTGGATAAAAAGCTAAATATTTCGTTAGTGGAAAACTTTACCGAAGTTATCAAGTAAAGTTTCCATTAAGAATGTTAGTGGCAGCCACAGGTCATCATCACAAATGCTTCCAGAGGCAGGCAGGACATAAAGGCAGGACACAGACATGAAATAACCAGGCTACTTCAGGGTGAGATAACCAGAGAGCGTAGGTCACTAAAAAGGAGGAAAGGAGCTCAGAAGCCAAGTGGAGGTGTACCTGGAAGAGCATGTATGTTACCATGTGTGAGGACCCAGGTTCAAACACCTGGTTCCCACTTGCAGGATAGGAGCTTCACAAGTGGCAGACCAGTAATGAAGGTGTCTCTCCATGGTGTTATATTTGTATCTCTGCCTCTTATCCACCATCCAAAAAGGGGGTTGTGGCACTGGGAGTACCAAACACCAGTGATAACCATGGTGTTGAGAGAGACAGACAGACAGATAGAGATAGAGACAATGTTACAGAGAGAGAAAGGGAGAAAGAAAAGAAAGTGGACTCAAAGATGCCAGAGTAGAAACTGTGTAAGAACTTTTTCCCTAAAGATTACAGTTGTTATAGTACAAGTGTAGTCAGTTTAGGGCCTTGATTTAAATAAAATACCAGACACACTAACCCTAGATTCTCACTACTAAAAGGTATGAAATTTAAAGTAACCAAAATTTTTTTTCAGAGCAATTAATCAATACTGATAAATTATTCTAAACCAAGGACTTTTGCCTTTACCAAATGACTAAAAGTGGCAACAAAAAATAGATCTCCTTTCATGTTACAGGCATTTAAATGATGATTTCTTCTAAGGTGTAGAGGTTTAGGAGTACAGAGAGGTGTGTGTGTGTGTGTGTGTGTGTGTGTGTGTGTGTATGTATTCTCTTTCCAAATACTGGGATGTTGGAAAAGTCATGATATATTTTCTTTTTTTATTTAAAGATTTTATTTATTCATTAATGAGAAAGAGGAGAAGAGAGAGAAAGAACCAGATATCACTCTGGTATATGTGCCGCTGGGGATCGAACTCAGGACCTAGTGCTTGAAAGGTCAATGCTTCATCCACTGTGCCACCTCCTGGACCACCATGATGTATTTTTCTTTTGCCTCCAGGGTTACTGCTGGGGCTCAGTGCCTGCGAATCTACTGCTCCTGGAGGCCATTTTTCCCTCTTTTTGTTGCCCTTGTTGTTGTAGCCTTGTGTGGTTATTATTGTTGCTGTTGATGTCATTCATTGTTGGATAGGACAGAGAGAAATGGAGAGAGGAGGGGAAGACAGAGGAGGGGAGAAGGAAAGACACCTGCAGATCTGCTTCACCGCCTGTGAAGCGACTCCCCTGCAGGTGGGGAGCAGGGGGCTCAAACCGGGATCATAACGCGGGTCCTTGCGCTTTGCGCCACACATGCCCAACCCGCTGTGCTACCGCTTGATCCCCCATAATATATTTTTCTATGTAAAACTGTGTCATGACTTTTCTAACAACCCTTACATGTGTATAATATTAACATTAATGATAACTATTACTGAAATTTATTTTACATAGTAGATCTACCACTGACATATGCTGGAGTCACATGTGCAGTAAGATATTGCCCCAAATCATCTAAAATTTCTCACTGTTAATTATCTTCCTTCCTAAATATCAGTAGTATTCTAGTCACTGAAAGCTATTACCTTCAGTTGAACCTTCAAGGCTGAAGACTACAAGTGTGTTCGTTTGCAAGAAACAATTTTGTTACATGAATCATGCCTTTACAGTATTGTTAAAGCAATACTGATCTTTCTGTCTCTTCCTGGGGGCTGATTAGTCAGTTTAGTGGTTAGGCACTGACTGACTTGTTTTGTTCTCTGTGCTTTCTAACAAGTTCTTGATAACTGTTGAAAACAACAACATCATCATTAACATTAGAACTAGAATCTGCAAACTCTTTTTTTTTTTCATGAGGATTAGAATCCCAGTCAATGTATTAGAAGACAAAAAAGGGGCCAGGCGGTGGCATACCTGGTTAAGCACTCACATTACAGTGCACAAGGAGCTGAGTTCAAGCCCCAGGTCCCCACCTGCAAGGGAAAGCTTCACAAGTGGTGAAGCAGGGCTGCAGTGTCTTTCTGTCTCTCTCCCTCACTATCTCTTCCTCCCATCTCAATTTCTCTTTGCCTCTATCCAATAATAAATAAATACTATTTAAAAAAGATTTTAAAAAAAGAAAGACCAAAAAAAAAAAAGGTCCTACAACCATTCCTATCAATTCTGCTTTTTCACTGAAATTACATAAACTCATAGGGGGCAAAGAGCCAGGGAGCCTCTTACCAGATGAACTCCCTGCAGTGAGAGCAGTAGGTTGGCTGCCTCAGGTACGTGGCCATAAACTTGTGTCCATTGATCTGGTGGACTCGCCTTCGCATAGCCCTTTGGCGCTTCCTGGTAAAGTGTTTGAAGATTCGGTCTCTTTGGAGAGTAGCTGTAGATCAAAAGAAAAACAAAGTGGATAATGTGTAATGATCTACTTGCATCTAGGTATGGAAAAAAAAAATCTCATAACCCTAATACTCCTTGAATTATTCTTTTTTCTTTTTTTAATTTTTTTAAGTATTTATTTATTCCCTTTTGTTGCCCTTGTTTTACTGTTGTAGTTATTATTGTTGTTATTATTTATGTCATTGTCGGATAGGACAGAGAGAAATGGAGAGAGGAGGGGAAGACAGAGAGGGGGAGAGAAAGACACCTACAGACCTGCTTCACCACCTGTGAAGCGACTCCCCTGCAGGTGAGGGGGGAGCTGGGGGCTCGAATCGAGATCCTTATGCCTGTCCTTGCACTTTGCATCATACGCGCTTATCCCTCTGCGCTACCACCCAGACTCCTGAATTATTATTTTCTTTTGAGATGCAAACACCCCAGCTAATCCTCGTGATTTCCAATTGATCTACAGACCCTTAACTGTGGCCATTAGACCTATGTGATTTTTGAAAGTCCTTTTTAAGCCTTACTATTCTGGACCAGCCTCCCCAGCACCACTGGTTTCCCAGGGATGTGCCAGTATGTAAAGTCAGCAATGGCCTCCTGGTCCTACAGCTGCCACCTGGTACTTAGGTCCAGTGACTGGCTGTTTACTGAGAGAAGGGTTTCTCATTAGTCACCTGTCATGCTCAGAGGTCTTCACAGCACAGATAGAGAAATTGTTGGCAACACAGTGAAAACACTACATGCACACCAGTCCCTCAATCACCTCTGTTAACTGCGAACGGGTAGAAATCCCTTTTCCAAGTGCACACTATAAAAAAAGGTAGCAGCTCCTGGTCAGAGGACTCTGCAAACTGCACAACATCCAAAACAGTAAATGACTCTCTTCCACATAGTAATATCAGAATTCTTTCAAAGCAGGCAGAGACTTGCTAAAAACAGATAATTACTTCTACAGTAAAACTTTCCAATTAGCCATTGATGCAAAGGAAAACCTAAGGAATCACACAATAATAATGTGCTAATAAATTTGAAAACCTGAAGGAAATAGAATTTCCAGGAAAACACAAATGTTCGAAAGTTAACTGAAAAACTACATAAAACAGAGGCTAACTTCTGGGAAGAAATTAAGGAAGACTTCTAGGAACTGCCTCTTAAAATCATCTCTGCCTAGACAGTTTCATGGGAGAATTCACTTTAAGCCCTTAAGGCGCAGATAATGTTAGTGTTTAAATCTGCCCTAGAGTAGAGAAGGAGGAACAGACATCAACATAAAGGAAACTAGGTCACACACCTTGAGACTAATAAATGACAACAGAGGCTTCCCAAGATATAAAGTAAAAATTAGTATTCTGTAGCCATTTTTTAAAATATCATAAACCATCAGGATTAGTTAGTGAAGTCTTTGGACTCCTGCTTAGAATAAAGTTTTAAAATCTCTAAACAGCACACAAAAGATGTAAGGTTAGGAAAGAAGATAAATATAAAATATATTTGGGATATTTTCTCCTCTTTCACAAATAGTCCCCAACCCAAGTGTTCCACTCAACTTAACAGCAACATCTACAACTGCCCTTCACATTGGCTTCCCAGCTTCTTCGATGTAGTAAGGGACACTGGCCATTGTATTAAAACCAATATAAATTAACTACAAAGCAAAGCTAAAAATCTTGCAGAAGTTGATGGATCTTTCAAGCAGTATAAAGTGATATTTATCAACAGATTTGCACCCAAAGCCAATAGCAGATATTAATCTAGCAAAGTTAGTGTAGAGTAACAGGTGAACAAAAAAAGAGTTGATACAGAAAATGACATGACAGTCATCTTAAGAATCATTTGAATATCAATGTACTAGGAAAGGGCCTTAAGAAGATTAAGAAACTTCAATGCTTGTTAGAAATAGCCTATTTAAGACTGCCTAGCTTCTTCCCACATGAAGATTCTTAGTTCCATCTGCTCTATTCTTACCTTTAGGTTCCCAATTATTATATAATTTGTCCTGCTTCATATCTTAATGCCTTTCAGCCACCAAGTTGCAGATGCTACCATGATGCCATCCTGACTTCCCTGGGCAGATGACCCCACCAATATGTCCTGGAACCTCACCTCAACAGAGGCCTATCCCATCAGAGAAACAAAGAAACAGGATGGGGGTATGGATTGAACTGCCAATGAATGTCCTGTTCAGTGGAGAAGCAATTACAGAAGCCAGATCTTCCACCTTCTGCACCCCATAAAGAATTTTGGTCCATACTCTCAGAGGGATAAAGAATAGAGAATTCTCCAGTGGAGGGGACAGGATACAGAACTCTCATTGTGGGAACTATATGAATAAAAATTTTTAAAAAGAAAAATAAAACTGCTAGGTCTGAAGTTAAGTGAATTGAAAATTTTGATAGCATTGCCTCCAAAGTTATTGTGCTAGTTTATATGCCCAACTACAAAATGTATGAGTTCAGTTTCCCTTATTAATTAATTTATTTTGGCCACCAGGATTATTGCTCCCAGTGGCCATTTTTTCCACTTTTTTTTTTCTTTCTATTTTTATTTGACAGGACAAAAAGAAATTGATAGGGGAAAGGACACAGAAAGGGGGAGAGAAAGATAGACACCTGCAGTCATGCTTCACCACTCATGAAGAGACCTCTGTGCAGGTGGGGATCTAGGGGATCTAGGGATCCCACCTTGGTCCCTGCGCATGGTGATATGTGCGTGTAACATATGTGTCACTGCCTAGCCTGAGTTCAGTTCAGTTTTCCTCATTACCTTATAAATGCCATGCACTTCCAAAGTCTCAAGTTGCATTTTTGGAGATGTAAAACTCTTTGTTTTAATCTATATTTATTTTGTGTGAGAGGAATTGATTATTTTTTCATATATTGACCTATATGAGCTTTCTGTCTAAGTTGTTTATGTGTTTTATTCTTACTGTTCTTTTCTTATAATTTGGAGTGTACTTGTTTTTATGCACTGAAGTCCCATATATATTTGGGTTTATTTCTGAATTCTCTATTTTGTTCCAACCATTGGTCTATTCAAGCATTAATGTTTTCATAAGTAACTTTATAATATAATTTAATATTTGATAAAACTAAGCCATTCTCAACTATATTTTTAATCAGAATTTTCTCACATTACTTTTTTTTCAAATGGGCTTTGATATTTTATTAAGTTAAAAAATCCTGTTGGACTTTTATGTAATTGTAATTGAACCAATATGTAAATAAGAGCTTATTTTGTTATAATAATAAATCTTCTTGATGAGGAGTAGGGGGGAAAAAAAAGAAAGAAAAAGGAAGAAATAGTGGTCCTGGAGGTGGCTAAGTGGATAAAGCATTAGACTTTCAAGCATGAGGTCCTGAGTTCAATCCCTGGCAGCATATGTACCAGAGTGATATTTGGTTCTTTCTCTCTCTCCTCTGATATTTCTCATTAATAAATAAATAAAATAAAAAACTAAAAAAGAAATAATAAATAGCCAATTTAAAACTATCATATAACTATTAAAAATCAAATACATGAAAATTCTGCTATAGTGATCTAAAAAAAATACTGTTCTAACAATCAGTGCCTATAACAAAATAACATAATTTGTCCAATATAATACAGCTTTTTATAGTCTTGGTTTCAGTTTTCAAATTCCTTCCCTTACTTTTTCCCTATTTATAAAATTGAGCACAAGATCATGGTGATATCTCAGCTGTAGATAACAAGACTTGCAACCATGTTTTAATCCTTGTACAACATATACCATAGCTGAGGGTTGCTCTGGTTTCTTGCTTTCTCATTCTCTCATAATTTTTTTTTAATCCAAAAAAAAAAAATCCCTGTGTTTTCATTTAAAGGCTCATTTTACATAGACTTTTCCCAGTAGCAATTATAGTCAATTAAGCAGGAACTCCTGCTTAACACCCAGTGTCATCTTTAAAAAGTAACTCATTATGGCCAAGAGAGGATTTTCACAGTTGTATTACAAAAAAATATTTAATTTATCAATAGGAAAAATTAAAAATAATAATTTAACTGATGCTAAAAAGATACTTGACAAAATTTAACTTGCATGCCAATAAAACTCTTTTGAAAAGACTACAAACGTTATCTTTTAAATTTTATTTATTTATTTTCCCTTTTGTTGCCCTTGTTGTCTTGTTATTGTTGTTGTTATTGATGTTGTTGTTGGATAGGACAGAGAGAAATGGAGAGAAGAGGGGAAGACAGAGGGGGAGAGAAAGACAGACACCCACAGACCTGCTTCACCGCCTGTCAAGCGACTCCCCTGCAGGTGGGGAACCGGGAGCTCAAACTGGGATCCTTAAGTTGGTCCTTGTGCTTTGCACCACGTGTGCTTAACCCGCTGTGCTACTGTCCGACTCCCAAATGTATCTCTTTAACACGAATAAAACACTAAGCTCACAGGTCAGAGGCATCAGGCTGAATTGTAAATTTAAAAATTCCATGACAATTATGAACAAGTAATTATTAAAAGGAACTGGTTATAAAACACAAAATTCTCATTCATATAGCTACAAATTCCAAGTTATTAGGAATAATTCCAAGTTATTAGGAATAATTTATCAGAAGTATAAGATCTATATGAAAAACCATTTGAAAAACTGAATATCAAAATATACGTAAAAATTATGTTCTTAGACAAGAAGATTCAAAAACATGTATCCAAAGAAATCTATGTACACCTATATTTTAGCTGCATAATTTGTAATAGCTCAAACTTGGAAACAAACCATATGCCCAATAATAGACAAGTGGTCAAGAAATCAGTGGTATGTATACACAATGGAATACTACTAAACAGTTAAAATGAAATGATCTCCTTTGGCTCATCTTGGATAAAACTTTAAAGTCAGTGAAAGGAGAAGAAGAAATACTGAATGATCCCACTCATAGGTGTAATTAAAGAAGAAGAAAACAAAGTAAAAACACAAGGTAAAACCTGGACTGGGTATGGTGTATCACAGCAAGTAATGAACTCTGAGGGAGGGGGAGACTAAAAGAAAAGGGGAGGGCATAGGGTCCCCAGCACCCAGTGATGGATAAAGACTTGAGTGGATGGAGGGAGTAGTGTCCAGACACCTGGATAGCTGAGAAATTATATGTCAACAGCTTCCCTGTAAATCATTATTTGCCTCAATAAAATGATTTTAAAACATTGTCAATTCTTTCTAATATCTAAATTAAAAAAAAATACCAATATTCCTAAAGTATCTTCTTTAAAGCAGACATTTTCTTTCAAAGTTCATTTGGTAACACAAATATTTAAAAAATTCAAAATTTCAATAATGGGGGACTTAGTCTTTATGTTAAAGCATATTACTTTAAAGACTTTTTTTTTTTTTTACCTTTTGAGATAGAATAGGAAAGAGGGAGAGAGAGACAGAGAGAGAGAGAGACAGAGAGAGAATTTCACTCTGCTACATGTGATACCAATAATCAAACTGGGAACCTCAGGTATGAATGTATGATGTTCTACCAGTTATTTCCCCAATCACAATTAGACATATTCTAAAGTTATAATAATTCAAAGAGTGTGCTGAAGAGTCCAATACTAGAGGGCAATTTCGCTGGAAGAGTACAGCTCAATAAGAAAGGATCCACTATTCAACAAATGGTGTTTACACAACTGGATGACTTCTTGGAAAATATCTTTACCTTACTTCTTATACCAAAATAATCTCACGTGAAGATTAAGGAAGAGATAACAGGAAAAAATGAAAACACTTGAGACAGACTAAGGCTAACATAACTCTAAAGCCATAGAAGATCTGTCACTTAAGAAATCTAAAGTTCTATTTGGTAAAAGACACAAGACAGAAAGTAGAAAGGAAAAAAAAACTGAGGGGTTTTATGAAACATAGCAACAGAGGGGAAAACAGGTGGTGGCATACCTAACTGAGTGCACATGTTACAATGTGCAAGGACCCAGCTTCGAACCTCCTGTCCCCACCTACGGGGGAAAGCTTTGCAAGTGATAAGCAGTGCTTCAGGCGTTTCTCTGTCTCTCTCCTTCTCTATCTCTTCCTATCCTCTCAATTTCTGGCTGTCTCTATCCAATAAACAAATAATAATAATAAAGAAAAAACGGGAAAATTTTTTGCATTATATGATAAAGGGTTACTAATAATGATATGCAAAAATTAGTAAAAATGAGGCAGACTAAGTGAAAAGGTGAGTTATAAAATTATACATGCAAATTATCAATAACCATGTTAAGATGTCCAATCCTATTCAAAATGGACACGTGCAAACAAGATAGTGAGGGATATTTTACTTCAATTGCCAAATACTGATTAGGAGTGTTTACAAACCTATCCTTATAAGCTGTGGGAGACAGGCACCTTCTTCTATCCCCTGCTGGAAAGAATAAATTGGGACTATAGTTCTGGCCCTGCTGCCCTCCAGTTGCTTTTATCCTGAGACTTAGCATCTCCATCTTTAAACTAGCTACTTCATGCCTCAGAGTTTGCCAACAACATGGAGTAACACAGATCCGGACACGTGGTAGCATTTGACAGACACAGTAATTTCAAGAACAGTTTCATTTCCGGTCAATTTGAGAGTAGATGCCAGTTTTAACGATGCGTTACCTTTTATTTAACAATTCAGCTTTTGGATAATTTTTCTAAAAATTCTGGAAAGTAGGGCTGGCCAGTGGTATACCCAGTAGAGCACATGCATTGCCATGCTCAAGGGCCCAGCATCAAGTACTCAATCTTTACCCGCTAAGGGGTGGCGCTCAAGAGGGAACAGCGCTACCTATGTATCTCTCTTTCCCCATTTCTATCTCTAGCAGAAATAAAGTGACCACCAGGAATGGTGGAGTAGTGCAGGTACAAGGCCCCAGTAATAACACTGGTGGCAAAACAACAAAACAGAAAGCAAAATCGTATGCTACGTATTCTTTTAATAACAGTAAAAATGAGCGTATAGATAAGAAATCTCAGAAATGAAGTGCAGAAATAGCTGAAAAAATAGCTGAAATAAATTTGTCTGGCTATTAGTCTCAGATACTCTATACAGTTAAAGTTGTTATTTGTATCTGCTTTAGATTCTTCCTTGGGGAATTGGACGTGTGTGTGTGTGTGTGTGTGTGTGTGTGTGTGTGTGTGTAAGATCTTTGGCAAACAATCTATTATTTTTATTATCAGGTTTTCTACCTGTGTAAAGAAAAAAAAACAAAGGTGGGCTGGGTGGTGGCACACCTAGTTGAGCGCACATGTTACAATGCTCACGGACATGGGTATAAGACCCCAGTCCCCACCTATAGGGTGACATATTTGGGAGTGATGAAGCAGGGCTGCAGGTGTCTCTGTCTCTCTCCTTTTCTATCTCCCCCTTCCCATTCGATCTCTGGCTGTCTCTATCCAATAAATAAAATAATTTGGAAAATATATATATTTCTGTCCTCTGTCCTTCAATGCGCCTGAAAGATTCTTAATAATTTTGGATACACACTACTTACATATAGACATTACTATACTATATAATACTGCTATCTAATCATTTTAAGTGAGGTAAGTCAGAAACAGAAGGATGAATATGGGATAATCTCACTTATATACAGAAGTTGAAAAATAAGATCAGAAGGGAAAACACTAAGCAGAACTTGGACTAGAGTTGATGTATTGCACCAAAGTAAAAAAAAACTCTGTGGTGGGGGTGGGGGATCAGGTCCTGGAACACGGGCAGAGGAAGACCTAATGGGGGTTGAATTGTTATGTGGAAAACTAGGAAATGTTATGCATGTGTAAATTATTGTATTTAACTGTCTACTGTAAACCATTAATCCCGCAATAAAATTAAAAAAAAAATACTGCTATCTTTCAAAGTGCTTCCAGAAGTCTTTTAGTAACCACAAATGAACAGATTTTAAAATAATCTTTTGTTGAGAGATGATAAAATGTTGCCTAATAAGATCACCCTATAACTCCCCTATGTCATTAACAATCTGAGACCTAGCTCAATACTGACCAAAGTATAAATATATTGAATTACTAGGTGCTTGTCACATCTAGATGCAAATTAAATTTCTCCCTGGGCATCTTACTACCAAGAATTTACTTATCTAATCTTTTAATACTATGAAGATTGGTTAAAATGTCAGCTCATATGCATTTTTAATATTTTATGAATTGAATCTTATTTTTCCTTCCTGCAACAGATATGGCCATAGCATTAATATGACTTATGATTTCTTTCCAGAAAGTTGTTTATGCCCAGGAGGATTTAGGAAGAAATTGCTCATGGCTATCTACCATGCAGTTTATCCTTTAATGCCTTCACCCCGAACTGTCACCTCTTCTTCCATCATTTGTTGTCAACTTTCATCTTCTCAATCTCAGAGGCTATGTGACCTCCTCTTAATCCTGATGAAGCTGAATTTCTCCCCCTGTTCCCACAGCAACATGGGAGCTGGTATCTTTCACCTGCATGGGAGGTGCCTCAGACATTTCACACATGGTCATTTTAACTGAACTGCCTTCTTCTGAGTTTTTCTGCACATGTGTCTCTTATTTTATTTATTTGTTTATTTATCTGTTTGTTTGTTTACCAAAGCACTGCTCAGTTCTGGCTTATAGTGGTGCAGAGGATTGAGTCCCAGCCTAAGGCATAAAAGTCTCTTTGCATAACCATTATGCTATCTACTCCCACTGTGTGCCTCTTATTTTAAAAGGCCGGAAAACAAAAACAAAAACGAACAGCATGGACTGAAGAAGCATCATAATGGTTATGCAGAAGACTGTTAGGCCTGGGACTCTGAGGTACCAGGTTCAACCTCCAGCACCACCATAAAGCAGAGCCAAACAGTGTTCTGGTCTCTGTCTCTCTCTTGCTCCCTAAAAAATAAAATACATATTTAAAAAAAAAACATGCACATGCTCACATCTGGAAATTTGCAAGAGTGAGAATTTGGTCATTTAAGACTGAGGATCTCAGTGGCTTCAAATTGTTCTCACTTCTCACATGCTCTTATTCTCTTCACTTATCCCCTAACAGGGAGAGAGAGTTCTGGGGTAGGACTCTGTCTTCCTGAGTACTGAACAGACACAGGCACACCCCCAAAACACACACACACACACACATACACACACACACACACACACAAACACACACACACACTAACCAGAGCACACTAGGCATATCCTCATTGTTTGCTTGGCCCCTTGTTGATTTAGGACTGAGTTAAAAATGACTTAAAAAAAGACCACTCAATCCTGCTGTGCCTTAAGCAACCAGGGCTTTGAGAACTCTTACAGATCAGATCATGGGTCAGATGTACACACCAGACACCCCAAGCATGCTGTGCTGGCAAAACTTGAATCACCACTCCTGTTTTGCTCCTGAAATGCTCAGTCCCCTTAAGTAAATCGGAAGTTGGCTGGTGCCCAGCAGAGAAACTCAAATTCCATGCTCCAGAGGCAGGCAGGCATAAAGCCCTCATCTCTGACTGGGAGTTGCTTTTGACAAGCTATCCCATCAACAGGGTGGAGAATAATTAAGTCAAACAGAAGGAAGATTTGAATGAACTAATTTTGAAATGAAATTCCATTTCATGGCATCTGATTGTCATCCCACACACTCTTTCTGAAAATTTGAAAATGCACAAGTGACTAGCAGCTACCAAACCACCCCAGGGGAAGTCATCATTGCAAAAAGTGCTGGCTGGACTGAAACCTGGCTCAGTAAACTGAGCCTTTCCAAGGATTGTCTAGGTGAAGTTGGCACATATGTTGTAGCTTTATCTCAAACATAGTAAATACTGTATCCTCTCTTGTCATTTTTTAAAAGATTTTTTAATTGTTATTATTGTTATTGATGTCATTGCTGTTGGATAGGACAGAGAGAAATGGAGAGAGGAGCGGAAGACAGAGAGGGGAAGAGAAAGATAGACACCTGCAGACCTGCTTTGCCGCCTTCGAAGACATTCCCCTTGCAGGTGGGGAGTCGGGGTGGTTGGTGGTGGTGGGGGACTCGAACCAGGATCCTTAAACCGGTCCTTGTGCTTCACACCATGTATGCTTAACCCACTGTGCTACCGCCCAACCCCCACTCTCATCTTTTGCTAAGCTTACCTGAAAGAAATCATTATCTGGAAGAACTTCTAAAATATCTGTGTGTGCCAAAAGCATGGGCCACATCTTCTAAGTTGACTCCCCAATGACTGCAATCACAGTACCTTTTAATTTCCAGAATTACCGAGTGAAAAACCCATAAAGGAACAACTGTGGTTTGGTATAAAGTATGACTGAACTGTGTTCATCTGAATTTGCCTTGAGCAAAGGCACTGTGCTACTACTATCAGTAGAAACCAGGGGCTGTCGCTCAGGGGCTGTGTGGAGTTGTGCAGCCTTTCTTCACAACAGGTTTAGAGAGCAGGTAATGAGGGCATGGGATGGAGCCCAGGCATGAGTCCTGTTTCTTCCCCTTACAAGTTGATTGACCTTTATGAATTTGGGGCTCCTGCAATCCCTGGAAAGTAATGCATTTTCTGACAAGGAAATAGAAACTAACAGGAAGGTTAAGTGAGGTCAGGCAGCCAGCAACAGAATAGGAGACAGGAGACTGTTTACTGTTAAAACTACTGAGCAATACTATCAAGTATCTTTATTCTTTTTTCCTGTGATACTTGTTACTTGTGCATGTGGGAGGGAATAACTGTGAGAAAAGCAAACAGGAGAACCTTAGAGTTGAAGCAAAAATGAAAGAAAAAAAAATCAAAGAAAAAAAAAGAGAGTTTGTTGCTTATGTCTCCAAAATATATCCCAGAAAGGTAATGCGATAATATAGAGAGTTGTTTTTTTTCCAGGGTTATTGCTGGAGCTTGGTGCCTGCACCATGAATCCACTGCTACTGGAGGCTTTTCTTCCCCCCTTTTGTTGCCCTTGTTGTTTAATGTTGCTGTGGTTATTATTTTTGTTGTTATTGATGTCATTGTTGTTGGGTAGGACAGAGATAAATTGAGAGAGGACAGGAATACAGAGAGGGGGAGAGAAAGACACCTGTAGACCTGCTTTAACCACTTGTGAAGCAACCCCCTGAAGGTGGGGCACTGGGGGCTAGAACCAGGATCCTTGCAACTGTCCTTGCAGCTTTGCACCACATGCGCTTAACCCATTGTGCTACCACCTGACCCCCAGAGAGAGAATTTTGCATAGAGCCACTAAGAACACTGAAAAAGCAACTACATGATCATAGATTGTCTGCAGGGAGAATAATATATACTAATTTCAACTTAGAGGCCAGCAAAATAGCTCCCTTGATTAGTGTGCTGTTTTGCCATGTGCATGACTTAGACCCAACCCTCATCACACTGAAGGAAGCTTGGATGCTGTGGTCTCTCTCTCTCTCTCTCTCTCAGTAAAGTCAAAAAGGTAAATTTAGAAGATATATGAGATAAAAATGATATTAAACAGAGAAAGAGTAGGGCATACTGCTTTAAAAAGAGCCTTTTCAACAAGTACACGCCACCAATGGGTGGTATCAAGGACAAGGAAAGTCTTAGGAGTTACCTATCCGGTCTTCCAATTAAATAAAGAAGACCTCACAAATGGGCTGAGATTAGAAGTTGTTTGGGAAAGTGGAAGGAGGACCTGGTGAGCCAGGATAAAGGGAAAGTTTCTGAACTTTGTGCCAAAACAAGTGATAAAGCCTGCCATAAGGGTGTTAGGGTTTAAAAATTGCAAATGGAAGCCTTCCCACCCCCCACTGCAGCCCAAGGCACTGTACATACAGTATCAGAATCTTCTGGGGTTTTATTTTAAATGAATTTAACTACATGAGTCATAATTCTTTCCAAATCCAGATAGACTGATTAGACTCAATGAATGATGATAACCTGACTCTACAGGGACTATACAGCTGATGCTGTTTGGGGATTGGCTCCCACAGAGGAAGCACATCTTACATAAATAGCTGCTATGGTGCAAGCTCACAGGGCTGGGTAGTGGCACACCAGTGCCATATACATGTTACTATGTGTAAGGACCTGGGTTCAAGCCCCTAGTTCCCACCTGGAGTGAGGAAGCTTCACAGGCAGTGGGGCAATGTTGCAGGTGTCTCTCTCCCCTGCTTCTGCCCCCTCCCCCCTCCAAAGTCACCAGAGCAGTATAGTTGTTGTGCAGGCACTGAGCACCAGTGATAAACTAAGACATGAAAATAAACAGTAAGAAATAATTTTTAAATATTTTACTGATTCATTTTGGAGAGAGACAGAGAGAAATTAAAAAGAAAGGAGGATATAGAGAGGAAAAGAATCAGAAAGACAACTGTAGCACTGCTTCACTGCTCATGAAATTTCTCCCCTGCAGGTGGGGACAGGGTGCTTGAAGAGGGGTCCTTGTGCACTATAATGTGTATGTATGTTCAACCAGGTATGCCACAGCTCAAGTCCAGAAGTAATTTTTTATGGGAGGAAAGAAAAATAATTTGCTGTAAGACTGACTCTTGAGTAGGACTCATAGCACCCATGGTTGCTGAACCCATTCTCACCCATCACTCCCGCCTCCTCTGTCAACAGAAAGGTGATCAGAACAGAGCCCTGGGTATGAGCAGAATTTCAGCAAAAGCCAGGAAGAGGGAGTCGGGCAGTAACTCAGTGGGTTATGCACACATGGCGCAAAGCGTAAGACTGTCATAAGGATCCCAGTTCGAGCCCCTGGCTCCCCACCTACAGGGGATGGTTCGCAGGCGGTTAAGCAGATCTGCAGGTGTCTATCTTTCTTTCCTCCTCTCTGTCTTCCCCTCTTCTCTCCATTTCTCTCTGCCCTATCTAACAATGACAACATCAATAACAACAACAATAATGACTACAACAACAATTTAAAAATCAAGGGCAACAAAAGGGAAAGTAAATAAATAAATATAAAAATTATATTTAAAAAAGCCAGGAGAAAGGCCCCCACCCCATGTTTACCTGAAGAGAACTCTCACTTCCCAATGTTCTAATATCTTTCTAACCCTCTGACACCTTCAGTCTACAAGCTGTACTTTCTAAAAAGTGAACTTTCTCTTTCTCAATCCTTTCAGAATGGGACCTTGACTCCCATAATAATAGCTAGATCATCTCATTTTAGAATTTTGGCTTCTTGTCTCTTTGACCAGCTCTTTTGTTTTACCTATTTTTTAAGCTGTGTGTCCCAAGGTTCTTTGTATGTGTTTCCTCTGCTCATCCTAGATACCCACTCATTTCTTCAAAGATCTTATAAACGGAAGATATAGCTATAGTTCACTCCTCTTCCTTTCTCTCATCTAGTTTACATAATCACTTCCTGACTAGTTTTCCTACCTGAGTTTGCTCTCAGCTGCCATGTACCTATCTTTCACCTGGCTATATTAAAGAAATATGGGTTGGGGAGCTAGGAGATGGGTCAGGGTACTCAGGAAAGTGCACACCCTACCATGCATGAATTATTGAGTTCATTCAGCACGGAGGGCTCTATGAACAATGGAGTGGTACTTTTGTGTTTCTTCCTCTCTCTCAAAAATAGAAAAATGAAATTAAGATGGAGGCCAATTAGTAGTGTCACATGAGGCAGGCCCTGGATTAATTTCCTGGTGCTACATTTAGAGAAAGAGAGAGAGAGAGAGAAAGAGGGAGAGAGAAAGAGAGAGAGAGAGAGAAAGGGAGGGAGGGAAATATGAAATGGGCCATGTCACATTCTATACTGAGGCAGTTCCCCTGGAGTGTCTACGTCAACTTTCTCTATGAAAGTTAGTTCTACTGTAGTTGTGCCATCTGATCCCCAGTGAGGTAACAGGGGTGAGCGTTCTACAAAGGGGAGAGCTGTCTCACAGCTGAGAAAAAGTCAAGTCCTCAGACAGCAAAATGACTCTTAGTCAAGTGTAAGACAGGTCTTTTCCTCTCTGGGTGTGTAAACTCAGGGTCTAGGAATGAGCTCTCCCTAAGAGTGGAGAGGCAGGTAGATGGGAGCAAGCTAGAAGTCATGGCATACTCTACTACTAAATCTTCTTAGTAGTCTATGGAGACATCAACACCAGTCCCCTAACCCCACATCCAATGTCTTCAGGATCCCCTCACATCTCTTCCTTCATATCATCCTGAACTCCTCCCAGCATACCATGGATTCCTGATAGAGCCACCCTCAGGAAGAACATCCTCAAAGAGCAAGAAAACTCGGACATTACTCCTCTGCCTCCCATTCTCCACTGGTGAATGACTACTTTAAAAAAAAAAAAGGCATTAATATCTCCAACTTTCCAGCATTCAATTGTGGGAGGAAAAAAAATATGGACAGCCGTCCTTATTGTCTGTCATGGAATGGATTTATACTTATCCTGGTTCTCATGTTTTAATTATTTTCTCTGCCATTATATTCCCTAATACATTGCTTCACATTTGTGGAATCAGGTACAAAATAAATTTTAAAATCCTGACAGTAATAATCTTCAGCTATTATTGTGCCTACTCCTTTCTGCACACATAATTTAATGGTATAAATTCTCCCTGGTTTCCTGTGATCAAAGGAAAGAATCTAACTCTCTTCTGCAAAAATTGTAAGCGTTTCTATAGTTGCTGTGATTCTACAAATGTTTCACACACACCCCACACACACACACCTCAGATTTCATTCACAAATATATTTTAAGTTGTCATATTTTTATTGTCCAATTTTTAAGTGAAAATAGGTATTTCCCAGTAGGTTATCATTACCAGGTTTCAGAGGAGGAAATGGATTTCTGTTCCATCAAATTTGTATTAGGAAGATCACTATCTTTACTCTCAAACTGATCCTGAGTATCTGGACAATGTCTCAAAATAGCCATCTTCAATTCCAAAATTAAATGAGAGTACCTTGGTTTTATATGTTTAAAAAGGTGAACACTTTCCTATTTATTTGCCTCCCAGGGTGGCCATTTTTCCCTGTTTTATCAGATAAGACAGAGAAAAACTGATAGGGGAGGGCTTGTGAGGTGATCCCCCCTGCAATTGGGGAGTCGGGGGCTCAAACTGGGATCCCTGTGCCATTCTTTGCACTTCATACTATGTGTGCTTAACCCAGTGTGCTACCAACCGACACCCCATTTTCCAATTCTCTTTCCATAGGTTTGAGCAAATATACAATGACATACACTCATAACATCATATAAAGTGTTCTCACTATGCTAAAAATCCTCTGTGTTTTGCTAATTCACCTCTTCCCCACCACCACCTCTAGCAATCATTCATCTTTTTATTGTCTCCATATGTCTTTTTCAGAACGTCATAAGTTGGAATGACAACCTTCACAGACTAATTTCTTTCAATTGCTAATATGGATTTAAAGTTCTCCAAGTCTTCTTGTGGTTTGATAGATCATTTCCATTTTAGTGCTGAGAAATATTCCATTGTCTAGATATATCACAGTTTACTTTTCCTTCTTTGGTATTTCTGAGCTTGGGCAATCATGAATAATGCTTCCATAAGCATTCGTGTATGTATGTGTTTAAATTTCCTGTAACTTTCAAGTTACTACTTCTGTTAGTATAGTGATTAATATTAATATTAATATTTAATCTTTGTATTTTGTAAAAGTGAGCACTAATCACAACTTAAAAGTGTATGGCATTCTCACAGTGGCGAGGTGATATCTCAATGTTGTCTTTACTTGCATTTTTCTGACAGTGACGTGGAGCAATTTTTCAGAATATTCTGCCCATATCTTCTCCCCACTTTTGAATTAGGTCATTAGCTTTTTTGTTGCTCAGTTTAGTGAGCTATTTATTTATTTTGATTATTAGCCTCTTGTCTGATATGTGGCATGTAAAGATCTTCTTCCATTCTGTGAGGGGTCTTTTTGTTTGGGTGATGGTTTCTTTTGCTGAGGTAGTCCCACTGGTTTATTTTTGTTTTAGTCTTCCTTGCAATTGGGTCTGTATCATCAAAGATGCTCAAGTGAGCTAATAACATTAGCATATTAGCCCTCTGAAAGGAAAGCTTCTCTGTTTGAAGCTTTTTTATTTTTTCCTCATTAGCCTGAAGCTTGGGGATAGCTCCCTCCACCCCACACCCCAGTCTCCAAGCTCAGGTTGGTCTTCCTTCCACACAAAAAAGGTTCCTATACAAACAACCTATCCAACCAAAATCTTTTCCAGATAAACATGTGTTTCCTGCTGAACACTAAATGAATCCTGTGCTCTGTAGTTTGGCTTAGTCTATTTCCCTTTCTTTTTCCTTTTTTTCTTTTCTACTAGTAGATTCCTAAGTTTCCTTCAAAACACTCAGATCCTGATTTTATGATTTAAAGAAACTTCACAGGATATTAGCCATAAGAAACACGATGCCTAATCATTTCCTTCTCTAACTACATGGGTAGAAAGAAAGCAATGTCAACCCCCTTCATGTTGCTGATTCAATAAAAATTTTAAAAACTACTACACTATTTTTCACCGTAAGTGTTTCCAAAATTTAAAACTTTGAATGAAGGAGGGTAAAAGGGCATATCGCATAGCCAAGTTTCCTGCAACACCTATTTGAGGGCTTTTCTTTTCCAGCTTTTTGTGTAGAGGGGGGAAAAAAAAAAAGAAGGCAAGGAGACCTTTGAATTAAATGCCATTTATATCACGTAGTCACTTCCTGTCAGAAGCTAACAATTTAAAATTGTGGGTTTTGTTTATCTAATTTTTTTAATAACTGCACTGTAGTTAAACAGGAACAAAATTTAAGTGATTTAAAAAACTGAAAAATTTAAAGGGCAGTACAAACAAAAATTTGTTGTGGGCAGGGAATTAAGACCCTGATTAAAAAAACTAGGATCTAAAATGAATTTCTTCCCATTAATTTTAATAGCAAATATTTTCTATTAAGTACTTAATTACTGCATCAACACATATCACTTCTATTTATATCACACATATAGGTAGCATGTTTTCTATAGACCTGCCAATTAGTATTAATTTTAATATCATTATCAATGATCTTATTCTAGTAATAAATTATTAATAATCTGTTATTATTTAACAGTGCATATGTTATCCCTGTGCTGCTATATAGACAGCATCCCACTAATCAAGGACAAATATACTCTATTGACTGTTATTTTATTGTTTTTTATTTGATAGAGACAGACAGAAATCAAGAGGGAAGGAGAGACAGAGGGAGAGAGACAGGGATACACCTGCAGCCCATCTTCATTACTCAGGAAGCTTTCCCCACTGCTAGTGCAGACAGGGGGCTTGATTCTGGGTTCTTGTGCATGATAATGTGTGTGCTCCACCAAATGCACCACTACCCAGTCAGTCCCACACCCCTCGCTTTATTTAAAACTCATTCAAAGGGGTCTGTCTTCTTCTCCCTTTTTTTTGGGGGGGGGGGTTCAAGTCTGTGTATTATCCAGTCTGTATCCTTGAGCAAGACTTTATACTTCAGTAAAACCAGAAGTGTTGATAAAAATACTACAAAAAGCTGGATAAGCTTTAACTTCTGGAGTATTTAGTTGTAGCTCAAGATGCCACATTAACACAAATCTGGATATTTTTAGTTGTTTTTTTTTTTAACTCAGAGGCTTACTATAATCTAGTAAAAAGAAAAAAACTGGGGCTGTGTGTTGGTTCACCTGGTTGAGTGCACACGTTACAATGTGCAAGGACCTGGGTTCAAGTTCCCAGCCCCATATTCAGGGGGAAGTTTCATGCGTGGTAAAGCAGGGATGCAAGTGTCTGTCTCTCTCCCTTTGTATCCCTCCCTCTCAATTTCTGGCTGTCTCTATCCAACAAATAAAGGTAATAAAAAAATTTTTTTTAATTAACAGACTAATAAGATTTCAATGGGAAAATGCAGAGCAACAGCTGTCATTCAATTTACAAATCACCATTTGGGGAATAGCATGTTTGTCCCACTTAGAATATTAACTAGGATCTTTCACTATGATCTTGTTTCTCATATATCCTCTGAGCACAGCTACCTTCTTCCTGTTCACTCCATCACATGCTTACTCAACTGATAAGGCTTGTTTATTTTCTTTTTGTTTTGTTTTGCCATCGGGGTTTATCACCAGAGTTCAGTGCCTGCAGGACAAATCCACCACTCCCACTGACCACTTTTTCCTTTTTTTCTTCCATCATTTATTTGATAAGAGAAGCAGAAAGGGGAGGAGATAAAGAGGGAGAAGGATAGATACCATTCACTGCTCTTAACATTTCTCCCCAGCAGATGGAAAGTGGGGGCTTGAACCAGGGTCCTTGCACATTGGGATGTGTGCACTCAACCAGGTGCACCACTGCCTGGCTCCCTCAACTGACAGGTTTTGAACATTTATTTAGTACTGGACACTGCAGTGGGAAGTAGAAGTATACCAGTGAGCAAGAGACAGTGTTGACTTCACTCACTCATGTTTAATTGCTCTTGGAGATGGACTGAAAACACCTACTACTATGTACATTACAAATTTCCATGGAAATGCAGGAAGAAGGGGCCTTATTCAGACTTGGAAAAGGCAGAGGTCGCTTCTCTTAAAGAGAATAATGCTCTGACTTTCAGAACAAGTGAAGGAGGGTGAAAGAAGAGAAATGAAGAAATGAGTTGTGAAAAGAGTAAGCAGCATATAGACCACTGTAGAGCTAAGAGATGCATTTCAAGGGACTCCTAATGGATTGTAATCTGTACACTCCATTCAGCACATAGTTTGGCCCATCATTATCATATACTTGCTAACTGTCCGCTAGGATTGAGAACACAAAGCCATATGGGGTAACAGTACTCCAAGAAGATTGCCAAATATTAGCCTGGGGTGTAGAAAGTAGTCACGGGGGTCATTCATTCATTCATTTCTTGTGTTTTTTAAATTAATTAATTATTGGATAGAGAAACTGAGAGGGGAGGGGGAGACAGAAGAGAGAGACAAGAGCGATACTTTCCCCATGCAGGTGGGATCAGGGGCTTGAACCCAGGTCCATGAGCTCTGCAATGTAAGTGCTTACCCAAGTGGGCCAACTCCTGACCCAGTTTCTTGCATTCATTTCATTTCTGTGGACACTTTACAATACATGTGTTTGTAACATATACAGCCCTGGATGCAGATAACTTATCAGGAAATACACACATTTGGTGTGTATACTCACTGGTGCCTGCCACTGCTCCCCATGGATTTACATTCTAATTGGAACAATAAGCTATAGAGAGATGAGAAGCAACAAGACTCAGTGATGCCCACAGTAGTTAGAAGGGTGAGATAGGAAAAGGGTTGGGGTGAGAGGGAAAGATTCCTTGGCATAAAAGATATTTTTAGTTTAGATCTTAACAAATGAGTAGAATTCAGACCAAGATCAGTAGAGAGAGGTGACGGAAGATAACCTATCTGGATGATATAACCAGAGGTCAACAGGCTTTGGGTAACCGTGAGAACAAGTTTCTTTTTTTTTTTTTTAAGAATTTATTTATTCATGAGAAAGATAGGAGAGAAAGAAGCAGCCATCACTCTGGTATATGTGTCTCCGGGGATCGAACTTGGGACCTCATGCTTGAGAGTCTAGTGCCTTAGCCACTGTGCCACCTCCCAGACCACACAAATTTCTTTTACAAAAGCGTCCCAATAGGGAAACAGGACAGAGTGGGAATTCTTGAGTAGAGACAAGGGACGAGCTGGGGGATCTTCAGCAGCAGCAGCCTAAGAAATGACTTTTTCTGGCATTTAGCAGAGTACCTTTCAGCCCAGTGGCAAATTTTCTCCGGAAAAGCTGATTTAAATGTCAAGGCTGGGGAAATAGTATAACAGTTATGCAAAAAGACTTTCATGCCTGAGGCTCCACCATCCCGGATTCAATCCCCCCCCCCCCCAACCACCATAAACCAGAGCTGAGCAGTGCTCTGGTCTCTGTCTCTGTCTCTCTCTCTCTCTTTCTCCCTCTCTCTCATTAAAATAATATATATATATATTTTTAAGTAGCTGACCTAAGTGTTTAATAAGGTTTCTTCTAGCTCTTTTTCTTTGTTTTATTTTAATTTTTTTTTCTTCCAGGGTTTCATGCCTGCGAATGAGTATGTGACACTACAATTCCTAGCATTTCTTTTCTTTTTTTTTCCAGCTAGAAGGTGACAGACAGAGAAAAGAGAAACCACAGCACTTTTCTACCCACTAGTGAAGCTTCCCCTTTGCATGGTGCTTCCAAAGTGGTGGGTGGGGGCTCAAATACAGGTCCTTTCTTATGGTAATAGAGTGCACTCTGGGGGATAAATTTCTCCCAAACCACCTTACAGCTCTAAAAAGCTGTTACCAGTGAAACTAGTTTTCAAGAATAAGAACAGAAAACTGAAATTTAACACCAAATACCCACACTAAACTCTTAAAACATTGAAGAGAAAAATTATCTTCAAAAGAAGATCTGAGTTCCAAGAGAAGATGGTAAGAAAATCATAAACCTGTAGGAAAACACAATGATAAAATAAAGAAAGCAATGGTGACTAGGTAATGAAACTTCTAAAAAGAAATGAAAAGACACCTAAAATAAAGATGGGGGAGACTAATAGGGAGGGAGGCAAAACGAGAGAGAGAGATCAAAGCATTGCTTATCTCTGCTTTATGGTGGTGCTGGGGGGTAGTGCGGGGATAGAACCTAGGGCCTGGAGCCTCAGGCATGAAAGTCTTTTGTGTAACCATTATGCTAACTCCCCAGCCCTAAGTTCAAACATGCTCCCTTGCTAAACAGGAAGATAAAATAGTTTACTTTAGATTTTGTTATGTTGACATCTTGAAATTCCCAAATGTAGTCACTTAGAGGTTCTATCCTCCAAACCAGAAAGTGGGTGGTGTGGAAAATCAGAATTGAAGGAGACTGCAATGCTGAGAATTCAATCAAGTTTTTTTTTAAAAAAAGAAAAGAAATTTAATAAATTGCTGTGTGTAAAACACAAACTTTATCACCAGGGAAGGTCTGGTTCAGTGGTAAGGTGCTGGCCTCAAGTGGGTATGATCTCAGGTGTGAGCTCTGGCACCACCTATGCCAGAGTCTGGTGTTTCTCTCATGAAGCAAATACATCTTGTTAAGAAATGAAAGGACAGAAACCTAAAATATTGATTTAAAAAAGCATTAAAAGTAAAAGAATGAATGAAGGTATGAGGCAAATATCAACCAAAAGAAAATCTGTCTCCATACTGAGGTCAGATCAAATACACTGTAAGAGAAATGGTGCTGAGGACTGGAGAGATAGAGACTGGCTGTGCAAAAGACTTTTATGCCTGAGGCTCTGAGGTCCCAGGTTCAGCCTCTAGCACCACCACAAGCCAGAGCTGATCAGTGCTCTATTTCCACCCCCTACGGCCCTCTCCACCCTACCCTACTTCTCCTTATTTCTCTTCATTAGAAATATCTGAATAAAAATAAATTATTAAAACAGAAAGCTGGAGAGAGAGGGAAAAAAAGAAAGAGGGAGAGAGAGAGATGGAGAACTAGTGCTATTAGAAATAAAGAGAGACGATCAGATAGTCTGGCCAGGCAGCGGTGCATGGATTGAGTGCACATTACAACGCTCAAGGACTAGTGTTCAAGCCTCTGGACTTTACTTGCAGAGAGAAAAGCTTCACGAGCAATGAAGCAGTGCTGCGGGCATCTCTTTATCTATCTGTCTCTCCCTATCTCCCCCTTCCCTTTTGATTTCTCTCTGTCGCTAATAAATACGTAAAATACTTTTTAAAAAGAAAAAAAAATAGTCAAGGCACTGTTTCACCAGGAGGACATAAAAACATATCTGTAGATACCTAATAGCATAGATTTTAAAAGAAGCTAATGAACAACATTTGCCTTTATGGAAATATTGCTCACAGCAGAGCTGACAGGATGACAGGGTCACACCCCCTTCTCCGGGTGTGATCACTCTAAGCAAAATTCTAAATGTCAAGCTCAAATACACTCTGCTATTCTTTCATTCCACCCACTGTTCAAAAAATCACACGAAGACTGGCTTCTACCCTCCATTCACAGTAATTAGCTTTCATTTCTCTTGGTTAAATAAGAAAAGAATTGCTGGGGCACTGCTTAGCCTTTTTCCAGATGGGTGTGCCATTCTGCACTCTTATCAATAATCTGAAATGTTTTAATACTCCGGGGTCTCATAAGCATTTAGTGAGGTTGGTCATTGTACTTTTCAGTCATTCTAGTGTGTTTTTGTGGTGGTTTTAATTTGCATATCCCTACTGTCTAAAACTAGTGAGCACATGTTTTTGCCCTTACAGGCCATACAGATTTCTTAGATTGAGAAAAATGTCTGACCAAATCTTTCCATCATTTTATAAAGTAGGGTATTTTCTCTTTGCTCCATGTCTTTTTTAATTATGGGGGTAGAGGGAGAAGTTGGCAACTATTTTGTCTGTTGATAAAAGAAACATGTCTCTGCTATCAATTTCATGATATCTACCTGAGAACTCTGTGCATAAACTGTATCTAAACTGGACATGACAAAGGTCCAGAAAGGTTGGAACTCCTGGGTATATTTTTAGACATATATATGGGTTGTGGTATATGTGTGTGAAAAATCTAGACTTGCAGTTTTTAATTTCATGGGTATTATAGGGCTCTGGTCAGCAACCAAGAAAAAACAAAAAGCAAAACAAAACAAAAAAATAACACCATGCTTTCACAAAGCTTCTGATACCATTTCTGAGTAAAATAATCCAGTTAAATTGCAAAAGCTGAAATATTTTAGTAAAATAATCCAAACTGTACTGATTCTACTTCAATTTCCTTTAACAATTCTTAGCATGTTCACATGAAGATTCTTTCTTCTGACCTCTTTCGAGTGGAATTTGTTAACATCAATATCAAACTGTGCATTAACTAAAGTAAATTTGATTGTTAGCAACTGACACAGCAATTCGTTAACTATGATACAGTCCTTAGGACACATATAATAGGATTCTTTGAGACTCTGAAAGCATCAATCACAGAGTGACTACTTTCTTCTTTCTTTGGAAGTAGCACTCTTCACAGGTTAATTTTTTTTATCTTTTATATAACTTTATTTATTTGGGGTAGAGATAGAGAAATTAAGATGGGAGGGGAGATACAGAGGGGGGTGGTAGCAGTGGTGAACCCAATGAAGCATACATAGAATAAAGCACAAGGATTCAAATTCAAGCCCCAGCTCCCCACCTGCAAAGGGTTGCTTAGAAAGTGGTGAAGCAGGTCTGCAGGTGTCTCTCTCTCTCTCTCCCTTTATATTCCCTTCCTCTCTCAATTTCCCTCTGTCCTATCCAATAAAATGGAAAAAATAGCTAACAGGAGTAGTGGATTCATAATACCAGCACCAAACCCCCAGTGATGACCCCAGAGATGACGAGAGAGAAAGAGAGGGAGAGGGAGAGGGAGAGGGAGAGAGAAAGGGAGGCACCAGGAAACCTGCTTCACTGCTTATGAGTGAAACATTATCCCCTGCAAATGGGGACCTGGGGCTTCAACTTGGATCTTTGCACATGGTCATGCGTGCACTCACCCAGGTGTGCCATTGACCAGCCCCTTAGATTGATCTCTTTTTTTCAATGGTGCTCAAACCCACCTTTGATGGGAAAGGTCAGAAACAAATGAACACATGCCCTATAAATGTTAAGCATTTGCAAACCTTCACTGTGTGCCCTTAAGGAACAGAGTGTTGGCTCAGTTGTACAAATTTCTATTTGAGTTGTTGCCTAAAGCCTACAAATTGGCTCCTTTGTGTGACTGTAATGCTGATGAAACAGGTCTGAAAAACCTCGAAGTCTTCAAGTCTGCCTCTGCCTCCTCCTCCTCCTCTTCAGTTGTTTGTGTTGAAGAAGAGAAAAGCTAGTTGCACTTGATTTGTAAGGAATGAAGCTTTTCACATTTTCCTCTCGTCTCCAGAGAACTGCAGGTAAAAATGTAGTAGTTTTCTACATTTAAATGAGACTTATCCTTGATTAAATTTTGCTGCCTTTTCAAAAGTTATTTTTAACTTTTGGCCTTAGTGTGGAACATGGGCTAAGGGTGGCATAGGATCTATGGCATTCAGAATTTTTTTAGGCCAGGTATCTATGCAAAAAGTGAAAAACTAGTTATACTAAAAGTTAAATCTACTTCTCTCCAATAAAATATCTGTATTTTGAAGAATCACTCAGATAAAAGACTTGCTAGAAACAAAAATCTAACTTTTGAAGACAATGATTGGCTCTTAGAATCAAATTAGGGGGTACTATTTTCTGTGACTGGTGGTCATACAGGAAAAGTATCCACAGATAAAAATGAAGCATGGCTGGTGTTTAAGTGCCTAGTTAGAGCTACACTCATAGGAACAGAACACATCAATTATCACACTAGCTCTTTTGGCAAGGGCCTACAACAACTTGTCTGACCCTCAATTCATAGAGCCAGTAGGCTTGGCACTTCTCAGCACCTGGTAAAGACTTGTAAGGAGTAGGGACAAAGAAGAATAAGACACAGCCCTTGTGAGTACACACACTTCCTCATTACAAAATATCTCTAATCCAGTTTGGTAAACTGCATTCCTGAAGCAATAACTCATGAGAGATGAAAGAGTCAAATTTCCTTAAACAAAGCCTTCCGCGTTTTCTTAAAGAGTTGTATGAGAAAAATTCCTCTGTGACCACAACACAGGGCATACTTTAACTTCATACTATACAATATAATGGCAGGTAGAAGACTGAGCAGAAACTACTCTTACACAAGCAGTCATTTTCTATTAAAATTAAGGGACTGGGTGGTGGCACACCTGGTTAAGCACAACAGTACTTCGCACAAGGACCCTGGTTGAAGCCCCCCACTCTCCACCTGCAGTAGAGATGCTTCACGAGTGGTAAAGCCAGTCTGCAGGTGTATATCTTTATCTCTCCCTCTCTATCACCCTTCCCCTCTCAATTTCTATATGTCACATCAACTAGGAAAACATAAAGAAATAAAAATCATTAACAAAAAAAAAAAAAGGTCACCGTGAGTGGTAGATTCATAGTGCAGGCACCAAGCAAAGCAAGAAAGAAAGAGCAAAAGAAAGAGAAAGAGAGAGAGAGGAAGGAAGGGAGGGAGGAAATTCCATGAACATGACCATTCAGGAGCATGCCTACTTTGCCATATACAGGACCCAAATTCAAGTCCTGACCTCACGGCCCTTTAGGAAGCTTTAGAATGAAGATGTCCCCTCCTATCTCCTTTTCTTTCCCTTTTAACCTGAAAAAGTCAGTCCAGAGCAGTGAAGCCATGGAGACAAAATGAAATTATTAACAATGCCAACAGTAATAATAATTTAAAAAAAAAACATTTCTAGTACTTGTGACAAACTCTAAGCAAAGCATAAATCTTGGGATATAACTTAGTGGTAAGGTACACACCTCAAATGTGTGAGGGTCTAGGTTCCATCCCCAGCACCACAAAGACCCACAGGAGATCACCTGGACTTCCTTGGTGGCAGGGAAGGGGCGGGGGAGAGAACTATCATCTAAGGCTAAAAATAAATTACCCTCGATCAAAGGGTTATTAAGAAGTAACATCTCTGATGAAAATACTCAGTGAGGCTGTTTTGCCCAGACTTGTGAAAAAAGCTAGGAATCTTGCTGCAGCAATGACAAGCTCTGTGTGAACCAAAAACTTTATTCATGTTCATGTCTGTGTACAGTGTTTTGGATTAATAACTAAGAAAATCATTGTTCTGATTTTTTAAAAAGTTTTCACTGAAGGCACTGGCAAACGGATTGCACAACAGGGACTATGACAGTTCGGAGGTGTGTGCTGGGCAGGAACACGAGGGACTGGCAGGGACACGCAAACATTCCTGTCTACGAAAAAAAAAATGGCACTGTCCCTGGTATGGCCAGGTCTCTCCAAAAAGAGGACTTTGGAGTTATTATCTTATATTTTAAAAATCATGGATTTGATTAATAAGGTGAATAAATAAATCTAAAGACAAAGACAACAGACTTGTCATGAAAAAGCTGAAATTGGAGCGGGGGAGGTTGCTCAGTCACTCAATATTCTTCATATCTGTGCCTTATATCTGAGAGATCAGAAATTCCTTGGGGTCAGAATGAGATGTTTTGGTTATTCCCCCACCCCTGCCCTGCCAGGACATGTCGTAACAAGTGTCTAAGCATCCTGACAGGTTGTACTGTCATGCAACTGAAAATTACCAAAAGCAAGTTAGAAATTCCTTGCTAGCACTGGGTCTCTGAGAAACTGCTGGTTTCTCAAAGCCCAGCTCTATGTGAAGACTGTAATGTAGTGATCTGTAAGAGGGACTGGCCTCAGGACCACTTGTGAGATTTAATGCATGCTCCAAGGCCTTGAACATTCATAAATTTGAGCAAATTCACTTCTTCATTAAGCCAACCATTTTGTAGCACAGCAAGTCTGTATGTTAAAGGGGCCAGGTGGGGCACACCCTGTAGAGCCCTTATGTTATACCATGTGAAAGGACGCAGGTTCAAGACATTGGTCCCCACCTGCAGGGGAAAGCTTCAGGAGTGGTGAAGCAGTGCTGCAGATGTCTCTCTCCCCTTTCCCTCTTAGTTTGCCTCTATCCAAAAAATAAACAAATAAATGATGCATATAAAAGTGTGTATAGGGGGCTGGACGGTGGCATAGCGGGTTAAGTGCTCGTGGTACAAAGCACAAGGTTCAGCATAGGGATCCCGCTTCGAGCCCCTGGCTCCCCACCTGTTGGGAGGTCGCTTCACAAGCGGTGAAGCAGGTCTGCAGGTGTCTTTCTCTCACCCCCCATCTTCCTGTCCCCTCTCAATTTCTCTCTGTTCCATCCAACGACAATAATAACAACAATGATAAACAACAAGGGCAACAAAAGGGAAAAAATGTAGCCTCCAGGAGCAGTGGATTTGTAGTGCAGGTACTGAGACCCAGCAATAACCCTGGAGATAAATAAATAAATAAATAAATAAATAAATAAAAGTATGTATATATGTGCATGGACAAGCATATGGCATACTGAGGCCCTCAGTAAGCTCAGAGTCCACTGCAATGTTTCCATTTATAAAACAGTGTATATTCCCACACTATTCACAATTAAATTAGACTATCTAGGGTAGGGAACAAGAGACTGAATTTTTCAATCTGTGAGCCAGTGAACCAGCAGAAAGAATACACAAGTAAATACTTAAAACACAAAGCACTGGAGGCCATATCTCCAAACTGCACGTCCACCGTGGTAGAAGGCCAAAGGAGGGAGTCTGCATGGCATTGGGGGGGGCTGTCTGGAGGTTAGATGACGTGAGGTTTGAACTGAACCTAAAGCTTGAGTAGCAGCAGCAGCAGCAGCAGCAGCAGCAGCAGCAGCAGCAGCAGCAGCAGAACAGGAAATATCCAGGAAAGATCTTTTTTCAACTATCCACACCCTGCACTTTCCTTGTGGTAGAGTTTTTCCACCAGCACACATATAGTTGCCAAACCCCCCAAAACCTCACACTTATGTATCCTGGACCTGGGCTGCTCCCTCTTTCATCCTATCTCCTGCTAAAATGACTTAGTCAGGACTTGGCCTTATTCAGACCAGGGTGAGGTTGCTCTCTTCATAGTGTCCCGAGCACCAACACCAAAGTTCTTATAGCACAGACTCACATCGACCTGTCTAGACTGCAAACTAGGGGTATGAAGTGGTGGTACTGAGGAAGAGATGAGTCTTTAGTACCCAGCATATACGTAGCAACGAGCAAGTGAATGAATTCACACTTGTATAGAAGAGGCTGCCGACAATCAGGAAAGATAGTTCACTTGGTAGGGTAAGTGCCTTGTCATGAACACAGCTTCAGCTCAAGCCCCAGCACCACGTGGGAGGTGCTATAGTACTCAGGGAAACTCAGGTGCTGTGGTATCTCCACCTGTCTACTGGGTTGTCAGATATCATGATGCACTTTCTCATAGAAAAAAAATATATTATGAGGGGGCCAGACAGTGGTACACCCGGTTAAACACACACATTGCAGTGCATAAAGCCCTGGGTTCAAGCCCCTTGTCCCCACTTACAAAGGAAAGCTTCACAAGTGGTGAAGCAGGGGTGCAGGTGTCTCTCTGTCTCTTTCCCTCTCTATACCCCCCTCCCCTCTCAATGACTTTCTGTCTCTATCCAATAATACATAAATAATATGGAAAAATACATCATGACTTTTCAGACAGCCCAGTATCTATCTATCTATCTATCTATCTATCTATCTATCTATCTATCTGACCCTGAGCTCACAAGAGAAAGGGAAGGAGAGGGAGGAAAGGAGGAAGGGAGAAAGGGAGAGAGGGAGAGAGAGAGACAGAGACAGAGACAGAAACAGAGAGAAATTAACAAATGTGGGTATTTACCAATTTATTATTGTTACAACTATGGTATGAAGACATGAAAGGTGAGATTTCAAAGGAACATTAATACCAGGTCAGGACAGGAGGAGAAATAACCTTCACAGATCACAGAAAGGCACTGAGGGTTTATTTCAAAATTCTGAGACCGCATAAATTCACTTTCCAGGTAAGGGTGAGAGAAACTGAGGCTAGGAGGGACTGGCTTGTGATTAAACGGACTACTATGTGTAGAAAGAATGTATTGAGGCTAGGTGGTGGCGCACTTGGTTGAATGTATATGTTACAATGTGCAAGGATGTGGGTTTGAGCCCCCAGCCCCCACCTGCAGAAGGAAAGCTTTGCAAGTGGTGAAGCAGTGTTGCAAGTGTCTCTCTGTCTCACTCCCTCCCTATTTTCCCCTTCCCTCTCGATTTCTAGCTGTCTCTATCCAATAAGTAAAGATAATAATAAAAAAATTTTCAAAAGGATGTATCTATCCATAATAAAGTTATATAAAAATATTAGATTTTATCTGAAACTTCAGCTAAATACTTTTTACTAAATTAACTATTTCTTAGAGTTCATTTAACTATAAATAAGAATTTAATAGAAAGAATGCATCACCTTCACTTATTCCTTATCACTCTACTCTATCCCTCTCCCACCACCCAATTGCTTTTATTAGCACTATTTTTATGCAAGTGACATTAGTTCATAACATGGCATAAGCTTCAAGTGTAGAGTTTCATATTTTAATATCTGTACATATTATATAATGATCCCTGACAAAATCTAATCTCAAACATTCAACCTTGGATGGCCTTCATATCCCAGTCAGTGTTGCCTAAAACCAGCTGTATATTTAGATGACAAAAGTGAAGAACTCAGAAAAACTCTTCTGCTGTAGCCCATTATAATACCAAGGGGTGGGTGCTAGGGAGGTTGGTATTGCAACTGACTCTTAGCAGGTTTTTCCAGGAATTCTAAGCAGATTAAGTCTCTGCAGAATTCCTGATGCAATTCTGGGAGGGGGATTCTCAGAAGTACTGGAAAGTAACTGATGGATGTATAAACAAAATGAGTTCTGTTCACTTCTTTGTTCCCACGACTAATGGGTCTTGAGGAAAACAAAATATTGCTTGTAAGTGCCACGCAGTACTGAAGGAGCCAAACATATGATCAGGATGAGGGGCAAGTCCTGAATCATTACTCAGGCTCACCAGTGAGAAGATGCTGGGCCTCAGCTGTGGTGTGGCCGAGAGTGAGTTTTCTGGACAGACAGCCGGAAGCTGAGCCTTCTAGGCTGCCAATTTCCTCCCTTCCTGAGCTCATGTACCTTCCCACAGTGAGTGTGACTCAGTGGTATTGTTCTTTATACTGAGGGACACCCACATATTTGGGGCCTGGTGTACCATATCTACCTGTGGGATGGGATTCCATAACATTTCCAGCTACTGGATGAGGGAGGAAAGTGTGGCTGTGACACATGCCAGGCTCTCTGCATCCTCTGGCATCACCCACCCCACCGCCACCCCACTTCAACACTGCTTGTGAGAGCAGCAGCAGACTCCCAAAAGGAGAGGGAGGTGTGGCCAGCCACTCACAGCTCACAGGGGTCCAGAAGCCTGACCTATTCCTTAAGTATGAAGAGGTAGAAGTCCAATGATTTTGAAATGACTATGTGCCAAGCTGGTATTCAGCTAGAATCTGGCTAAGAGAGGCTGCAGCTTTCCTTTGAGCACCTCTGCCCCTGCCCTCCATGAGCAGAACAGCTCTACTGAATCTCATAGAAACTGAGGTTCACGCATTCAAGGTGGGGCTTTATCACCATGGAAGTTCAGCCGGTGTCTCTGGCAAAACAGGACAAAGGGGCAAGTCATGCTCTAGTGGATCAAGTGTTAGGCAAACATCACCCAACCATCAAGTATGCCCACAGACATACTCAAGTGCTTCGTGTCCATTTTAAATACCTTTACTCTTATTCAGTATACCTCCATATATACACTAAAGTGCTTATTGTTTGGGTTTTGATTACATCTGATCTGTCTCTCTTTAGCTTTTGCGAAGTCATAACCAGTTCCACATGCTCTGTTGGGCAAGGGCAGCAGTGTGGCTAGAGGTCCCCTCCAGCTCCTCAAATCAGTAAGGCAATATGCCTATTGCCTCTTCCAAAGCATCAGATCTTCTTTTAACAATCACTTGCACTTAATACATTGCAGTTGGTTCTTAGCTGGCTGTGAACCCCTGGGGTCACCTGGCAATAGCAACACACATTCTTGGTTGTCACTGCTGGGGTGGAAGAAGGGGGTGCTTTGCTACTGGTGTCCAGTGGGCAGAGGCCAGGCAGGCTGCTAGGCATCCCACAGGGCACAGGACAAAACATGATCTAAGCTAAAATATCAATGCGGCAAGACTGAGAACCCCCATGGGATTTGTATTCTATAGAAGATTTCATTTTGGAGGGGAAAAGTATTTTCTTGCTTAAAAATCAATGTGAAACCTCTCCTCTAGGACCCCTGCCTGGACCCAAACTATTCAATGACGAGCTATGGACTTTTGTATTCTGCTTCAAAGTCCTGAGATAGTACAGATTTTCCACATCAGACATTTACTTTTCAAGACCCATCCATAAGTCTTTTTGTAGAATCTGTAACAGCTATAAAGAGTTAAGGTAATGTCTTTTCTCCTCTTAAACATGAGGTGGGTCTTGAGGCCCTGTAACCACCTAGTTATCATCATTATAAACTGCGGAATGAGCTGGGGTAGAGGTTAAATAACTTCAAGTAGAGGGTGAGGATCAGGCAGGCAGAGTCAGAGGATTTGTCCTGATGTGACGCCACAAGGCTCTGGCTACATAGGGATCAAGTCTCCAGTCAGGCAAAGTGCCAGAAGTTAAATATATTGCTCCTTTTAGGAAGGAAAGTGAACAATGGCCTCTTCATTTGAAACCACAATGGAAAATTCAACAGGGGCACAGCAGAATTCCCAGAATGGAAAATGGGAGCCCAGGCTTCAGAGTTTATGTCCTTGGTCTTATGGGACAGTCTCCAAGAGATTTGTAGTCACTGCTGGTGAACTCTTTACTTAACTCATTCTAAGGCAAAGCCCCAAAGACTTAAGTGTCAACTTTGGAGGCCAGACAAAGGAAATCAATACACCTGTTCTACCTATTACAAAGGCTTCCTGCTACTGAGGTTGTCAGACATGGGTCTCAGTAAACAAGAGACCAGAATCCCCAGCTTAGGCACATCCTGTTAAATATAGACAGAATCACATCATACATCTCTAAGCCCGGCTTCATCCTCTGTCCCCATTCTCTCTTGAGGTCATCAGGCCATCATCCAGAAGATGCCCCAGGTTTCTCATACATTAATCACAACTCACAGTATTATATTGTGTTTACATGACCACCTTTCTCTGCAGACTGTGAACTTTTTGAAAGCTGGGCTAGGGTAACACTCACCTTTTTATTACCCGGAGACATGTCAGCCTCTGGTACACAAGGGACTTGATAGTTTATGAATCAATGAGTGGCCTTGACTGTGACGTGCACACCATGTTTTAATAATGTATGAGCTACCAAAACTCTACATAATAGGCTAAATCCTCCCTCACACTGGATGTGCAGTTTGTGAACGTAAGTGCAGAAAACGTTTCAGTAAACACAGCCAAGGAACAGGATAGACCTGTGCAGATGGTCCATCTTTCTCCAGGAACCATTCCATATGTAAAACAATTGCAGGGTGGAGAAATTCAATAAACAGTTGCTCTTTGAGGTGGCAAAAAAACACACTCTCCCTTTTCAAGTGTAATCAGCAGGTCAGATTACTTTGCCCCTATTCTCTCAATAAAGAAATAACTTCAGGACAAGGCTGCATGCGTGCGCGCGCGCGCGCGCGCGCGCACACACACACACACACACACACACACACACTCACACTCACACACACTGCAAACACCAACATACCTGTACTTTCAGCCGAGATAATTTCATTGAGACTATCAAGTCTTGTAAAACAAATTCAATCACTCCTAGGGTGTTTTATCAAAGGGGGAGGGGGGAGTGGACAAGGAAGAAAGTGAGAGAAAAAGAAGGGGGAAAAAAACTGACTTTGAGGACAATGAAAATGGTTAAAAATTTTGGGAGGCAAGGTTTGAGAAGATGACACAGTTATGCAAATATATGTTCATGCCTGAGGCTCTAACATCCCAGGTTCAATTCCCAGCACTGGCATGAATCAGAGATAAACAGTATTCCAGCTAATAAAAACAAAACCATAAACATAAAAAACTTTGAGGGAAGACTCCTTATAAGTGGAGATCAATGTAGTGTACCAGCAATCTCGGACTAAAATGTGCATCTGAGATACATACAACTAGAGTTTACATGCTTATGTACATTAAAGAAAATTCACTGACTTTTGCCACTAGTTCAAAAAGGGGGGGGAATATAACTGGCTACACTTGTGTAAGATTCTGGAAATTTTAGTAAAGACCCTGATAATCAAAATGCTTAGAAACCTCTAAGCCTGCCCATTTAAACTGTCTCCTTTGCCCTGCCATAGTGACAGTTCTCAAAATGAGGCACTTGCCATTAGATCAATCATGAGAGACCAGGAAAGGTTAACAGGCCAAAGGAACTAGTAAAGGATCTTATTCAGCAAAGCAACTTGGGGTACAGAGACTGGGGAAGAAGCCTTTCCAAGCTTAAGGATAGGTTTCACTTCTAGAAGGACTGACATTGCATCCATGGCTAGTTAAAGATAACAGGGTCTACCCTGGCCCCAGCCCTTCTTTTTTGGTTTGAGGGCTACTGAAAAGCAGAAGGCAGGGGAAAAAAAAGAGTCTTTAACTTACATTGAGGACACCTATCAGATTACCCACAAGCATCCTACTCTCAGCCCTGCAGATGTGTCTTAACCTACGTGCAGGCACCACAGAGCAAATAGCTCAATCCAAATCTACACAGAATAGCAGGTGCTCCTCCACATGCAACAGAATTATCATTTTGGTCACCAAAAGACTCAGGTTTTTTGTTTGTTTGTTTGTTTGTTTGTCTGCATGCATGATTCCACTGTTCTTTTAATTTCAGGTCCAGAGACAGGCATGCAGACAGAGAGAAGAAGAAACACCCACCACACAGCCTTATTCTACCATCCATGGACCTTCCCCCAGTACTGTGGTCAAATCTAAGACATTGCACATAGCAAAGCATATATGCACCCTACCAGATGAACTACATCTTGGCCTCTCTAGAAGCATTTTAATTAATCATTGAGCACTTCAGTTAAAGTGGATTCTTCAGAGATAAGGAAGTAAGTGGTTTATCAGTGCAGCACAGGCTTCCATGCATGAGGCTGGGGGGGTTCAATTTCCTTGCATAACATGAAATAAGATGACAAAATGAGTAATCCATATGAAATAGTGCTTTGACATATCTTCCTCCTGTTTACACCTCTCTCATTAGTCTCCGATAAAACATGAAAGTGGCAGGGGCTGGACGGTAGCGCAGCAGGTTAAGCACACAGGGCGCAAAGCACAAGGATTGGCATAAAGATCTTGGTTAGAACCCCTGGCTCCCCACCTGCAGGGGGGTTGCTTCACAATCGGTGAAGCAGGTTTGTAGGTGTCTATCTTTCTCTCCTCCTCTTTTGATTTCTATCTGTCTTATCTAACAACAACAACAACAACAACAACAACAGCTATAACAACAATAACGACTACAGCAAGGGCAACAAAATAGGAAAAATGGCTTCCAGGTCGATATTAGGGCAGCTTGGAATGTTCCCACTCATGACCACAGAATGTGAGCTCAGATCTACAGGGATGCAGAGGTTACATAGGCTCCTAAAGCTAATTATGGGCCCCAGACCAAATCAAATCGATGGGGTTTACAGTCAACAATATTTATACCCCTTTCCCATATTAGGGAGATACTATCTTCCCTGATCCAGCTTTCTGTCCCTTTTCCAGTCATCACATCATCTCCCCAGACAATAACTTGGATCCACCTGCATATCAGATTTCAGGCTCAGGGGGAAAAGAAAAAAAAAAAAAAAGAAAACTAGTATAGCCACAGGCCCTTTGGAATATGCCTACTAGTTATCTACAAAATGGAGGACCCCCCCCCCAACTCTTCATCTGAACTATTCCAGCCTTTAGGTCCATGATTGTTCAATAATTTGTTTGGCTTTGTAATGTTAACACTCTTTTCAGCTACCAGGTTCCAGATGCTACCATGATACTGACCAGACTTCCCTGGACAGACAACTCCACCAATGTGTCCTGGAGCTCCACTTCCCCAGAGCCCCCACCCTATTAGAGGAAGAGAGAGGCAGGCTGGGAACATGGATCAACCAGTCAATACCCATGTTCAGCGGGGAAACAATTACAGAAGCCAGACCTTCCACCTTCTGCATCCCACAATGACCTTGGGTCCATACTCCCAGAAGGATAAAGAATAGGAAAGCTATCAGGGGAGGAGGTGGGATACGGAGATCTGGTGGTGGGAATTGTGTGGAGCTGTACCGCTCTTATCCTATGGTTTTGTCAATGTTTCCTTTTTATAAATAATAATTAAAAAAGTAATGGCATTTGGTGAAGTAAAAGTGTTTTGAGTTGACACCAGGAAAGTGATCTTTCCCCTTAAAAGACATTTAAAAGCCATTCCCACCCACTATGACTGTATAACCACTCCAAACCAAAGCTCAGATCCCGACTACAAACTGAAGCCAGAAAAGGAGGCATAGAGGGGCCAATTAGAAGAGGTGTGGACAACAAAAGTAGCCGAATAAAGTAGAGTCATGTGGGAAGAGCTGAAGTTGAAGCATTTCAAAAGCATGTGCGATACCACACAGAAAATGAAACCAGTCAGGTCAATAAGATGGCTCACTTGGATAGTGCACTGTCTTGCTATATGCAGGATCCAGGTTTGAGCCCAGATCCTACAGCACTGAAGGAAACACTGAAGGAAACTTCAGTGCTGTGGTCATTTTCACTCTCTGCTTCTCTGTCCTTATCTACAAAGGAAAGGAAGGAAGAGCAAGAGTGTGAGAGGGAGGGGAGCCAACCAATCTGTAGGCCAGTTTCGTCCCATAAGCAATTTTTGGTCTCTTTCTAGAGAGAGGAAGAGAGCAGAAGTCATATAAACCCAACGACCTGTTAGTATTCTGCAGGTGAGGGAGAAGACCAGTAAGAATGCACTCAGAAGCAGAGACCAAGGAAATAGAAGTGAGAAGAGCACAGAATAGTGAGTGACCAGTAGAGACACACGGGAGCATGAAAAGAAAGCCATTCCTTTTACATTATGGCTGAGTGCTTCCACAGGTCCTCCATAGATACCAGAGTCTTGCAGATGTGTCACTGATCAACACGCTTGACAAAAGCAATGCTTCTCTTCCAGAGCCTAGCTTCAGTCTTTGTTAACAAATCCTTTGCAGCATCTGCTGTCAGACAAATTAACTCTAGCTACTGCTAAGCACTCCTTTGCTTAGGTAGGTAGTTAGTAAGCATAAAATAAAACAGTAGTACCTAGACATGCAGGCACCTCCGCAGAAAGGTATCTGAACACTAACAACTTAAAGAAAAATGATTGTGTGGCCTAGGAGGTGACGCAATGGATAAAGTGTTGGACTCTCAAGCATAAGATCCCAAGTTTGATCCCTGGCATCCCATGAGCCAGAGTGATATCTGATTCTCCCTCTCTCTCCCTCTCTCTCTGTAACACATAAATAAAAACTTCATGATGAACAGTGACTATATCTTTCCTAGTAAGTTAGTCATTTTACTGAAACACCCAAATGTATTTTATTGTTTTTTTTCATTACCAAAATTCCTACAGTATTGAGATCAATAAAGCTAAACAGTGTGAGCACTGAAAAAATTACTGAGGAATAGAATGATTGTTTTTATTTATTTTTGAGTGTATGTGTTAGGCTTCTTTCAATATAACTGACAGAAGTCACTCTACTTATTAAGTTAGAATGATTGATCACTCTGAAATCAGGCTGTTCCCTGACATTTCTCTCTGCTGAAAACTACCCTGCTCCTACCCACCATGCTATTTTCCTTTGTACCAGATAAATCCCATGATATAATCTGTGCAATAAAAATTAGGTGGTGCTTAAAAAGTACAATCTTGTAGCTGATACAGATCGTGAAATTGACTGACAAGCTGCTCCAAATCACAACAGAACCTCAGACAAAGTTAATCTTGGATGTCAGGTCTATCACCAAAGAAGAGATCAGCACTGACGAAGCCATGCCGAGCCTTTCAAATACTGATGACATCTTCAAATATCTTTGCAAAAAATAATAATAATAACACCCTTCTTAACAGTGTGAAGACAGTCAGCAAGAAGTGGAATATGTTATCATGCCTTCAAATCAGTCAGAAAAAGTACACATTAGTTACTTAATCTGTTTCTGGCCCTAAAAACTAGCATACAGGGACTACTGAAACACCAACACTGACAATTTTGAGATGAAAGAAGCATGCTTTTATAAAGTATGTCATCTCTGAAGATGCAGTACTCAGCCAAACCTTTTAAAACCTTCTCTCTCTCTCTCTCTCTCTCTCTCTCTCTGTGTGTGTGTGTGTGTGTGTGTGTGTGTGTGTGTGTATTCTTAAATATAGAAGAAATGCCCAATGACAGATGAATGGATAAAGATGTTATGGAATATATATAGTCAACATAATATTACTCTGCAATCAAAATAAAATGAGAATACATCATTTGAGGCTCAGATGGATGGAAGCTGAAATCATGAAATATGAAGTAAAAGGCAACTCCTGGATGGTTCTGTTCATATATGGGACACAGACTACTATAGCAAATGAACCTGGTGGGGAGGGGAAACCAAAGTACCTATTAGACTGTGTGAGAACTATGGCAGTTATGGGGGTGAGGGTGATGGGAACTTGATTGGAGAGTGCTCTTACATTATATATGAGTGTGAAATTAAACCCACGTAATCTTATATTTTTGTAAGTCACTACCAAATCACTAAGACAAAAATTTTAAAAAATAAATAGCATAAATTGTTGGCTCCTGTTTGAACTGATTATCACTTAAAACTGCCTCTTACTGGCCCCCAATTACTATAAGAGAAGCGTCCCTAACCTGTCTTAGGTTCAGCAGGTGCCAGGCAGCAACATGTCCATCCCAGCATTCCCACTCCCAAACTTCCTGCTGAGTCTCAGCATTAGCAGTGAGTGTTTGAAGACATTAGCAAGGCCCAGTACCTCTTGAGTCTCATTTTCTCTTCCAAAAAATGCAAAATATATAGCCTGGTCTGTGTCTCAGTATTTTTAAAGACTCTTTAAAAAGTTCACTGGGACTTGGTCAATGTTTAAAAGGACTATACCAAAGTAATGTACTCTCCGATGCTTTTTCCCATGTGTTTTTTCAATTAGCAAGCTATCCACTGGCCAAATTTTATAGATCATACCTAATGAAATCAGACGTGATTTAGGATATAAGAGGGGTGTCCAAACTTGGTCAGCCATTGTAACAAGTCACAGTTACAAATTTCTTCCCCAGAGATCCTGATTTAGTTGAAAGCCTGAAAAATCCTTGTTTTTTAAAATTCTCAAGTGATTCCACTGCTCTAGAACTAAACTTCTTTCACCATCTTATATTTTTGAACTGTTTTCAGTTCTTAAACAACTTTTTTTATTTAAATATTTTATTTATTTATTTCCTTTTATTGCCCTTGTTGTTTTATTGTTGTAGTTATTGTTGTTGTTGATGTCGTCGTTGTTGGATAAGACAGAGAGAAATGGAGAGAGGAGGGGAAGACACAGAGAGGGAGAGAAAGATAGACACCTGCAGACCTGCTTCACCACTTGTGAAGCAACTCCCCTGCAGGTGGGGAGCCAGGGGCTTAACCCACTGCACTACCGCCCGACTCCCCTGTTTTCAGTTCTTAAAAGACCTGGCTAGTGGAAACACCCTCCTTTGCATGAAACAAGGCATGCCATGAAAAAATGTAATAAGAATTAACCTTTAGGGCCTGCACATTGGTGCACCTGAAGTTGAGTTCACATGTTACCATGCACAAGTACTTGGGTTCAAGTCCCTGGTCCCCAGGAGTGATGAAGCAGTGCTGTGGGTGTCTCTCTGTCTCTCTCTCCCCTATCTCCCTCTTTCCTCTCAATTTGTCTCTATCAAATAAGAAATAAAGAAAAATGTCCACTGGGAGCAGTGGATTTATACTACAAGCACTGAACTCCAGCTATAACCATAGTGGAAATAAAAAAAATAAAAATAAATCCAAAGAAGAACTAACCTTCCCCAGGTTATGTACTGTCACTAAAATGTATCCAGACTGAGTTCCAATCTACTTTCCTCTCTAGATATTTGGTGGATTAGTAAATAACATATACAAGAACTTGATGACATGTGATCATTCCTACCAAGTTTAAGAACAGAGGGCTCCAGCTGAGCCTGAGAATATTTTCTGTCTTTGATTTGGGTGGGTGTGGTACACAAGTAAGTGTAATCTCTTAATAACCTGTTAACTAGAACTGAATTGTAGCTAATTATATTTAACCGCGCATGGACTTGTTATATATCCCCAGACCGTCAATTTGAACTTTTAACACTTAGTAAGCTGCACAATGGATCCTCATTCAGTTTAGAACAGTAAGAAATCCAGATGAAATTCACAGAACTTGGAAGAAGTCACCATGATGAACCCAAAATAATAGTTTTTCACCTCAGTGGCTTGTACTACACATCCACTGGGTCCTTCTCCCAAAAGATCACTTTCAACCAGTCAAATAGTAAGCCAGCATCAAAGACAGGTGGTCTTTGCTTCTATAGCAAAATTATATTCCTGGAAAAGGGAACTGGCTTTGACATGATGCTGACTTAGTGCCAATAAGGATGCTGTGTGTGACCTCTGGACCTCAGGGCTCAGTCGCCATCCTCTCTCTGAAGCAGACCTTACTCACAGACCTTGTCCTTCCCCCCACCATCACTGTGGTCTCTGGACTTAGTTCTCTCTTCCCCCAAACACAGTCCTAAGGCCTGCTGCCCCATCCTTCAGTTCTCTGGCTCAAACATCACTTGATTTGAACAGAACAGCACACAGCTATCATCTTTGTCTCTGCCTCTTTACTCTGTCTTACCACCTGGCATGTTGTATTAAGGTCTCTAATTGTTTGTGCCTCCACCTACACACCAAATTTTGGGTTCTGTGATAATAAGGGAGTGTCATTAGTATGTAAATGCACACTGGCATGCAAGCATGCTTCCATCTTATATTATACATAAACACTGTGTATGTATATATGGATAATTCTCTTTTTTTAATATTTATTTTATTTATTTATTCCCTTTTGTTGCCCTTGTTGTTTTATTGTTGTAGTTATTACTGTTGTTGTCGTTGTTGGATAGGACAGAGAGAAATGGAGAGAGGAGGGGAAGGCAGAGAGGAAGAGAGAAAGACAGACACCTGCAGACCTGCTTCACCGCCTGTGAAGTGACTCCCCTGCAGGTGGGGAGCCGGGGTTCGAACTGGGATCCTTATGCCAGTCCTTGTGCTTTGCGCCACCTGCGCTTAATCCGCTGTGCTACAGCCCGACTCCCGGATAATTCTCTTGATCCACGGGACCCAAGTGCTAACAATTTAGGATTATTTCTCAACCCAGTACATTCTGTAACTGGGAATTTAATTCATGGAGGTAGCAATGGATTATTCTCCAAAACAATGTGAGGGCTAAGTTTCCACTTATGAAAATCTGACATATGCAAAGAAAATGCCAGCAAACTTTGGCCACTGTGATGTCCCCAACACACACACACACACACACACACACACACACACACACACACCACACCTACTTAAGAAGTTCACCCAGAACTCCCTTGAGACCCTAAACAGACAAGCTTCAGAAGAGAAAGGAAACAGCATGCCCCCTTTCGTTCTGTCCCCAGGCATAGGCACAGGGCATCACTGGGAAGAACCCATGAAAATGAACATCAGTGTGACTGGCCTAGAAAATAGAACTTCTGTTGCTTTGTTCATATGAAACAAAAAAGAGCAGAGAGACCTGGAGGCAGCTGAAAACAAGATTGAATCATAATGAAAATAGACTCTGGAGTAATTAATCTTTCTATTAAAAAATTAAATCAGTTCTGCTTTACCTAAATCTCAGCTCTACTGAGGGAATAGTACATTGGGTTAGTTTCAACAAAAAGTATGAAATTAAGAAAATTAAGAAATGAAGCAGACTCTTGTTTTGCAAAAACCTAGACTCAAAAGGAGCATGCTAGATGACAGGCCGGGGCCACAGGAAGCAAATGCGCCAATGCCTCTGTGCACAGACCTTTCTATTTTCGAGGCTCAGCTTTTAGTGTCAACAGCTCTCAACACTTGGTCAGAAGTACTGTAACTGCTGTGTTCTGCTTCAACCAAGCAAAGGGTTAGCAGAAAGCTACCCATAGCAGGCACCTCTAAAATGTACCAGGAGGCCTCCGAGATGTTTTGCTACACCATCTAGAACCACCTAAGTTTATGAGAATTGCGTCATGGGTCCTGACTGGCAAGGCAGGCAGGCAGGTGCCTTGCCAGGTAACCTGTCTCACTGGCCCTGGACTGTTGAACTATTTTTTTATTTTTAGTTTTTTAGTTGTGTTCTTTATTATTAAAATATGAAAGTTCTGTTTTCCTTTATTTTTATGAGAGAGAGGGCTCAGAGCACTGCTCTAGCCTATGGAGTGTCCAGATGGAATTCGGGATCTCACATACGCATGGTTAGGCACACCTCATGAGCCACCTCCCTGGCCCCTGAGCTGAATTCCTCTATCTAAGTCTATTACACTTACTGCAGTGCTGTTTGAGTTGAAGGGTATCAATGCAATCCAGTTTCACACAGAGTAGTTGAAAAAGAGTGAATATTTTAGTATTTTTTTCATTATTCTTCTTTAATAAAACAAAACTCATTTAACAATATTTTTAAGGTATAATGTAAGGTCTAAAACTATAATTGTTGAACTTTTCACACACTTACGTTTTCACAAATTGGAAGCTTATCTTCTAGTCTATTTACTTCCAGTGGATCCCTGCTTGGCCTTACAACATTTCATAGTAATCATTTTGAAAATATGGGTTGACTAATTTAGACCAGTTCTCCAAGTTTTGACATATGTGATTTTTTAAAAATATCAATTGTTAATATCAATTACAAACTACCAAGAAAGGTCTTTTTAAATATTAAGAAGGAACCAAGATCTCAATAGTGACTGTATTTTTTCCCCAAAATTCTGAATATGACAGGAAAGTTTCATTTTTATCGTTGGCACAGAATCCAACTGCTTGCTTTGAAGTAACAGGCTCATGTCAATCTTTTTCAAGAAAATACCTGAAGCCACAACTTTAGTTTCACTGTCATTTTTTCAATTCATATTGGTGTTCTATTAAAAATGGCTAACTCGGATAACAAACACTTATTCAAGTATTTTTCTTTGAGACACAATAGTTATTTCAGTGTATAGTTGCAATGCTATGTGTAGGCTTCCCATTTATCACACAGAACACTGTACAGATACGGACAGAGTCAAGGAGTAAATTTTGATAATATTAATGATGGTTACTGATTCATCAAAGACATTCTAAAGTGAAACTTTTCTGAGGCGGGAGGAGAGTGAGTTTCTTTTTTTTTTTTGCCTCCAGAGTTATCGCTGGGGTTCAGTGCACTACGAATCCACTGCTCCTGGAGGCTATTTTTTCCATTCTGTTGTTGTTATTGCTGTTGTTGATGGGTAGGATAGAGAGAAATCAAGAGAGGAGGGGAAGACAGAGAAGGGGAGAGAAGGATAGACACCTGCAGACTGCTTCACCACTTGTGAAGCGACTCCCCTGCAGATGGAGGGCTGAGGGCTTGAACCAGGATCCTCACACTCGTCCCTGCACTTCAAGCCACTTAACCTGGTGCACTACCCCCCCCCCCATCCTGGTCTAGTGAATTTCATTTTTTTCCTGCTATTTGTAGCACCGACCACTCCGATGGCCATAGTGTTTGGTATCTTGATGCAGTCTAAGAAGCCAGCAGTTTTTAACCACTGTTTCTTTTGCACCACTGGTGCCATTAAAATGGGTAAAAATTAGTAAGAGTAGCTTAGAATTGTAAAAAAAAAAAAAAAAAGAAAAAGAAAAGAAATATGGTTTTGAATTAGAGACTTCCTAGAAATATCTCTGATGTCCTGAAGGCTTCCAAAACCACATGAGACCAACTGAAGAATTCTGAATAAGGCTATACTTTAAGATTTTTTACAGGACTAGCAAAATAGCTCACTTGTATTGCTTTGCCATCTTGCTTTGCCAGGTTCAAGTCCACTCCACCACAATGAAAGAAGCTTTGATGCTATGATCTCTTTCCCCCCGCCTCACTCTCCCCACCCCCATAGAGAGGGGGAGGGAGGGAAAGAGGGAGATATACTCAGCAGTTAGAGCACAGGATTTGCATCCTACCATAAATCTTGATCCTACCATAAGCACCAAATACGTCAGAGTAGTATTCTAAGTCCATCTCCTTTTTACAAGTCTATGTCCATCTCCTTTTTTCCTCCCTCTCATAAAATAAATCGTTTTAGGGAGTCAGGCAGTAGCGCAGCGGGTTAAGCGCAGGTGGCGCAAAACACAAGAACTGGTATAAGGATCCTGATAAAAGCCCCAGCTCCCCACCTATAGGTGAGTCGCTTCAAAAGTGGTGAAGCAGGTCTGCAGGTGTCTATCTTTCTCTCTCTCCCTGTCTTCCCCTCCTCTCTCCATTTCTCTCTGTCCTATCCAAAAACAATAAGACAACAAGGGCAACAAAAGGGAATAAATAAATAAAATATTAAATATATTTAAAAATATCCTTTTAAAGATTTTCAGAACTGGGAGATAGTGCAACAACTTACACAACAGACTTTCATGCCTAAGACTCAGAAGTCCCAGGTATATCCCTGGCACTACCATAAACCTGAACTCTGGTTTAAAAAATACAGCTTTTCAATGATAGTAAATGAAATTAGGAGTAGCCAGGGTACTCAGTGATGATAGGTATAACTAGACAACTATGCTTGCCTCACGTTTGTTTAATTGTTAGTTCTAACTTACAGCTGACAGTAACAGAACCTCCTGATGAGCACAGTAAAATGTGAGCAAATACCAGACTTAGTCCCTGAGGGGCTCTATGATCTGGGTCTGATACCTGGAAAAGTAACACTTAAAGGGAGTGGAGATGGGGAGATGTCAATCTTCAGGTTGAAGAAGGCGGAACCTGAGAGAAGCTTGCAAAAATGATATCATCCCAGAAGACAACAGAACTCTAAGGAGAGGAAGATTATACCACCTGGAGAACAGTTCTTTGGTTTTTTTTCCCAAGTCAGAATAAAAGGAAAATACAAAAAATGCATCCCAGGCAGCTGAATAATCTAGAAAGAGCTGGAACCTGCAGATCTCTGTGTGTGCTTCCACCTGGGCTCTGGTACGTAGTATCAAAAGTTGAGTGCAAATCTGTGTCTCTGAACAGGATTCACTATTTAGACTGAGCAATAGTTTAGACTGAGCGGTGATGGGCAAACAAAATAACATATAGGAAGGTGTGAATTAAAGTATGGAAGCAGACAGTTACTGAGGGAAAAGGTCATCCTGATACCACTAAGAAAACAGAATGGAGGGGGCCGGGCAGTAGCACAGTGGGTTAAGCGCACAGGGTGCAAAGCACAAGGACCAGCATAAGGATCCCAGTTCGAGCCCCCGGCTCCCCACCAGCAGGAGTGTCGCTTCACAGGCGGTGAAGCAGGTCTGCAGGTATCTATCTTTCTCTCCCCCTCTCTGTTTTCTCCTCCTCTCTTCATTTCTCTCTGTCCTATCCAACAGCAATGAAAGCAATAACAACAATAACAACAGCAATAAACAAGGGCAACAAAAGAGGGAAAAAAGAAAATAGAATGGAGTAGGGCTCACCTGGTTGACCATGCACAAGGACCAGGATTCAAGCTCCTGGACACCATATGTAGGGAGGAAACTTAACAAATGGAGAAGCAATACTACAAGTGTCTCTCCTCTCTACCCTCCCCCAATTTCTTTCGGTCTCTATTAAATAACAAATAAAAATAGAAAAATCAAATAAAGCAAGGACTAGTTCCTAGGTTGCAAGTCTAGAATTATAATGGGGTTCTCAGAAAACAATAAATGCTTTTGATGTTATGACTCAGAGCAGCACACTATCAATGGGACAATTAATCTTAATTCTTTAAAAAATATTGTTTTTCCTCAGTTCAGTTCCTTTCTCATTCTCCTCAATGCCTCCCCCCCCCCCCCATTTTCCTACTCTGCTGTCAACCTGGCAGTCATGTTCAACTGTTGTCACAGAACTGCTTGGACCAGCAAGTTAACTGAAGTGGTCACTCACTCCTCAGCAAAAAATACGAAAAGAGGGAGTCGAGCGGTGACGCAGCGGGTTAAGCGCACGTGGCCCTAAGTGCAAGGACCGGCGTTAAGGATCCCAGTTCAAGCCCCCAGCTCCCCACCTGCAGGGGAGTCACTTCACAAATAGTGAAACAGGTCTGCAGGTGTCTATCTTTCTCTCACCCTCTGTCTTCCCCTCCTCTCTCCACTTCACTCTGTCCTATCCAACAACAATGACATCAATAACAACAACAATGTTAAAACAACAAGGGCAACAAAAGGGAAAATAAATAAATATTAAAAAATACAAAAAGGAAAAAAATTTAATTAATCTCCATTTAAAGAAAACACACACACACACACACACACACACACACACACACACACACACATCTAATTTGAAACACGAGAGACGGTGAAAACCACCAGCCATCAGATACATATTGTGGTAGATAGAATAGAAAATCTGGGTTTCTCATTGCTTCATATCTGGTGTTGGGGGCCAAACCCAGAGCTTCAAACATATAAATCCCAAGCTCTTAGAAGGATAGTATGTCAGATTTTTTTCCTCAACGGGTTCTCAAAATGTGGCCCTGGCAACCTTCAAGGTTCCAGAGACATTGTCAGGATGTGTGTAGTTCAAGCATGAGATGTTCCATCTGCTTGGTGCCTGTGGTCAGCACAATTTAGCAGAGAACCTAATTATTTGTAAGCCAGTGGTTTGACACAGGAAATCTGAGCTAAAACTGAGGCAATGGTACACGAATAAAAAGGTTAGACTTTTGCTCTACACTGTGATGAACCACTTCAGTAAAGAAAATAGATATATTGAGATTCAAACGCACTTTCCACATTCTTGCTGGGAGAAAGATTATCTGTCTCAAGTAACAATAAAAAGAGAGGGCTAGTTCAATGTTGTAGCAAAAGAGGAAGCTCTTTCTTTTCTAACAAACATCAAAGACACAAATGGCAGGTAATGATTTTGATTAAGTTTTTTCCAGGACTAAGGGATAGCTCAGCCGGTAGAGCACATGCTTTGCTATGGCAAAGGCTCAGATTGAAACCCTGATACCACATGTGAGTGCCTGCACATCAGAGAAAACACTAGTGCTAAGATGCCTCCTACCCCAAGCTGAAGTAAAAGGAATAAAAAAGACGGGTCCAGCTAGTCAGGGAATCCTTGGATTCTCCCATAAATTCAATGGGTCTAGGCCATTGAATCTAATGGATCCTTCTCTCCTTCTCTCCACAATCACTTGTCACTTCTATCAGAAATGTCATCATAAGCCCTTCCTTGGGCTTCTTCAGGACTTTATCCTCACTATGAACTACCAATGGTAAGGATTACTCCACTCTGCAAAGGAAGGCTGGTTGGTCATCCTACTCTGCCATACAAAGACTAGTCTTGAAATTAATGCAGCCTAGAATGTTCCCAACTGTGACCATGGACTGCAGGCTCAGACTGGCAGGGACGCAGAGGTTGTACAGGCCCCTGCATGAATAGATATGGGCCCTGGGTCCAAGGGATGTAGTAAATAGATCACTGTATTTATAATTTTTTTCTTCAAGTTTGGGAGTTACTCTCTGCCCTAATCCAGTTTTCTAGTCTTATTCTTAACTCTTAACACCAATCTTACCAGACAATATTTTTAGTCCACCTGCAGGTTAGCTATCAAACTCCAGCAAAAAATTAGCAGTCATGGGTCCCTAAAAACATACCTAAAACAGACTTTCTAGCTTCTTTTCACCCTAAAATCCTTATTCCCACCTACTTTATGGTTCCTGTTCATTAGACATTTTGTCCTACTTTAGATCTTACTGCATGTCAGTCACCAAGTTGCAGGTGCTACTACAATTCCATCCTGTACTCTCTGAGCAGACTATCTCACTAATGTGTCCTGGAACCTCGCCTCTCCAGAGCCCTACCCCACTAGGGAATGATAAAAACAGTCTGGGGATGTGGATCAACCTGCCCATGTCCAGCAGAGAAACAATTACAGAAGCCAGACATTCCACCTCCTGTACCCCATAAAGAATTTTGGTTCACACTCCCAGAGGGATAAATGTTAGGGGAAGATGACCAGAGGGCTCTGAACTCCAATTCCATCTGAACCTGGTGAGAGGAGAGGAGTGAACAGGAGGGGAGGGGAGGGGAGGGGAGGGGAGGGGAGGGGAGAGAGGAGAGGAGACGAGACTCAGAAGTAGTAGGAAAGGAAGAGAAGGCAGGACCATAGGGAAAAATGGTAAATATATAATTATAGATAGATACAGAAATGATATCAGTCCATATCTGTGATCTTGAAAGAACTAATGCAGTTTCCAATGAAGGGAATGGGAACACAGAACTCTGGTGGTGAGAAAGGTGTGAAATTATACTCCTGTTATCTCATAAGTTTGTATATCAATATTAAATCACTAATAAAAAATAAAAAAGATGGACCCAGGCACAGTAATGTTATACATGTAGCAGAACTCACATAATACAAGAAGTCCTCACACCCACACCCTCCAAAAATAAAAAATAAAAGTAACACAGAATATATTATATATATAACACAGAATATATATATACCAGATCTGTAACAATATATTCAAGTTCACCTGGTAACTCGAGGGTAAAATGTTCAAATTCATGAAGTATTGCATATATATATCCCACATAAGACCTAGTAGTTAAGAGCTCTTAAATGAAGATAGGACTAGAAAGGAAAACTTTACAGAAATTGCTTACAGAGTTAGTGGTGATAACATTATCAACATGAGAAAGGTGTTGCCACTTTTGATTGGTTACAGAACTTCCCTGAGGCCATTGTTGGAGTAGAGGCAGTTGAAGTGATTGATTATTTTGTAATAGCTGTCCATGTAACTCTGCCTCTTTTTTTACTCTTTCTAGAATAACCAGATCTGTAACTTTGTCAAGGTGAAATTTAGTACAACTGTGAAACAGACCTGGACTTTAAATGCAACCCATAGATGCAGTTCCTTTGGTCCTGTCTATGATTGTGACTATGTTGAACTGGCTTGACTTTATGTTATTATTATTTTTTATTGCCACCAGAGTTATCACTCGGGCTTGGTGCCAGCACTACAAATCCACTACTGCTGCTGGCAGCCATTTTCATTTTTTTTTCTAGGACAAAGAATGTGAGAGGGCATGGGGAGATAGAGAAAGACACTTGCAGACCTGCTTCAGATCTTGTGAAACTTTTCCCCCTGTAGGTGGGGAGCAGAGGATTAAACATAGGTCCTTGTGCATGGTAACATGTATGCTCAACTGGGTGCATCACTGCCCAGCCATGTTGAAGTAGTTTTTATCTGGAAAGGCAGAGTGGCAAAAATAAGAAAAGATTGGAACAAAAGAAAGTGATGAAAATGTATCAAGCTAAACTCATAGCTGCTATAATTGGAAGGGAAGCACCAGAAGGGAATTAAAATATTGATTATACTCTCACTTGGAGATAAAGATAACACTATATATTAGTAAGCAATGAAGTCTTAATTTTTTTTACTATGAAGTGGATGTAGTTTTTGTGTAAGTGAAGTTTACTCTAGAATAATTCAGAGTGAGGAAGAGGAGGGGTGGGGCATAGATAAAACCAGACTAGCCACAATTTATTTTATTTTATTTTATTAATACAGAGAGGCAGAGAGACAGACAGACAGATAGACGACCAGAGCACAGATGCTGTCACCCGTGTAGTGAGAACTGGGCTCAAACCTAAATTGCATGCATGTGGCAAAGCAGTGTATTATCCAAGTGGGCTGTTTTGCCAGCCCACCATGAGGTACTCATTGAGCTAATGGTTACATATTGGTTTACTGTACTATTTTATCTATTTTTGCATATTCTTGAAGTTATTCTTAGTTGTAGTTAGAAATTAGAACAGAAAATTAACAACAAATATATATTTCCTAGACAAAAACCAGAATTTAGGTTACCTCTATGGTATTAACTTTGAACAGGTTCCTTTGCTCATTTATAAAAATTAAGTTAAAGCTGGTGGGCTTTAGCTATCTATTTCTAAATTTTTATGTATTATGAAAAGGCAATTTCAATATTTTAAATTAGGAAACTACTGCAGTGAGATTTTTTTTTTAAGTGCCAAATAAATACTAAGCTGTGAGTCAAAATCTGCAGGTAGGAAGAGATGAGTAAGATAACTCTCTTTTTTTTTTCCCATCATAATGATCACACTTATCAGGAATGACAAGGAAACCATCTCCTACTAATAATTACATAACATTCTTCACTTACAAAGTTTAATAGTTTCGTAAGAGAACAACATAAATGAAAATAATTAGTGGCAGAAGTATCTTCATGAATACTGTAGAATAAGAGTTTTGTGTGGACATTTGAAAGTTCTATGGAGGGGCAGGTAGTGTTGTGCTTGATTGAGCATAGCACATGTTGCAATGTATAAGGATCCATGTTCAAGCCCGCCCAGCCCTCACCTACAGGGACGAAGCTTCATGAGTGGTGAAGCCGTATTGCAGGCAAACCTGCACACAGCACACTATACCATCAAACTTTGAAGGTAATACTATTAAAGCCAAGTTCAACACGGATTTCAAAGTCTTTTATGTTCTGTTCCTTCTTCAAGTCTCATTATTAAACATTTTGATGTTTATTTGGAACTTATTATACCATCTGGCAAAATAGTCTCTGGCATATATTAACCACTCAAATATTGAATGAATATGAACATATTAAGAAACCATAAGGGGATTGAGCAGCAGTGCAGCGGGTTAAGTGCACATGGCACACAGTGCAAAGACCGGCATAAGGATCCCGGTCCAAGCCCCTGGCTCCCCACCTGCAGGAGGGTAGCTTCACAAGCAGTAAAGCAGGTCTACAGGTGTCTCTCTCTCTTCCCATCCTCTCTCGATTTCTCTCTGTCCTATCCAACTACAATGACAGCAATAACAACAATAATAACAATAACAACAAGAACAACAAAAGAGAAAAAATAGCCTCCAGGAGCAGTGGATTCTTAGTGCAGGCACCAAGCCCCAACATCCCTGCAGGCAAAAAATAAAATTAAATAAATAAATAAAATAAAATATCCTAAGTATAAAATTTTTTTTAAAGTGTGTCCATTAAGTAAACCTTCAATATAGCTTCAGTTGACTGGAAAAATTACAATCTGTGAGGTGAAGGAGTCCTTATGTGTTGGTGTTTCACCAAATTTTACTGTCCATCAGTTTTAGTTTTCTCTATCTTGTACTACGTCCCTTCGTTCATGTGCCTATCTCCTGCCAACCCCTAGAGCTATTTCTTGGGTCCAGATCTCTTGTCAAACTTCAGACTTTTGTTTCCAATTCCTTCAGGATATCTTCAGTCGGTTTTCCCGCAAACACCACAAATTCTACCTGTTGAAAGGGGAATTTATCTTCTTCCATCTCTATGTCTCCACACTGGACAGTGGTAAGTGGTACCACAATATCACGCATTCATCTTCATTCCTCCACCCACTGAATTACCAATTCCTGTTGGCTTTACCGCCTGTACATCTCCACAGCTGTCCCCACCTCTCCACCCATTGCCACAAATTCCAACTTAACTCTGGTTCTGATTTTCTCTCTCTTGCACAACTTTAGCAGACCCTGAATGGCTGTGGGTACTCTGTGGATCTTGTCCCCTCTAAAGTTCTAATATACCCTCAGTCCTTTGAGCCCACTGTTACCAAATCAGTTAGTCTTTCTTTCCATAAAACCACTTATTCACACCCCAGATTTTCTATTAACCTAGAACTGTTGTGACCATGAAATATGTCATCTTGCCTAGGGCCTCTCTGAGAGTGAAAGGTGGTGGTCTTCATAGTTACACAGATACTTTTGGCCAACAGTCCCGGGCAAACCGTCGCACAAGGTCCTACCAAATCTCTGGCCGCAGGTTCCACCTTCAGTACTGCCCCCAATGCTTTCAGTGTCTGGAATCTGTTACCATCCTCGCACCTCCACACTTTGTACAAACTGTCTTCCCCGCTTGACACATTTTTATTTATCAGTCAAAGTGGCTTTAAATATCACCCCCTGAGAGGTGTTCTCAATGTCTTCTGGCTGATCTGACTGCATATGTCCATGGGCCAGCCACGTGCCTTGAACTCATTCCTGTAGTGGGATCGGGGCCACTGCACTGCACACATGGGGTGCGCAACTGTTCTCCCTTCACTCCGAAACTTCAAAGAAGTATCCATGTCTGGTTTGTCTTCATTTTTTGAACATCTGTGATGAGATCACAGGTCTGCACCCAGCAGGAATTCATCATGCCATTTCTCAGCCATTTCTTGTATTTAATAAAAAATGCTCCTAGCTGCTATTTCAGTAGAATTTATGATTCATGAACTATTTAAAAAAAAAAAAAGGCACAGGATGAAATGAGGAGCTGTCAGTAGTTACTAATTCTAATCCTGTATATTACAGACCCTGGCTCCATTAAAACAAGCTTGCTTTTGTTTGACTGATTGTTTTCAATATTTAGTTTATTTTAATGAGAGAGATACAGACAAAAAGACCAGAGCACTGCTCAGATCTGGCTAATGGTGGTGATTAGGAGTAAACCTGGGACCTCAGAGCCCCAAGCATGAAAGTCTTTTGTATAACCTTGATGCTGTCTCCCCTGTTTGTTTATTTCTGTGTTTAAGAAAGCTCTGGGATTATAGAATCAGAGTTAAACGGTGACTTTCTATATAATAAATCAGAAAACAAATACACAAATGGAGATAAGTCAGCATTCTACTCATAACTGTCTATTGAGTTCTTGAGGCTTCTGGTGTAAAACAAAGCTAGTGTTGGAATAGGGCAAACTGCTGAGTATACACCGGGTCTCAAAAAGGGTGGGAGAATGCTGGGAATTCTTGCTGCTATGACAGTAGAGACATGGAAATGAGTATCTCTCTCCAGTGCATCTTCATAGAACTCTGCTTATAAAATACTTCATATTTACTGTCTCACATGATCTTCAGAACAGAACTAAGATTAGATGCACTGGGGGATCAGTTGTGATTTCCTTTTTTAAAAAAAGTCAAGTACCATTGGTTTGTAGCATCATATATATTTTAGAACTTTAGTTCATCTCCCTTTAACTGTATTTTGTCACATCACATCCACCACCAAAGTCCTAATAATCATCTATCAAAGACCATAGTATCCTTTCTACTTATCTTTTTCCCAGCAGAGGTAGCACTAGATTATAAGGCTGCATGTATTTTTAAGTATCATTTCACATCTCTTCAAAATGGATATTATCCAAGGTTATTATCATACAAGTCCCACCGCCAAAGTACCAATATAACCTCCACTAGGATTCATTAGGTCTTTTTTTTCCCCCAATTTAAGATACTCTCACATCCTCTTTAGTAACTCCATTTCTGTATCCGAATCTAAGAGCCTGATTTCATTTGTGTTTTTCTGTTCTCTTGTTTTGTTATTTTTTTTCCTTTACATATCCACAAGTGGGAATATTCCATATTTTCCCATTATAGACATCCTTTATAATATTTCTTATAGTGCTGGCTTAGTGATAATGGATTCCTTTAACTGCTGATAGTCCTTCAAACTCGAGTAATAAAAATCTAGCATAGCAGAGTTAGCCTTAATTGGAGGTCTTTTCTATTCAAAATTTTGAATATATTCTGACATATATTCTGGAATGTACTTAGTATAGGTCTTTTGGGATTTATTTTGTTTGTAATGTGTTGGATGTCCTGGGTCTGGGTCTGGGTGTCCATCTCCTTATTTTAGAAAAGTCAGTATATTAACTCTCTTGTCAACCACCAGGTTCCAGATGCCAGCATGATGCCAACCGGACTTCCCTGGACAGATGACCCCACCAATGTTTCCTGGAGCTCTGCTTCCCCAGAGCCTTGCCCCACTAGGGAAAGAGAGAAGCAGGCTGGGAGTATGGATCGACCTGCCAATGACTATGTTCAGCCAGGAAGCAATGACAGAAGCCGGACCTTCCACCTTCTGCATCCCACAATAACCTTGGGTCCATACTCCCAGAGGGTTAAAGAATAGGAAAGCTATCAGGGGAGGGGATGGGATATGGAGTTCTGGTGGTGGGAACTGTGTGGAATTGCACCCCTCTTATCCTATGGTTTTGTCAGTTTCCTTTTTATAAATAAAAATTTAAAAGAAAAGTTCTTGAATATAATTTCTTCAAATAAAAGTTATACTCCTTTCTTTATCTGGAACTTGTGATACAAATGTCACAACTCTAGATGATATCTCATAACTTCATTGTGTTAATTTTTTTAAATATTTTATTTTATTTATTTATTCCCTTTTGTTGCCCTTGTTGTTTTATTGTTGTAGTTATTATTGTTGTTGTCGTCGTTGTTGGATAGGACAGAGAGAAATGGAGAGAGGAGGGGAAGACAGAGAGGGGGAGAGAAAGACAGACACCTGCAGACCTGCTTCACCGCCTGTGAAGCGACTCCCCTACAGGTGGGGAGCCGGGGTTCGAACCGGGATCCTTATGCCGGTCCTTGTGCTTTGTGCCACCTGCGCTTAACCCGCTGCGCTACAGCCCGACTCCCTCATTGTGTTAATTTATTTGCTTCGATTCTTTTTACTTTCTTTTTTTTTTATCATTTCCTCTAACCTATCCTTGAGTTTACTGGTTTGACCTTTGGCTCCTGTTTTCTACTATTGTGTCCTACTGTATTTCTAGGTTTAAGCAGAATATTCTTCAGTACTGTGGTTTGTTTGGATTTTTCTCATATTTTCTCCAATCTTGTTGAATTTCCCTATATACTGATTTGCTCATTCTCTTGAGCATCTGTAGGATAACTACTTTGGAGGTTTTTTTTGATAGTTAATTTATTTGGAGTTTTTCCTGGATTTTGTCTTGATCCATCAGGTAATTTTTCTCTCTCTTCTCATTACTTCTCATTTGTAAGTACTGTGGGTACCAGGATCAAGAGTTCATGTTTGAGATTTCCCAGGCAGTGACCAGAGGTTCATGGTGCTAAGTACATGGCAACAATTAAAGCACTGAGGTCCACTGATTGAGGACCTTTGCAATGACTAGGGGTTAGTGGTCACAAGGGCATAGAGGCTCCTGTAAGCCAAGTTCAAGTGTGCCTGAGTGAGCCCAGTGGTTTGAGGCCACAGCTTACCCGCCAGGCTGGCATAGTTAGTTTCTAATCCACAAGCAGGCTTCAATCCCAAGTGGTAACATTGCTCATATTTTAAGGCTGGCAGGGAGAAGAATCTGGCAGGCTATGAGATAACAGAGTATAGCAAGTGGTGAGGACACCTTGCCAACTAGCTATGCTTGGGGAGGTATGGAGGGTGCTGGTTGACTGAAGTGATGTAGCTTGCTTGCGAGCAGTCAGATGTGGGTTGGCAAGGGTCAGCCCTATTTGATAGGAAAAAAAACTCTTAATATTAATAATGTCTCTCATCTCTAGCTAGTTTAGCCACTTGCTAGGGGTGAATGGAGCTCTCCTCCAGGAATTTGCCCTCAGATTCTATTACTATGGAGACTAGATTCCAATACGGTATTCCCCAGCTCTGCTTGCAGCAAGGTTGCAAGAGTTCATCACAATGGCATCTGTTTGGCAACTCCACCCAGTTTATGACTTATAGTATTTTTTCTATCTCTTCCGGTGTTGTAAATATATGATCAGAGCAGGATTAAGATACCAAGTATTTGGCAAAACCAGTCCCCTGATCCCCAGAGTAAACTTCTACAGCTCTACATGTTAGAGATCTCCAGTTGTAGCTTGTTGTTGCATGATGGGTTTTTGTTTACATGTGTATTTTGTTTTGTTTTTAGCTTAGTTTTCTTTTTTCCTCTGTGAGGGTATCTATCTTCTTATTGCCTATATGCTGGCTCCTGTCTCTTGCTGCAGAAGCTTGTTCATTTGGGTATCAGATCTATTTCTGTGCAGATTAATCCAGGTTTTGGTGTAGCTTTGCTGTGATCATGAAAGAATAGAAACACAGGTTCTCCCTATTCAGACATCTTGGGGCCCCAGCCCCCACCCCCAGCTTCTGATAACTTCAATTCTATAGTCAGAATCCAAAATTTACAAATATTTCTTTAGCTTGATAATCCTTACAGGCTTTCAGATCAATGCCCCTTTGACACTTACAGGCATACTGAATAGTAGATAGATCTGACCACACACTGCTTCTTTATGTAAAGCTCTTTAATATCCAAGATAGGAACTCAGGCTCCAAATGTCCTGTCAGTCAACCTGTCATTTCATGAACTGTGATAATCTACAATGGTTTACGGGAGTGACGTCAAACTTGGGATATAGTCATAGCTCTGGTTTCAGACTACAACCACAGCTATGCTAGGTACATAGGGCAAAGGTTGCATCATACAGAGGGAGGGAGGGAGGGGAGAGGGAGAGAAAGAGAGCCCTAATGTCCTCTGCACTTGAATAAGGAGGCTGCTCTCTATGGCACCAGCTCACACTTAAGATGTCATAGTTTCTGGAATTTTTTAATATTAAAAGTTCATTCTCTATGGAATTGGGTGGTAGTGCAGCAAGTTAAGCACATGTGGTGCAAAGCGCAAGGACCACATAAGGATCCAGGTTCAAGCCCCGGACTCCCCACCTGCAGGGGAGTCACTTCATAGGCAGTGAAGCAGATCTGCAGGTGTCTATCTTTCTCTCCCCCTCCTCTCTCCATTTCTCTCTGTCCTATCCAACAACGACTACATCAATAACAACAATAACTACAACAATAAAAAAAAAGAAGAAAGAAAAAGTTCATTCTTTATAGATAAAACAACTTTTTGGAATCTTTTAAAATATTTCAAAAAAAACTTCAGAGGAATAGCATATTAAGACATATATCATTATAATTCAAATGTAAATTAGTCCACAAATTCACTCTCTTTCTTATTAGCAACATTTCTGGAGAGAAGAGATTAGTGGACACCCTACTGCAAAAAGAGATGGTTGAAGGCAGAGAACGGGAAGGACTAACTTACAGGGGTGATAAAAATGCCAAAAATTAATATTACCTAGATTCAGCCCTGAGAGGAAAGCAATTGAAATGACCTAGCCTAGAACTCAGGCTGATTAAGATCTGACAATCATTTTGTCTTATCACCAAATCTACAAAATAAGTACAGTGAGAACATCCAGAGGTATTTCAGTACCAGACTTCTGATGTGTCTTAAGTACAATTAAGGATGATACAATCTTTAAAAAAATGTAGTCCTAAGAGCTGGCATAACCCTACAAAAGGAAATCATGCAATGACTACTGCACAGCCAGAAGACCTGACCTAACATACATGGTCTTGATCTGTTGGTTTCTTATAACTAAATGAAGAAACACACTTTAGCACATTGAAAATCTCACCAGTTCCTCACTCTTGTCTTTCTTCTGACTACTGGATTTAAATCATTATTGTACCCATGTCACTTATGTTATTCCACTGATATATCAACAATATCCTGTACTATTACATTTACATTTTATTTGACTGTGCTATTAGCAGATCCTTTTGTTTAATCCTTAATGACCAAGATACCAAACAAGCAAATATTCAACCAAAAACCTGTAAACAGGCAGAAGGATCCCAAAAGTGCAATGTGAACATTTTTTTCCATATTCAAATATCCCAGGTTTCTGCTACTTTCATCACCTCCAAAAGGTAAGAATCAGGGGCACTTAACCCGCTGTGCTAGCACCTGGCCCCCTTAAAAATTCTTCACAGTTTTAAAGGGATAACAACAGAAAAGTAGGACTAGAAAGGAATGTCCTCACCAATATTAAAAGGCATCTACAAAATAAATGCAGTTAACATACTTAGTGGGGGGAAAGCCAGTCTTTATTCACAATGATAATTTTCACAGAAAATTTAACGGTATCTTTAAGGAATGATAAACCTTCTAGAACTTGTAGTAAAAAATACTTAATGCAGCAGATAAAAAGTTTATATGTGAAACATATCTTTATATACTGGTTAAGTAAATTCAAAATGAAAATTTTATAGTATAATTTATTACAGCATCAAAACTATTTAAAATAACTAGGGTTAATTTTTAAGTTTTTTTTTATATTTATTTATTTTCCCTTTTGTTGCCCTTGTTGTTTTAGTTATTATTTGTCATTGTTGGATAGGACAGAGAGAAATGGAGAGAGGAAGGGAAGACAGAGAGAGGGAGAAAAAGACAGACACCTGCAGACATGCTTCACCACCTGTGAAGAGACTCCCCTGCAGGTGGGGAGCCAGGGGCTGGAACCAGGATCCTTACGCCAGTCCTTGCGCTTTGCGGCACCTGCGCTTAACCCACTGCGCTACCGCCTGACTCCCAGGGTTAATTTTTTTTTTCTTGGCAGAGTCAAGGCTCAAACATGTAGGTTTTCATGGCTCCTGGGCTTACTTTTTCATTCAAATAGAGGGGCAAAGAGAGAGGAAAAGACATCACAGCCCCAGAGATGTCCCCAATTCCATGGCACCTCCCATGTGGTGCCCATGTTCAAACCTTGGTCGTACTCAGAGAAAAGCACACATTCTACCTGGTGAGCTATCTTTGTGGTCCCTGGGAATATATATATATATATATTTTAATTTTTTTTAACTGCCGCCAGGGTTCTCACTGGGGCTTGGTGCCTACATTATGAATCCATCAATCTTTGAGGCAACTCTTCCCTTTTTTTCTTTCCTTTCCTTTTTTATTAGACAAGACAGAGAGAAATTGAGAGGGAGATAGAAAGAGAGAGAAAGACAGAGAGACATCTCCTAAGCTGCTTCACCACTTGTGAAGCTTCCCATCTACATGTGGGGATCAGGGGCTCAAACCCAGGTCCTTGTTCTTGGTAACATGTGCTCTCAACTAGGTGTACCACCACCCAACTCCCTCTGGAAATATTTTAAAGGTACATGCAAGACATTTATATTGCAAATTATATACTATTCACACTGAAGAGTAACATTAAAGACCTTCAGCAAATGGCAATATATACCAAGCTTATAAGTTTGAAGATGCTCATAATCAATTATATTCAAACTGGCATATAGATTCAACATATATGTTCTAATTATGATGGAGAAGGAAAAATAATGTAGATGAGGGAGAGAGACACCTGAAGCCAGCTTCACTGCTCATGAAGCTTCCTCCTTGCAGGTGGAGACCAGGGCCTCAAATGTGGGTCCTTGCACACGGTTACTTATGCACTTTACCAGCTGCACCACCACTCAATATAATTTCAATTTAAAATTCAACAGGCTTTTGTGTGGAATTTGATAAGCTGATAGAAAAGATCAAAAGACTGAGCATGGCTAAAATGATCCCAAAACAAAATGAAGAAAACTGGAGGGTTCACTCACATTACATAACCATAGATAATTTCCATGTAAAACAGTAACAGATTATGATACTGACATAAAAACAGATCAATAGATCAAAAGACTCTTGGCAAATAGATGGAAACTGCTAAATTTTCAACAAAGGCCCCAAAGTGATCCAGTAGGGCAAAAATGGTTTTTTTCAATAAATGAGGCTAAAACACCTGGGTTACAGCACAGGTAAAAGAAATCTTAACACCTGTCACAGCACATACGAATATTAATTCAAGAAGGCATGAAGTCCTAGCCAAAATTTAGCTTCTTTGTTTCTGATCTATCCACTTCATTCTATTTTACCTCATACTTCATTATAATTTATTTTTTAATCAGAGAAGAAAAGAGAGGTAGGAGAGTGGGAGGGGGGAGACACAGAATTGCTTTACAGATAGAATAAGGTTAAAGTTGTAAAACTGAAAAAGAACACTTGAACCCTAAATTTTTTAACATATTTGGTGCAAACTAAAAGGGTAGCCAACATACATGTTTATTATACCTAAAGGGCAGTTTAATAAGCCGAAGGAGGCAAGAGACAATCAGCTAAGATGATGATAAATATGCATAGAAACCCATTGAGCATAGTAAATAGAACATTAAGACTGGCAAACTCAGCAAAGACATGTAGTCTAGCAAGCTAAACCCACAGACTATCAGACAACAAATACTAGCTAGCCTAGATTTAAATGGTATTTTAAAAAATACTCTTACAAAATGCTCTTTTTATCATTCTCATGACAGAAATTACTACCAAGTAGTGAACTACTATTACATATATACCAGAAATCATCCAAAATTCATTCTTACCCTCAGCGAAACTTCCTGTTAGGGTTATCACCACAAATACTTTCCCCTCTGGCTCTAGATCCACCTAGAAAGAGAAGGAAAGAAAAATGTTTACTAGATTTTAATGTTAAAATCTATTTTGTGGGCCTCAAATAATTCTTCACAGAAAAGCCTAAATGTGCAAATCACATGCGTAAGTCAGACCTAAGCATTTCACGTCACTAAGTAAAAGTAAGAATCGATTGAAAGTCCAAGAAACTAAATGTTGAAAAGCAACTCTAAAAGAAAGTTTTTCCACTCTTTCCTTACTCTTGAACTACAGATTTTTCCACTGTGATTCCTCATCACACCAAGTCACCTATAATTGTGGTCACCATCTTGAGATGTCCTTGTTTAAATATGTTGTTTATATAAATTGTGTTTTATTAAACTACTTGATAAGAACAAAATAGAGAAATAATGACAACATACAAGGTAGTGAGCAAATGTTGCAGAACCATTAATTCTACGAAGGAAAAAAAATAGTATGAACAATAAAGTACTGTCTCTTATTGCCATCTGAATGTAGTTAATCTCAAAGACTGTGAGAACTATGGTGACTGGGTTGATGGGCATGAGGACAAGGGAATTTTGTGATGGATGTGGCACTATACCTCTGTAATCTTATAAACCAGTGAACCACTATTATGTCATTAATAATCTTTCTAAATAAATAAATAGTTAATCTTCAGGGCATAGTGGGAAAGGTAGTCCACTTTATACTATGGAGGGTGCTTCAAGGTTTATTTTTTTAACCACCAGGATTATCGCTAGAGCTCAGTGCCTGCACAGCCCATCAGCGAGAGAGAGACAGAGACGAGAGAGAGAGAGATCAACCTGCAGCACTACTTCACCACTTGTGAAGCTCCCCTCTTACAAGTGGGGGTCGGGGGCTTGAGTCCAGTCAAGGACTGGGGACCTCATGCATGGTAACATGTGTGCTCTTCTAGATGGGACTGCCCAGCTTGAAAGTTTTTTTCTAAGAGCTGTGATATCCTGCAGGTGAGGCAGCTTGATGTCTCCTCATAGGGCCCAGCCTTTGCACATGCTCTGTCTCCCCAAGAACCCTCCCACAGCCTGCCCATAGTATGAGGCAGCACCTTCCACACCTGCTCTGATCACATGAGCCCAGGTAGGTAGGCTCTGCCCTCTTCATGCTAGTGTGAAATTTGAACTACTCATAAATGTCTCTAAGTTTTAGGTTACAAAGTGACTAAGTATTAGTGACAAAGGCTGAAGAAAAAAAAAAAACTCTCTAACCTCACCCTACTTCACTGCATATTTTTAACACCACACCTGAGTATATGATTTTCAAAAAGAGAAGATGTCTGTTTTGTACTGACTCAGAAAGCATTAACTGTATTAACAACGTATTCTTGCAGACTTGTCCTTTCTCTGCAAAAAACCTGTGATGGATGTGGTTACCACTCCGTAATCACCCCAGTGTTCACATCAGCTCTTTGCACCATGACTACTGCTAAGTTAGCAAGATCCCCTTAACTAGCTTAACATCACTTGTGAACCTTCAGAGAACAGTTCTGAAAATAGAGTTCTCTGGAGAGATGACTAAACAGGATGCCAGTCTCTAATTGTCTCCACTCTATGCCTTGACTTGTTTCAAGTCAAAAGTATGTTATTTTTAAAAGCCACTCCCTCATCTTCAGTATAAATGCCTGACAGAGAACACACACATGCATCTACATTCTATCTCACAACATAAACTGCTGCTGGCACAGAACTGCTGACAGCCGACAGACAGACAGATAACCAGGGCACCTCTGTGATCCTGCTCCCCACAGCTGTGAACTCCCTTTAGCACTACTCTGAGGAGCCCCCACCCCATTCCCAAGAAGTTTACTCAACCGTAATGGATAGAGAGCTGCTCTGATGGGTGGCCAGATATCCCACCACCTAGAATCAGAAGCAGTACTGGTTTTGCATCCTCATCTATGACCTATGCCAGCCTTGTACTAGACACATTCATCCCTAAGGCCCTCATCAAGCCTGGTCCATCTGGAGGAGTCCACCTGAGACTTCGGACAGACCTGCGAAGCACATTTTACCAGCTGCAGGCCAGACTCATTAGTGAGGCCTGGAAACAATGGGGTAGGTTGCACACAACAGGGATTTTAAAATAGAATAAAAATGGAACAGAAAATACATTGCCACAGTGTGGTGAGGAAATGTACTGTCATAAAACTTGTTGGCAGTTCGTATGCACATATACAGGTGTACTGGATTTTAAAGGGCAAATATGTTCCTTACAATGTCAGAAACACAGCTTTAAAAGTTTGAACTTAAGAGTTATTTGTTCCAGGACTACACAGTGCTGATGGGCTACCATATTCATATTGGCTTCTTGGACAATCCAATGGCCAACTCACAACTCATTAGGAAACTACTTCAATTCCGTATTTCTTAGAAAGAGCCTTCCTTCTCTAAGAACAGAAGTACAGGGACCAATAATTCTGCTCACTAACCCTCGTCCTGTTCCCTATAGGTGTTGTAGATATTTTCTCTCTAGTTAGAACATCTGACTGCAATCTGGGCATGGTACTTCAGCCTTAATTGAGAATTACCCCGCCCTCCCTCACTCACAGTATGAATCATTCAGATGGGACTCTACTCCTTTTGTCAGAGCGAACAGGAGCCTGGACCTTGCCAATCAGAGCATGGAATTCTCCCAGCCAGAGTGACACATTCCTTTATCTGGCCTAGCCTAGAGTTGACATATGTCATTCGTCTACCCCCTGAATAACTGCAACTCTAAACCCTCAGTAAGTGGCTCAGGTGTGGGAACAAATTCAAGTACAAAACCTGGACCAACCAGAAAGAGAAATCTCACTTTCTGCTGAACTTCAATCTGGACAGAGAATGTAGACAACAAATAAGAGGCAGATGGGGGGGGGGGGGCAGGTGGTGGCACAGCTGGTTAAGCACATAAAGTACCTTATGTGAACAAGGACTTGGTTTCTAGCCCTCATTCCCCACCTGCAGTGAGGAACCCTCACAAGTGGAGAGGCAGGTCAACAGGTGTCTATCTGCCTCTCTCATTATCTCCCCCTCCCCTCTCAATTTTTCTGTGTCCTACCAAATAAAATGGAGGGAAGAAAAAGGCCAGCACTGAGCCAAAGAGAAAAGAAAAGAAAGACCAGCTTTTGATATCATTTAAAACTTTAGATCAAGCCCACCTTGATTCTTTTGGATTTTTTAGTTATTTGAGCTCAAACATTTATTTTGCTTCAGTTATTTATTTAATCCCAAACATTCATTTTGCTTTGGCTATTTGGGTACAGTTTTTCTGTTCCTTGTTCCCATAACATTTATCCAAGTTAATATCCAACAAGAAAAAAAGCCAAGTTTTTTTTTTTAAGATAATTACCCTTCCTCTCTGTGCCATCTAAAATAAAAGTTATCCCCTGCAATATGATCCTGCCTCCTTCCAGCAATGAGGATGTTTCTGCAGCCCTTATCACAACCTACCACTGTTTAACCCAAAAATGTGTCTTGTCTTCATCTCAACAGTATCTGGTCCTCTCTGAAGTGACCCTCATGAACTTCCCTTGCTCCCAGGGCAGTGCGGGTTATCAGTTCTCTTTCTCAATCAGACTCATGATTTCAAAATCTACTTGAATTTTTTGGGACAGAAGTAGGAGAAAGAAACAGATCATAATGGGGTCTCCAAGAGGGTGGAAGTTAAGATTCATTGCATAATCTCACCCCCAGATATGTCTGTGTACAATTTCTGAAATATCCATCTCAGGATGCCACAGGTTCCTTTAAGTCAACATGTCCAAACCCAAGCTCACCACCCACGTTTGAGTCCAGCTCCCTGCTCTCTCTGTCCCTCTACCTGAAAAAATCAGTCTCAACTAGTGAAGTACTAGCTATGACAGAAAATAATGTAATTAAAAATAATTTTTTAATTAAGATTTCTTCTCTTTGAGAGATACTGTCAAAAAATTGCAAGCACAGTGGGTTAATCAAACGTGGAGCGAAGCTCAAGGACTGGTGTAAGGATCCTGGTTCCAGCCCCCAGCTACAAGCAGTAAAGCAGGTTTTCAGGTGTCTATCTTTCTCTCTCCCTCTGTCTTCCCCTCTTGTCTCAATTTCTCTCTGTCCTAACAACAACATCAGTAACAACAATAACTACAACAACAAGGGCAACAAAAGGGGAAATAAAAAGAAATTAAAAAACTGCAAACCATAAATTAAGAGAAAATATTTGTAACCATGTATCTTGGTAAAGTTCTTACATTCCAATTGTAAATACAAAAATCAGTAACAAATAAATTTTTTTTTTAAATGGGCTTCAAATTTTGTTTGACCAAGGAAGATAAATGGATGGCAAATAAGCATATAAATGCAAGTTTGACATGATCATTCGAGAAATGCAAATTCAAACCACAATGTAATACCAATACATACCTATCAAGATAACTAACATTAAGACATTTAATTATACTAAGTGTTTGTAAGAATGTGAAGCAACTGAAATTTTCTTACATTCATTGTTGATGGGATTGTAAAATGCTACCATCACCTTAAAAACAGTTTGACATTTTTAAGTTATTTATACACCTGCAATTTGATGGATGAATTCTACTCCTAAACGTTTACCTATGAATAAGTAATGTATATGTCCATACAAAAATATGTACATAAATGCTGAAAGGGAATTTTTTTAAGTGCTGTATCCATACAATAGACCAGCATTTAGCAACGAAAAGTAAGACCTACTGATGCATGCAACATCACTGGAAGCATAATGAAAGAAATAAACAAAAAAGACACTCTATATATGATTCTGCTTACATACAACTCAGAGAGGTAAACTAAGCTATAGTGGCAGAAAATTTTTAGCAAGGATTGTTTGGAGGTTGGGTAAGAGAAATGAGACAGGAAGCAATTAAAAGAAGCATGAGCATAATAATAATTAGATGGGGGAAGAACACCTTTTTTTTTTTTTTTTTAGAATAGCACTAGAATAGCTGGGCAGCACACGTAAAAGAATGAATTTGAAAAAAAAAGATGATGAAAGAATTTGGAGGCCAGCAGGATAGCTCACTTGAATAGTGTACCTGCTTTGTCACAGGCCAGGTACTGAAGCCTCACCTCCAGCACACTAAAGAAAGCTTCAGTTCTGTGGTGTCGTTTTTGTCTGTTTTTCTATCTGACAAAAAAAAAAAAAAAAAAGTCAGCCTGGAACGGTGAAATCCCAATGATGGGAAAAAAAAACCCAAAAACCTGATCTTTACCTCATACCATACATACAAATGAACTTAAAAATGGGTTATGGACCTAAGTGCTAAAACACTATAAGACCCTGAGAACACAAGAGTAAATTTTCCTGTCCCTGAGTTAGGCAATGGTTTTTTTTAGATTCTTATCAAATTCATAAACAACACAAGTTGACAAGCTGGATGGTATCAAAATAAAAAAAACTGGTGCTAAAAATGTAAAAGCATCTAGGACCTCGCTGACCAAATATACTTCTCAAAATGCCCATTTCATCATTTTTCCTTCAGGCAAAACAGCTGTCCAGCGTAAAGCTCAACTCCTCTTGATTTTCAATCAGAGATTCCTACCTTTGACTCCTACTCTACAATGCATCCCACTCCCTTCCTCAAGCTTAATTCTCTCTACCTGCTTGTCTAGTCAGGCTTGTCTCCTTGCTCTACAGCAGACACACCTTTGTTCATGGTGTTGACTGCTTAAAAAGCATCTCTCTCTCTCCCTCTCCCCCTGTCGTTCTCTCCCCCTCTCTCTCTTTCTGCCTGTCTCTGTCTCTCTCCCTCTCTCTGCCTGTCTCTGTCTCTCTCCACTTCACCATCCACTCATCTAAGCATTTACTGAGCTATTCCCAGGGTTGGGATCACTGCCTGGTGCTCAGGACTTCCCAGAGCAACTCCCTGGGGCTTGCAGGTGGGCTGGGTAATGGAGTCCACTGGAAGACGACACAGGAGCCAAGGAAGGAAATTCCACCAGGAAGATCTTAATATGCACTTATTCTCAAAGTTTTCATCTCAATTTCTATTATAATATCTGCCCATGTAGGCTGGGGAGACAGCATAATGGTTCTGCAAAAGACTCCCATGCCAGAAGTTCCCAGGTATAGGTTCAATTCCCAGCACCATCATAAGCCAGAGCTGAACAATGGCCTGGTCTTTCTATGTCTTTCTCTCTGTATCTCTCATTAAAATAAAATATATTTTAACTATATCTATCCATGCCCTTTTATATACATACATCTCATCACTTTCATCAAATGTATAAGCTTTGTTCCAGCAGGATTTAATACTTATCTATCCCCCCCCCCCATGAACCCTGCAAAGTTCCTAAAACCAAAGACCAGGAAACACCTATTGATTTGATCAAAGGAGCTGAACTGGGAGCTCATTTGACCAGCTCAATTTCATCACTTGCCAAATGGGAATGACATTTACTACAAGATGAAGCACTATGCAATAGCACTTTGTAAAAATATAAAAAAGCACTTGAAGATGACTCCCAAAAATGTCAATAACATAAGAGGAATTAAGCTGTCTGTTTGATGTGTCCACCAGATAGATTTGTAGCATCTCCTTTTTCCCCTAACACATACAGCCTTAGCCCCTTAGCCAGTGTTTTCTTTGGCTTGGCAACAATTTGCAAAAGTCAAGAAAGTCCCTACCATCCCTGGGTCAGTTCCATAGTGCATTAAACAAGAGAGTTGTGTAAAAACCTTTCAAATCCTAATGCTCAGTGATTCTGAACAGGCATGGGTAAAAACCTGTCTACAGGTCTCAATGGAAAGTCTCATTTAATTAACTGGTAATAACTTACAGGCATTTCCCTTCACAAAAGACATTAGAATTGATCAGACAGGAAACTTCTGGCTACTTAATATTCATCTCAGTCTGGGATAAGCAGAGAGATCTAAGAGAGATAAAGTAAAAACAAAAAAAATCCATCATTTGGGCAAAGGCAGAGGGTTCGCTAAACTTTATGGGCATTGAGCCAGACATCTGTAATATGCAGATTTTTAGTTAAGTGATTTGTTTCTCTAACATTTCTAAGTCTTGCTCTAGGGATAAATGATGAAAGAATACAAAAATATTACACAGCATTTCTAATTCCCTTCCAGCTGCAACTATCAGGCTTAGAAATAAGTATTCAAATTTCTAGAGGGAAAAATGCTTACAGGATTGTATACCAATAGCCAATAAGGAAGCTTGTAGTTATGGGTTGTTTGTTTGTTTTGAGGGGTGTGTGTGTGTGTGTGTGTGTGTGTGTGTGTGTGTGTGTGTGTGTGTGTGTGTGTGTGTGATTAAAAATAGCCAGAGCTGGGAAAATGACAATGTTGTGGTCCACCCAACCTGCATGCTTGAGGTCCCAGAGGTCCTAGGTTCAATCACTGGCACTACCATATGTCAGAGACAATGCTTTGGGCCTAGTATCCATGCCTCCTTCCCCCCCAATGATATATAAAACATTTTAAAATTAAAAATAATAATAGACACTACATACTTTCAGTATCATCAAAGAACCCTGCTATGTACTACTCCCCTTCCCCATGAACAAGGTATACCAAAACTATATGGACTAGAAGTGGAGCCTCTATGGAATTGATCAAAGTCACTTAAAAGTGAAGGCCAAGCCAAGAAACAGACTCCGCAAAGTTCCCACACTGGTTGAGAACTAGACTCCCTCAAGGCTGCTGTAACTACATTTGCCTTCAGGTTACTGCAGCCTTGTCCTCTGCCTCCTGCCCCACCCAAAGCCAGCCTGCCCAAGCTCCTGGCACATAAGGTCATCACATCACCTGTTTCTGTGGGAACTCAGGCAAGACTCATGGCCTCAGCACCTAAGCAGAGTCCCTACCAAACTGTAGTCTTTGGTGCTCTGGCCTTGCTTCCTCCAGCCAAGGCCAGTGGGAGTGGCACCAGCCTGCTGGATGGTGTCTCTCCAAGACTCCCAGCAGGAGCTAAGTACAAGTCAGCATAAGGGGGAAGTGCACCTGTGGCAGGCAGCTCATATCCCATTAGATTCCTGTGGGACCAGAGTCAGTGTCACATGCTTCACACACAAGACATGTCCCCTTATTTGGGGAAGAATTTAAAGGATGAGGAGTTGAATGAAGTATATCCTACCTCTGCTGATTCTCTGCTTTCAGCTCTGTATCAAACCAGAAAAGACTTAAGGCATTAAATACACAACTGAATAATATTCCATTTTGTATATATACCACAATTTTCTTAGCCACTTATCTATTGTTGGACAGCTGGGTTGCTTTCAAATTTTTGGCTATTTCAAATCATGCTGCTATGAACATAGATGTGCATAAATCTCTTCTGATAGGTGCTTTTCTTTCTATTTGGATAAATCCACAGGAGAGAAATTGTTGGATCACAGGGTCGGTCCATATCTAGTGTTCTGAACAATCTCCAAACTGTTTTCCCAAAGATTTTACTAATCTACGCTCCTACCAGCAGTGTAGAAGTGTTCTTGCTTCCCCATATCCTAACATTTGCTGTTTCTGTCCTTTCTAATATATGACACTCTCACGAGTATAAAGTGGCAACTCACTGTTGTCTTAATTTGCATTTCTCTGATAATCCATGACTTTGAGTACTTCCTCATGTGTCTGTTGACCCTCTGGATCTCTTCTGCAGTGAAGTTGGTGTCCATGTTCTTTATCAGTTTTCTAATGAGGCTATTTGTTTTTTGGTGCTAAGTTTACTGAGTTACATCTACATTTTGGTTATTAGTCCCTTATCTGAAGTATGTTGTATAAAGATCTTATCCAACTCTATAGGGTAAGTTCCTGTTTGGGTAATGGTACCCTTTATAGAAGATTTTTAATTTGACATAGTCCCAATGAATTATTTCTTCTTTCTTTTTTTCCGGTTGGATTTGAGTCTTTGAAGACATACCTGAAGCATAAATCATGAAGTTTCTGCCAATGTTTTCTTCTATATATTGGATAGTTTCTGGTGTAGTGTCCCTATCTTTCATCTACTTGGAGTTGACTTTTGTGCACAATGATATGTGGTGGTTCAGTTTCATTCATTTGCATGTTTCAATCCAATTTTCCAAAACAAACAACAACAAGCTCCTGGTGAAGAGACTCCTATCTCCATTTAATATTTTGGGCCCTCTTGTCAAAACATACTTGGAAGCAACTCATCTGTTAAATGACAGATGAGTGAATAAGAAAATTGTGGTGTACATATACACAATTTCCTATGTCTCATCTTGGATGGAACTTAAATTATGTTAAGTGAGATAAGCCAAAAAGAGGAGGACAGATAGTGAATGATCTCATTTATGGGCAGGATTATAATAAACATGGACTGAGAAGTAGAACACAAAGTGAAAATTGGACTGGGCTTGGCGTATTACATCAAAGAAAAGGACTCTGGAGAATGAAGGATGGGAGGCACTGAAGTGAACCATGGGGTCCCTGAGGTGCAGGATGATATAGAGGAACCTAGGTTGTGAGTGTGTTCTGAAGAGAACTTTTACAGGAAGGTAAGAAATTTTACTCATGTGTCAATGACTGCACAGTAAACCATTAACTCAATAAAAATGATAAAATAAAATAAAATTCAAAGCTCTGCAAGTATCATCAACAACAAAAATAAAGCACAAGAAGCTTCCCATATTAAAAGTGATCTGCAAAAGACACAGGCAAAAACTGAAGAGAATAATCAAGTTTATCAAATCTGGCTTAAAGTGAAAGCTTAAAAGTGAAAGGGAACACTATAGATAGTTATGGATGAAATGCTTGTCTTGATAAGTCTAAACCCTGTGTGTAATTGGGGTGGGGGGGTGACGAGACGAGCCCAAGAAGTAACCATTGCTCTGACCAGGAAACATGCCACTTGGCAAGTTATCCGGGCTAAGAACTATAAAAATAAGGGTGGACTAAGCCTTGAAATTCTTTTCATATCTAAAAATCAATATTTGCAAGTCAGATGGTTTCTAAACTCCACAGAACAACATGTTTTGAGAATGCTAAAGACACAGTCTCTAAAAGACATTCTTGAGGCCCCTGGCTAAACATGCCCACAGCATCACTAGACATTCAGATTTAGAAATGCTTCCACTCAGAGTCTGTCACTCCTGTGTTCAAATGCAGTAAGCTCATCTCCTGACCAAAGTACAAGTCTTGTATTAAAGCTGACTTTCAAGATTTCCCTGCCCATAAGAACAATCAAGAATAATTACGAATTGTATTTCTTGGGAGATATAGTCACTTATGCCAAGGAGAGGACTAAATAGAAATGATTTACCATACATTATAAGTTATGTGTGCTTATATTATCTTTTACTCCAATGTCCAGAGAACTGAAAATGTAAATTAAATGAAAGATGCCATAGGCATTTTTTTCCCCAAAGCATTCCATTCTAATGCCTCCATTCCCTTTTACTTCCTGGACAATTTAAATTTCTGCTGGGAGACCAACATGCTACTCTTTTTGAGAAAGAGAACAGGGGTTCTGCTCAGTCCAACTGGATGACTAGGGTAGCTAGTGCTCTTAATGGGCCAAGAAAGGGCTGACAAGTCAACCACCACTCTGGAAACCAGCTGAGACCTCAGGGAAAGATGCCCTCAAAAACTGAGAAGACACATTCCTTCTCCTACAATAATACCTCCCAAAAACATCAGGCAGGAACCAACTCTAAAGTGAGAGGGTGACCACAATAACTTTATATTTATATTTTATTTTTTAAAATTGTCTTTATTTATTAGATAGAGACATCCAGAAATTGAGAAGGAAAGGGGAGATGGAGGGGAAGAGACAGAGAGACACCTGCAGCACTGCTTCACCACTTGAAAAGCTTTCCTCCTGCAGGTGGGGACCAGGAGCTTGAACCTGGGTCTTTCTGCATGGCAACGTGTGAGCTCAACCAGGTGTGCCACCACCCAGTCCCAACATCCAGTATCTTTTCCAACTCCTCTAGCCATTCAGAAGGAAGAAAAGATAACAGTTCTGCACAAAGAGGACATTTGTGTCCTGCCCTGGAATTCAGATAACAGGTTTCCATGTGGATCTGGTGGGGAGACATTGGACCAAGAAGAAGTATGTGAACAGGTGCAAAGGAACCATTAGGGGTTACATATGGTTGAAGTTAGACTCTGTGGTAAGATAAGCAGAAAGAAGATTGATAAGAAAATGGTACCTGATCAATAATGGCCTCCTGGCACCTTACGAGGCAAGTCCTTACCCCAGGGCAAGATAGAGTCACTGAGAGGTTTCAGTCAGCAAGGTTAGAGTTACATATTTATATTTCTACAGGTAGCATGGTGGAGCTTTAAGTAAAGAAAGAGTGGTGGATAGTGGAGACACACGTTAGAAGAATATATGTTAGAAGACTAATCCAATAACCTTAGATAAGGATGGAAGTAAGTGAGCTAAGCCAGAAACAGAGAGGATGAAGGGGAGAATGAGGCAGATGGGGAGGGATGAAGGATGGAGTCACAGTGAACTTTGCCATCAGAATGGGCTGGGAAGGAAAGGAGAGTGCTCATAGGGAGAGTCCAAGAAAAATGATGAACCCTGTGTTGTTAACCACATTGGGACAGATCCTGAGCAGATCTATGGAAAGATGAAGAGATCAGTGGGGGCAAAATAGCTCACCTGGAAGGGTGCCTGCTCTGGCATGCCTATGACCAAGGTCTGATCCCAGCTACCACTGCAATGGAGGAAGATCTGGTGATGAAGTGTCTTTCCTATTGTCCCTCTACTTGTTTCTTTCGATGGGAAAAAGTCAACCCTTGGAGTAAAGGCCAGTAACAACAATCAAAAAATGGGGGTGGGGGGCATTTAGGGAACCATAGAAATATCTCAGCAGATATTTGCTGCCCAAGGCCTTAGGTTTAATCTCCAGCATCCACTGCACAACAAAACAAGAAAGACAAGACCAAACAGAGCATCATAAATAGCACTTGGCTGTTCTGGTCTCAATCGAGTTCTTCCATGTCTATATATAATGGGCCTAGGCAGTAGTGCACCTGGTTGAAAGCATGTGTCACAGTGATCAAGGATCCAAGTTCAAGCCCCTGATCCCCACCTATAGGGGATGAGCTTTGTGAATAATGAAGCAGTGTATCTCTTTCTCTCTCCTTCTTGATCTCCCATCTCCTTCTCAATTTCTCTTTGTCTCTAACCAATAAATAAAGATTTTTAAAAGAGAGATTTTAAGAAAATAAAGAGATCAACATGTGACCATTACCTATGTTGATTAACAGCCACTGGGCTGTTTTCTAAGTTTTTTTCAAGTTTGGATAGGAAAACAGGAACATCATGACGATATAAACTACAACCCAGTATGGTCACAGTTAGTAAGGAAATCAAAAGCACTGTTCAGACCAGGAGAGCAAGCAATTGATGGAATTGGGTAGAGCTTTACCTTGGATAGAGATTTCAAAGATCACTGAGTCAGGAGCACATCCTGAGCAGAGAAAGAACCAGGTATCAGAGCACAGATGAAACCATGGCGGCAGAAATGGTGTGCAGCACAGAGCAGTAAGAAACAGAACTACACTAGAGAATGTTGGCCTTAGGCAGGCCAGGAAGCATCACTAAAAGATTCTGGTTATTTAAACTGATGTAGAATGACATTAAAAGTCCCATGTGTCCAACAACAGATGAGTGGCTAAGCAAGATGTGGTCTATATACACAATGGAATACTATTCAGCTATTGAAAATGGTGATTTCACCTTTTTCAGCTTATCTTGGATGGAGCTTGAAGGAATCATGTTAAGTGAGGTAAGTCATAAAACAGAAGGATGAATATGGGATGATCTCACTCATAGACAGAAGTTGAAAAACAAGGTCAGAAGGAAAAACATTAAGCAGAACTTGGACTAGAGTTGGTATATTGCACCAAAGTAAAAGACTTTGGGGAGGGGGTTCAGGTCCCGGAACATGATGGGAGAGGAGGACCTAGTGGGGGTTGTATTATTATGTGGAAAACTGGAAAATGTTATGCATGTACAAACTACTGTATTTTATTGTCAACTGTAAACCATTAATCCCCCGATAAAGAAATTTTTAAAAAATTAATGACATTAAAAGGACATTTTCTCCTAGTAGAATAAATGAATAGGCAAGAGCTCCATGGTCTAGAATTAGGAGAGTTTACATAGGGGTGGAATCCACAGAAATTAAAATCATTTGAAGACATAAAAACAAAAGTAGAAAGGTCAAGAGATGGGGGCAGGTGGTAGTGCACCTAGTTAAGCACACATAGTACTAAGGACTCACACAAGAACCTGCACAAGGATCTGGGTTTGAGCCTCTGGGTCTCCAACTGCAGAGGGAATACTTCAGAAGCAAAGCAGCAAAGCAGGTCTATAGGTGTCCACCTTTCTTTCTCCCGTTCTGTCTCCCCTATCCTCTCAATTTCTCTCTGTCCTATCAAATAAAATGGGAAAAAAATGGCTGCCAGGAGCAGTTGATTCATAGTACTGGCATTGAGCCCCAGCAATAACCCTAGAGGTAGAAAAAAAAAGAAAGAAAAGAAAAAGAAAGGTCAAGAGAAGTACTGAGCTTGAGACCTGAGCAATTCACATCAAGGATCAGTAAATCATGACCATCTTTCAATTTCAATTTCATCCTACTAGGTTGTAAGTCCAGTTTTACTGAAATACAATAAAATCTATTTTTGTCTATACATTATCTATGACTTTTTTTTCTTTTGAGGTAAAGATGAGTAGCTGTGAGAAAACTAATGTCCTACAAATCAAAAAATAGTTCTCTCTTTGGCCCTGGTCCTTTACAGAAAACGTCTGCCAACTTCTGTTGTCATTAATCAACCAGGGAACTCAGGGGGAAGGAACATACTTTAGAAGGAAGGAAATGAGTTCAAATTTGGACACAAGTGTACCCAATTAGAAGCATGTGAAATAACAGCATATATATATATATATATATATATATATATATATATATATATATATATATATATACACACACACACACACAACCCAATTGGGTTTCCCTTGTCCTTGAGTACTAATCAAGTAGGCATGAGGGAGTTGTTTTCTTTAGTGCTATCAGCTACTCTAGAAAAGAAATAAAATCTTCTCCAATTTTGATTAAACCTTAGGAGAAGCCATGGGGACCTCACAATTTTGTAGCCAAATTAGACAAAAGGTGTGGGCAGCCTGAATTAAATGATAGAACAACCAGTTGGTGCCATGGAAGAAAAATGGTTGGTTCCATGTTGAGGGGAAACGCGTGCGCACACACACACATACGATGACCTCACTGTCCAAAGTCAAGTGTTCTGTGAGAAAGTGAAGAAGAAGGGCTGGACTGTGGCACAACCAATAAAATGCCCAAGTGTGAGGACCTAGGCTTGAAGCCCTGACCTCCACCTGTAGTGGGATGCTTCACAAACAATAAAATAGGCTATAGGTTTCTCTTCCCCTCTCTCTCTCTCTCTCATCACCTTATTTCTCAATGTTGCTATGAAAAATGTTAAGGAGGAAAATATGGTTTCTGGGAGCAGTGGATTTGTTATGCACACACCAAGCCCCAGAGATAACCCTGGAGGCAAAACAAATTTAAAAAAAAGTAAAAAGAAGATATACAGAAAGGAAAGACACAGCAGGAAATAATTGGATTTTTCCCAACAAAGGAGGATAACTACAGGTTCTTTCATTTTAGTGCAGAAACACAGAAAGAAAGACTAATGTGAAATAAAGATAGGGTGGGAATTTTTATTTAGGAATCTTTCTCAAAAGGTGATCACAGAGCATGAACTTTTTTCATTAAGTAAATAATAAAACAAATTCACTTGGGGGCGGTTCTTTCTTAGAAGAGGTAGTGAAACAGTCTGAAAGATGGAGAATTCACCCAGCTGTGGTATAGTGGGACATGGGTGGGAACAGCTATAAAAAAGATGAAAAGCCACACCCTGCAGAAGTAAAGAAAGCTAAAAACTTTAATGGGCTCATTAGGCTTGATAGCTGGGATGATAACCTCCCCATCCTTATCAGTTGGTGAGAAAGTTTCTCTTCACACCAACCTAAAGACCCTCCACATTTTTGTACTATTTTGCTACAAGTTGAATTGGAATTTTATTATATATAAAAAAAATTCCCCTGCCAAAATGTATGTAGTTTAACTGAGCTGGAAGGCAAAGCTAAAAATGCAGGTTGAACTTGGGATGACAAGTTGTTTTGCTTAAGAAAGATAGCTTACCTGGGGGTGAAGCTCTCACTTTGCCAAGTGAACAACCTAGGCTTGAGCCCCCAGTAACTACATAAAGCTACTATAGCAATGGGGGATGCTTCAGTGCTGTGGTAGGTCTCGGTCTCTCTCTCTCTCTCTCTCATTCTCTCTCTCTCTCTGCCTGAAAAAGTGACTCAGAATGATGAAGCCCCTGTGATGACAATAAGTACAAAATAAATTTACGTTTAAAAATGAGGCCAGCCCCAGGCTCAGTCCCCACAACCACTGTAATTCAGAGCAAATGGTGTTCTGGTAAAACAATTTTAAAAATGAGACTAATATAGCAAAGGATAATCTGAAAGTCAAGTTAGAGGGAGGTGGACTAGACTGGAGGAGGCAAGCATGGCAAAGATCTGTCCCCAAGGTGCAATTCTCACATGAAGCAGATGAGGGAAACATTACAAAAGGATTCCAGTGGGGCAGGAGAGGGCGCAGTAGACAGAGCACATGCTTTGTGTGCAGGAGGCCCTGGGCATGAGCACCGGCATCACATGTGACTGAGTGATACTCTGGTGTCTCTTGTTCTCTCTCACTCACAAGATTACTTTTTAAATAGAGAAAAGAAAGAAAACCAGAACAAAAGGAGCTCAGTAGGACTGCAATCATCATCTGGATTTAAATCAGCACAGCTTTCAGAGGCTACAGGCTGACAGGGCACTCACCAAGATGGTAAACCAAATGGTGAACTAAGGCCACTGTAATGCTTGGGAAGTAAGAGGAGAGGCCTAAGACAGAATGTCTACCAACCTCCTCCCATGTCAGGTCCAAATTAGAAGTACAAAAAAAATGCCCTTAGAGGCTGGCAGTGGTGCATCTAGTAAAGCATGAATGTTACCAAGCCCTGGTCCCCATGCAGAGGGGAAGCTTCACAAACAGTAAAGCATGTGTGTGTGTGTGTGTGTGTGTGTGTGTGTGTGTGTGTGTATGTGTGTGTGTGTGTTCATCCCTTTCTACCCTTCCCCCACCCCCTCTCAATTCATCTCGGCCTTACCAAAGGAAATAAAGTAAACAAATAAATAAGGAAGGAAAAAAATGGTCACCAGGAGTGGGAGATTCCTTGTGCAGGTACTGAGTCCCATTAATAACCCTGGTGGAAATTAAAAAAGAAGCAAGAAAATGGATGCAATATCCTCAGTCAAGGCAATGATCTCATTAGTCCTAGAAATGAAGAGAGATGCTAGACTAAAGGTCAAAGGAACTTCACAAAAGCAATGAATAGGGGGGAAAAGTAAAGATGAGGGAGTGGTACAAATGGACCTTTCTGAAAACACAATGCATGCCAGGAAATAGTGAATCGTAAACAGTAGTTTTTCACTGCTGGAGCAGAAGTTTGAAAGCAAGTAAGGGAGAAAGGCTAGAATGAGCCATATATCTGTGTACTGGAGCTGGAGATTTCAGCATGAATGCAGGTTTGGCTTAACATAGATACAGATGGAAGTATATAGTTATATATAGGTAGGTAGATAGATAAGACAGGCAAAGGGTTAGTATCTCTACATCTGTCAGCTCAAAGGATTTAGAAACAATGACACAGCAGAGCTGTAAGGACAAGTATTTAGAAACTGGCTTAATGCCATTTCCTAATCAAAAGAATCCAGAGTCCTTGGATAAATGGTTGACTCCATAACTTGAAGAGAAATTAGAAAATGAATCTGCTGCATATTGTAGTACTAGAAAGAATAAGGAAGTGACCAACAACAACAACAAAAAATCTCACAAAGGGATCCCAAAAGGCTAAAGCTAGAGCAATTTGAGCAATATAATCTAAAGTATAAGCTATATCTGCCTGAGTCCATACTGACCTAAAGAAGTAAACCAGGAACAGGGAGGGGGTCTCCCCAAGCAGGAAAATGAAAAATTCAAATTCTTACTCCCTGCCTCAGGGAGGTAGAGCATAACTCTCCACTCTTTAAAAGTGAGCTGTCCAGTCTATGGTCAGACCATATCTCATCTGCTCTCAAATGAGTGGGCTGCTGATGAAGACTTCCTTCCAAAGGGTATGGAGCAGAGAGCAAGGGGGTCAATGAGAAAACTTCATAGGAGAAACCAGGCAAATGTTTGTCTCTATCAGCTGTTCATATCAGCAGTGATGTCAAACTGACAGTATGTGTGTGGAGTGTATAATGATATAATTAGTGTAGTATGTAAGGAAACATGGTTTCCACCCCAAAACTCTGGAACCCTTAAGCACAAGAATCAGACAAGACCCAAAGTAAAGAATATTCTTCAAACTATATGACTAGTACTCCCAAAGCTTTTAACTACCTCTCTCCCCAAAGAAGCTATTTCATAATCTAGAAATCTAAGGTAGCATGACAACTAGATATTATACAGTGTTCTATGGGATCCTCAAAAATACATTTTAAAATATTACTGTCAAAACTATTGAGTTTAGACAGTATAATAAATCTTTATTAGTTCATTAGCTATACTAGATATACCCCATTATCCTACTGAGTTGTCAGGAAAGTCATAACACATTTTTTTGCACAGAAAACCACAAGAAAAACTACGCTATGACTTTTCCAACAACCCAATATTAGTATGTCAGTATTAATATAAAACTACAGAAACCAGGGTGTCTGGAAAGTTTGTACTGTTGCCACAATTTTGCTGTTTACATTCTACTTAAGCAAGAAAAACTGCCTTCCATTGAGTCCTAAATCCAGGTAACTTTTATAAAACTTAAGATCTGAATTAGGAGCAACACTGCAGGTGATAAAACTTGACTCTGTTGTTAGAGGAAAAGTGGAGATGGCATTGCAGAAGAGTACCCAACCCAACCTTGCTAGCTTGTGTGTGTTACATAGTTGTATCAGTACTAAGTTGCTCCTGTACCCAACTTTCCCCATCTGGTGTTTGGTTAGCACATTCCAGTCTGAGTTGATTTTTGCACTGCAGTGTCTCAGTGTTCCTCCACACTCCAGAGAAGATCCACAGTGAATAACCCAGACTATCTTCTAGAATCCTATTCCCTTTCTCTAAGATGCTTTCAGATAAGCTGTTTAAGTATCTTCCCTTACACTAAAAAAAAAAAAAAAAGTATTGAAAGAGAGAAGGGCTGGGGAGATGGCTCAGCAGGTAGAATGCCCCACTATGTTGCGTGTGTGAAGCTTAGGGTTCAATCCCTAGCACCACAAGACAACACCAAGGAGAAGATTGTGAATGGCACATCAGTGTTGTGACCCTCCCCCTCAAAAACTGGTCCAGAAAGATGACTCAGCAATAAAGCACCTGTGTATGATACACCAGGTTCAATTTCAAACACCATTTGAAGGATAAGGAAAGAGAAAAAGACAGAGACAGAGGGTGGAGGTTGGGTAGAGAAGAGAGAAATCAGCTACTAACTACTTCCAACTACCACCTAACATAACGAGTACTTCTTTCAAAGCTAAGGTTGTGTAATGCAAATGACCTCACGCCCATTATACTATCTGATTTCAGATTTGGGAAAATCTGAACAGCATTCTACATCCAAGAAGATGATAAAGACTTAGAGCAGGTTTTCACACCAGCCTCTGCTCTGATTTGGACCCCTCTCTGAGTGCAAGCCTCCCATGTCCTTAAAACAAATTCAGTCCCCAAATTCAGGTTTAGTAAACCAACCCCATTTAACAAGCTCTTCAGATGAATGATTCTCCTGCACACTAGACTTTGGCAGCCACTATCCCACTATCATTAGGGTGTGTGTGTGTATGTGTGTGTGTGTGTGTGTGTGTGTTTTTTTGTTTTTTTTTACCAGAGCACTGCTTAGCTCTGGCTGATGGTGGTGCAGAGGACTGACCCTGGACTTTAGAGCCTCAGGCATGAGAGTCTCTTTGCATAACCATTATGCTATCTACCCACCTCAGTTCTTTCCACATAGTTCTCACCACTTCATCCCTTCTCTGTTTCTCTAACAACAAATAGTAAAATAAAATAAAATAAAAGTCAGTTTTCATGATGTAGAGTTCTCAACACAAAAACATGTTATTTTTTTTATAATTTAAAAAATTATTATTGATTTAATAATGATCAACAAGATTGTAAGACAAGAGGAGTACAATTCCACATAATTCCCACCACCAGAGTTCCATATTTTTCTTTAAAAAATAAAGAGTAGCAAGATGACGACTTGGAGGCAGCTACTGGCATGAGCTCCAACAAGCAGATGCTTGTTACCTAGGATTCGTTGGATAGGGTTCCAGATGCTAGCATGATGCTGATCAGACTTCCCTGGACAGATGATCCCACCAATGTGTCCTGGAGTTTTGCTTCCCTAGAGCCCTTCCCCACTAGGGAAAGAGAGAGAGAGGCTGGGAGTATGGATTGACCTATCAAGACCCATGTTCAACAGGGAAGCAATTACAGAAGCCAGACCTTCCACCTTCTGCATCCCACAATGACCTTGGGTCCATACTCCCAGAGGGTTAAAGAATAGGAAAGCTATCAGGGGAGGGATGGGATATGGAGTCCTGGTGGTGGGATTTGTGCGAAGTTGTACCCCTCTTAACCTATGGTTTTGTCAGTGTTTCCTTTTTATAAATAAAAAATTTTAAAATGAGTAATAAAACAACTGAATACAAAAATAAATTGTGGTAAACAATTTGGAAATGAAAATGAAAGCAGCAAAAACTATTGAAATACTGAAACGAAAACAGTAGCAATTATAGCTATTTACCTATAGTGATAATCATTTTTTTGCTCCCTTTTCTTATTTTTCTGTTTAGATATCTTAAAACAAAGAAAGATTTATTGATTTTCACTTTCTTTTTTTTTCTTTACTGGGAAGATTAATGGTTTATGGTCAACAGTAAAATATAGTAGTTGGCACATGTGTAACATTTCTCAGATTTCCAAATAACACTCTAACCCTCACCTATGTCCTCCTCCACCATCATGTTCCAGGACCTGTACATTCCCTCATACCCCCAGAGACCTTTACTTTGATGCAATATAGCAAATCCGGGGGCCAGGTAGTGGTGCACATTACATACAGTGCACAAGGACCCAGCTGGTCCTACCTGCAGAGGAAAAGCTTCACACAAAGTGAAGCAGGCTGTAGGTGTCTCTCTGTCTCTTTGTCTCTACCTCCTCCTCCCCTCTCAATTTCTGTCTCTATCCAATAATAAATAATATATATATATATATATATATATATATATATATATAATTTAAGTGGTCTGGGAGGTGGCGTAGTAGATATGGCATTGGACTTTCAAGCATGAGGTCCCGAGTTCAATTCCTAGCAGCACATGTGCTAGAGTGATGTCTAGTTCTTTCTCTATATCCTATAATTTCTCATGAATAAATGATGCAAGAGCAAAAGTGTATCTGCCAGGGCCTGGCACATAATAGACTTTTACACACACTGGATAAATATATTGTAAATAAATGTATGATGCACTGTCAAATATAGTAAATTCCCCATAAATACCAATTAACTGAGCCTTAGATGCTTACCCTATATACATCAAAGGCTGCAAACATTTTTAATGTATTTATTATAGGAGAGAAGACAATCACCATTTATAATCCAACTTAAAAAAAAGTTATAATAAAAATGTCCAAACCTCCACAACGTATTGTATCTATCAGCCTATTTTAAATGCATAACTCAGGAGATACTGAGCACCAGTTCTGATGAAAAATACCTACAGAAGTTACAAGAGTTGCCAAATGGCACGTCAGCGTTAAGTCCTCTGACCTCTGGCCTAGTTGCTCCTCTATTATTTCACAAACATTCTTGGGTCTGCTAAGCAGTGACTCCATAAAGTTAGTTCTTCCTTTACAGGCTTTCCTACAAATGGGGCTAAGCAGTCTCCTCATCTAATGCACTAGGCAGAGGGCCCTTTAGTAAGAGGCAGTCAGAGAAGGACAGGATGCCAGCATTCTGGCTGTCAGGACAGCAAGGAGAATCAAAGGCCATATCCTCATAGCACTACTATGTGCCTTTCTCTTCGTAAGGAGAGACAACCTGAAAAATGCAATAGCATTTGGTAACAGCAAGAGAGGAATGAGTACATGGAACCTGCAGCAGATGCTGGAATTGAGGGGGTCCTATGTCTGTGAAGGGAATCAGGCCAGGTAAAGGCATGGCTGCCCAACATGTTGGTATCAACATTCCTCTGGTTCTGTTCTGAGAAAAAAAAGATACTTTGCATAAGGTTCTCAATCATCTGGCAGCCTCCAATGACCTCCGATTAAAAACCTGGGACATTGGCACAAAGCACAAGGACCAGCATAAAGATCCTGGTTCAAGCCCCCGCCTCCCCACCTGCAGGGGAGTCGCTTCACAGGCAGTGAAGCAGGTCTGCAGGTGTCTATCTTTCTCTCCTCCTCTGTCTTCCTCTCCTCTCTCCATTTCTCTCTGTCCTATCCAGCAACGATGACATCAACAACAACAACAATAACTATAGCAAAAAAAACAAGGGCAACAAAAAGGGAAAATGAATAAATAAATAAAAACCTGGGATGCACTAAAGCAGAAGACTCTAGAGAAGGAGGGAAGGGATGAGATGGAGGAGGTGCTGGGGTCCTGGTGTATGATGGTAGAAAAGGATCTGGACTGGGGAAGTGAGTATCTTACAGACACCTACACATACCATAGGGAGATGAAGCGTTGTATCTATGTGTCAATAACTGTATTGTAACCATTAACCCCCAATAAAGTATATTTAAAAAAAAAAGCCCTGGAGGTCTAAATAGGCAACATGTTACATCATGAGCAGGACACAACCTGCTCCAGGTCTTCTTCTGGAATGATTCCAGAATATCCAACAGGGGCCAGAGTCTGTCAGCATTTATTCCCCCAGTTATTCATTCAGCAGACACCTACTGTGTGCCAAGTACCAAGTTACAAACATAGGAACACTGAAAACAGGGAAGTCATAAAAGGAAGAGAGTGTACTCGGGCAATTCAGGTGTCCTGAGCCTCTTGTATGTGACCTAACCCACGGTGACCTCACCCACAATGACCTCAGTGGCAGTTACATCAGGGCTGACCTCTGACCCACACACAGAGGCAATGGCCAAATCACATCTCATGTTTGTTTTCCTGGCTGCACATCCCCTAAGGCTATAGATTAGACTGGACATCTAGACTAGACTAGGGTAGGAATAGAGGCCAAGGCCTCTGCGTTTGTAAAACATGCTTTCTTTATTGTCCTGTACCTCTTCTTTTTTTCAGAGAAAGAAAAAAAAATTTCATTGTCAGAGTATTCTGTCACACCTTCTGCCTTCTCTGAGCTTTGAGACCCCATTGTGCAAAACAGAAATGTCTTGCTTATGATTCTTGGGTCACCAGTTCTGGAAGAAATATTGGTGAAGAAAAGTGGAAATATGTAGGAAAGTGGGTATGCTGAGAGAAACAATGTTTTCTGCCCTTAAAATGTTTGTTTCAGATATTTTACCTCTAGTGCATTTTCCTGCTGCTACATCAGTCGTGCATGGCAAGAGTCCACCTCCTAAGACAGAAAAAGGCTCTCAGAGGATTTAAAGCTGGAGAGGTCTCATGTTCTTAAGTTCAACGTTCTTAACTCTTACAGGAGCCACAGGAGTCCTGGAAAAAAAGCCTTTGGAAACTAAGTTAAATATAAACATAGGCATAAACAGTGATGAGAGGATTATCAATATGCTGAATGATTACTAGTTATTTAAGAAGGGTCTACATTAGCAGAGAGGCTGGGTACAAGCTTCCTTGGCTGATGAATGAATCTCACTCAAATTCTCAGAGCAATCAACTATGCAGTTGAAATGAATAACACCATATGCTCATATCTAGTAACTGTGTCAACTCTGAGAGACCAGTCTCTCAAATGCTGAGGGCCAGGTTGGGGTCACCTACCAGGCAGCCTGTGATTTCCACTCAACTTCCTGAAGGATACCAGATGAACTGGGGGGCATTATAAATATTTTCCTCCCAACTTGGGGTCTGCTTCTTTTGTTTTGCTTCTTTACTAACCATTAACTTTAAACAACAACTAAATAAATGATAAAGGGTGTATAGCCATGGAAACAAATCTTCCCAAATAGATCACTTGTTCAGCTTATCTGCTTTGCTTTTCTGAGCTTTATGAGTCTTGGCTTACAGGGAGAGGAAAAAGTCAAACTTTCGGCCACACGCTAATTCTTTTCTGATTGGAAGTGATGCCCTGGTCTGCTAAAAGGCCACCCATGACCCCCCTGCCCTCAACCACCAAGGTGTGCGATTTGTTCCTCCTATGTCAGGGATAGGCCAGGCCTTATTTGCAAAGAACTTTGCAATCACTGCCTCGCCTTTCTGATGGTCTGGAAGGCAACACATTGTTGTTCCTTTGCAAAGATAGGGAAATGGAGGCAAAAGGTGAGACGGAAGTGGCAGAACAAGGCCTCAGTATCTCCCGTTTCAGTCCCTCTATTTAAACCTTTTCTTCTTCCTCATCATTTTTATTAAGTCATGACACCCTTCCTTTCCTGACACCACCTGATATGACCTTTCTTCAGAACTCCTGTAGGAACTGCTGCCTGAACAATGCCTCTGTCCATTAGTCATGTAATGTCTTGCTATTTAAGTTCTGCATAATCCTTTAACTTTTCCTGTGTTTATGTCTTATTTTTCCACTCAAGTTGAATTTTCTTTGAGTGCAAGAATCAAAGATATCTCCATCTTTGTGTCTTCACACTGCCCAGCTAATGGGATTTTTTTTCCTCTTTAACTTAGAAGACACAGAGGTCAGCAGATTAAGGAAAAATTAAGTACAGAAATACATAAAGTTGAAATTGAAGCTTTAGGGAATAGGGCAGTAGTGCAGTGGGCGAAAGGACTGGCATAAGGATCCAGGTTCAAGCCCCAGACTCCCCACCTGCAGAGGAGTCTCTTCACAGGCAGTGAAGCGGGACTGCAGGTGTTTATCTTTCTCTCCTCATCTCTGTCTTCCCCTCCTCTCTCCATTTTTCTCTGTCCTATCCAACAACGACATTAATAACAACAATAACTACAACAAGAAAACCAAGAAGGGCAACAAAAGGGAATAAATAAATACTTTTTAAAAATTGAAACTTTAGGTGGGGTTGCAGCATCAACTCATTGCCTCCCTCAGCACTAAAACATACCTAAATTTACCTGATCTTTTTTTTTTTTTTGTGATTCAACTTTTTTTTTTTTTATTCCCTTTTTGTTGCCCTTGTTGTTTTATTGTTGTAGTTATTATTGTTGTTGTCGTCGTTGTTGGATAGGACAGAGAGAAATGGAGAGAGGAGGGGAAGACAGAGAGGAGGAGAGAAAGATAGACACCTGCAGACCTGCTTCACCGCTTGTGAAGCGACTCCCCTGCAGGTGGGGAGCCGGGGTTCGAACCGGGATCCTTATGCCGGTACCTGATCATTTTTTAATTCCTTTAGTTAATAATACATTTCCTTACTAGATGGAAAATGTATTCCTTCCCACCCTTCTACAAAAAGCAATCAACTAGAAGTCGACTAAATACATCACACACTACCACCAAACTGAACTGAATAGCAAACACAATGAGGTAACTTTTAAAAGTTAAACTGAATTTATAGAGATAGATCAAATTTTATTCATTTTCAAGGCTTTCTCTTATTTTATTCCTTAAGGAGACACAAAATCAAAGTTGCTTTTTTCATGCCTTAAATAAATGACAACAGAATCATAAGAGTCCTAAGATGCCAAAGTGAGATGTTCTTGCATCTAGGAAGACAACTCACACTAGAAACATACACACACGGGAGTCGGGCTGTAGCGCAGCGGGTTAAGCGCAGGTGGCGCAAAGCACAAGGACCGGCATAAGGATCCCGGTTCGAACCCCGGCTCCCCACCTGCAGGGGAGTCGCTTCACAGGCGGCGAAGCAGGTCTGCAGGTGTCTATCTTTCTCTCCTCCTCTCTGTCTTCCCCTCCTCTCTCCATTTCTCTCTGACCTATCCAACAACAACAACAATAACTACAACAATAAAACAACAAGGGCAATAAAAGGGAATAAATAAAAAAAAAAAAAGAAACATACACACACACCTAATTATATTCTCAACATCAAAATGCAATTTTCTATTCTCCATACTTAGTTTTGCAACTCAGTGTGACTCCTACAAGTTTGTCCAAGAGGAACCTAAGTCCCATTTCTACACATCGTCCCACAGTCTTCTTCAACTCAGCAACCTGACCCCACCACGGCCACACCTTGGAAGTGCTCTGCCCTGAAACCTGCACCACCCCTACAGCCTCCTGCCCTTCTCCCACCATAACTGTTCTTTGACCACGAAGGCATTTCCAAGTCCATGAACACTTTCCTTCTAGATTCTTGGGCCTCTCCTGGCCACATTTCCATCTTAACTCCTATGAAGACCTCTCATGTCCCTACACCCTACTTTTCTGACACATCTGTCAGAAAACCCACCCACTCTGAGCCAATCTCATCATCTGTTGCCTTGGCTTTTAATGGCCTGGGGTACCACACACAGGAATTACTGTAAACACAGTTCCTAATGTCAGTAGGGTTTCAGCACCTCTTTATCCAGTTCATTTTCATTCATTTCCCCATCTGCCATCTTCTACTTCCTTCATGAATATGCCAAATGATCTCCTTTCTCTCCAACCTCCTAACTCCATTCTACCTCACTTACTACTCCATGAAATACTGGGGGTAACTTAGGGTGGGCCATCTCAATAAAAAAAAAACTTTTAAAAGGTCCCTTTCACAGATTCTATGACTCTACAGATTCCATCTTCAGACCCAACCTTCTGAGTCTTTTCTAGGGATTTTTTTTTTTCTAAATATCCTTTTACTAGGCCTATCCTCTGTTCACTGCTTTCTTCATTCTGTGTTTCTTTTTGGGATCAAATGTCTCAGAACTACCACCTCTATCTAGACAAGAGATATATGCTTCCAGCCACCCCTCTTCCCAGAGCTCGAGACTCACTATCAGTTGGGTGGTGGACGCTTTATAAGTCAAGATACTGCCTCAATTCCCCCCCACACCCCGACACCTGTTCTTCTTCCTAAATTCCTTAGCTTCATAGTTATACCAAAACTCTAAAAGACATTCTAGTCTTATGCATCTAATTCATTTCCCCATAGCTAATTAATCCATCTTACAAATATATCTTCGGCACTTCTCAAAAGTGTCTTCTCTTTTAACCCTGATTTTCATAGCTTTCTTATATGTCTGATATTTTCTCGTTTGGTCTACCATGACAGTTTCCTAGCATCCAGTATCAATAATATAATCTACCAGACTGATATAGTAAACTATCCAAAATGTGAATCTGATCATTTACAGTCTTGGTTTTAATTCTTCAGCAGCCCTTTATCAGCTTGAACATAAACTCTTTTTTTTTTTTTTAAACCAGAGCACTGAAGCTTTGGGTTATGGTGCTATGGGGGATTGAACCTAGGATTTTGGAGCCTCAGACAGAAAAGTCTCTTTGCATAACCATTATGCTATCTACCCCCACCCTGGAACATATACCCTATGCCTTCACCTGGCTCTTTAATGCCAGCTCTATCACGTCCCCTTATGTCCCTCAACTTTTTGACATATACTTTGTAATCTATTGGTATTGAAAGACTTATGCTTACAAATGTACATACACAGTTGATGCATGAACCATTCCTAGCCTGAAATTCCATTCTCCTTTTGCTCTTTTCTCATCTCAGTTTATGTGACTTCTCCAGAAAGCCTTGTCCGGTCTTTATTCATATTTACATAGGGTACAAGGTTGTTTTCTATGATGTCCCAGCTCCTTGTCATGATACTTGCACTTGAAATGACATTACCTGTACTCACATCTACATACCCTTCTAAATGCTTTGCATCTCCAAGGACTACGCTTTACTGATCCTTCTATTTCTAGGGGTTTGCTCAGTATCAAATGCAAAAAGGGTCCTAATATAAGTTGTGCCCTAAACAGTATAAACATCTTCAGTGACACTGGCCTGAGGAGTACAGGCATTAAGGAAAAGGAACTTCATTTCTTTCTGTGACAACCACTGCACAGTGTTCTAGGGAGGAACACTTTATTATTATCCACCTCTGCTGTGTCAGAGTCACATGAAATCTGACTCTCATAAACCTGTGATATGTGTGTGATCAGTCAAAGCCAAATAGTCTCTTCTCAAAACCTTGCTGGAAGATAAACTGGAGTCATTATTTCTCTTAGGTTGGATTAAAATTATTAAATAATATTGCTGCAGATAGCTAAAAGGTCAAATAATCAAGGGTTTTTTTAATGATTGTACTTTGAAATTTATAGTTTCCTCATTTTCCTTGGCTCCACCACTTTCTTTTAAACAATATAGTAATGCATCTTAAACTGTAGGTTTTTTTTATTAAAAATAGACCCTTTCAATCATATTCAATCTTATTTTCTGATTATCTGATAGTAGCACAGATCTGATATGCCTCGCTGACTTCACCAAGAGTTCTTTCTGCTTATAGTTTCTAACACTAAATGGATGTATATGATACAGCCATAGTAATATGGTGCATACATACAAATATATACTAAATAAAATACTAAATATATGACCAAATACAATCACAAAGACTACTATCCTATGGCGTGTTTATTTTTAAAATTTTTAAAACTTTTTCTTTTTTTAATTTTTCTATTGGGGGATTAAGGATTTATCATCATCAGTAAATACAATAGTTTGTATATAGCATTTCCCAGTTTTCCACACAACAATACAACCCCCACTAGGTCCTCTGTCAACCTTTTCTAGGACCTGTATTCTCCCTCCCACCCACCCCAGAGTCTTTTGCTCTGGTGCAATACACCAACTCCAGTCCACGTTCTGCTTAGTTTTTTCCCTTCTGATCTTGTTTTTCAACTTCTGCCTGAAAGTGAGATCATCCCATATTCATCCTTCTGTTTCTGACTTATTTCACTTAACATGAATTTTTCAAGGTCCATCCAAGATCGGCTGAAAATGGTGAAGTCACCATTTTTTACAGCTGAGTAGTATTCCATTGAGTAAATATACTACAACTTGCTCAGCCATTCATCTGTTGTTGGACACCTGGGTTGCTTCCAGGTTTTGGCTATTACAAATTGTGCTGCTATGATAGGTATACACAAATCTTTTTAGATGGGTATGTTTGGTTCCTTAGAATATATCCCCAGGAGAGGAATTGCAGGACCATATGATAGGTCCACTTTTAGCCTTCTGAGAATTCTCCAGACTGCTCTCCAAAAGGGTTGGGCCAATTTACATTCCTACCAGCAGTGCAGGAGGGTTTCTTTGTCCCCACAACCTCTCCAGCATTTGTTGCTGCTATCTTTTCTGTTGTATGACATTCTCACAGAAATGAAGTGGTATTTCATTGTTCTCTTTATTTGCGTTTCTCTGACAGTTAATGACTTAGAGTATTTTTTTCATGTTTCTTGGCCTTCGAATCTCTTCTGTGGTGAATATTCTGTCCATGTCCTCTCTTCATTTTTAGATGGGGTCATCTGTTTTCTTGTTGTTGAGTTTGGCAAGCTCTTTATCTATTTTGGTTATTAACCTCTTGCATGATGTATGGCATACAAAGATCTTCTCCCATTCTGTGGGAGGTCTCTATTTGGGTGGTGGTTTCTTTTGCTGGGCAAAAGCTTTTTAACTTGATGTAGTCCCACTGGCTTATTTTCGTTTAAAACATTTTCTTTAAGATTTTATTTGTCTATTGATGAAGAAGATAGGAGGAGAAAGAGAAAGAACCAGACATCACTCTGGTACATGTGCTGCCAGGATTTGAACTCAGGACCTCACACTTGAGTTTCTAGTGCTTTACCCACTGTAACACCTCCCAAACAATAAGCATGCATGTTTGCTAATCTTCATTAGTCCTATGTGACTACTACTGAGAACATAAAATATGGCAAGAGTGAGAGGATATGAATCCTTAACTTCTTTTAATTTTAATTTAACCTAAGTAGCCACATATGACTAGGGGTCACTAAACTGGGCAGCAGAATTTTAAAAAGCCCTAAATGCTTCTGTGTTTGGCTGTCACCTTTATAAAATGGGATCTTTGGAGGCAGCCACCCCTCAGGTAGGCCAGTCTGCTTTTCATTTCTAAAGTAGCTCTAGGCCAAAGCACACATGTTCTGTGTCTGCATGCCAATGAAAAGCAGCTCCACGGTGGTGTGATACCACTCAGAAAGCTTTATACCTGCAGAATCTCCCAGCAGGGACGTTTTCATGCAAATACAAAGTGTTACTACTATCACCATAGGTTTGAAGATATTAAAGTGGGGGCTGGGTCATAGTGCACTTAGTTGAGTGCACATGTTACTAGGCATAAGGACCCAGGTTCAAGCCCTGATCCCCACCTGCAGGGAGGAAGCTTCACAAGTAGTAAAGCAGTGCTGTAGGTGTCTCTCTTCCTCTCTATCTCCCCTTTCCCTCTCATTGTCTCTTTGTCTCCACCCAATAAATGATAAATAAATAAAAACATTTTAAAATGACAACAATAATAACAGCAACAACAAGGGTAACAAGGCCAGCAAAATGGAAAAAACAGCCTCTAGGAGCAGTGGATTCATAGTGCAGGCACCAAGCCCCAACAATAACGCTGGTGGCAAAAAAAAAAAAAAAAAAAAGACTTTTTAAAAATAAAAAATGTTATCTGGAGGGGAAAAATAAAATTAAGCCACACATGTAAAAGACTGTTCTTCATCAGTTCACGCTCATACTCTGAGGTGGCAGCTTCACTCTAGGACCTAAGACAAGGAACTTGGGAGAAGGGAGACTATGTTTATTTTGACATGGTAGCCAAGCCATTCTATAGACCTGTGATATCTAGCCCTCCCCTCAAACACTGAGGTCCCCACAAACAGGTAACCAAGGTCATCTGCAGATTTGCTGATAAACTGAATCTAGTACTCATTTAACAGAAAGTTCATGAGCATCTACTACATGCCAAGATTCAAGCTGGACACAAAATGTAGAACTGAGTGACGCACAGTCTCTGCCTATAAGGACTTACTGCTGCAAGGAAAAGCTCACAAATGGATCATGATCCAATATGGCAAGAGCATTATGAGCATACAGGATGACAGAATTCTACAGAAGGTTATTTAACTAATTCTGGGAAGTTCAGAGAAGGCTTCTTGGAGGAGGTGACACCTGAGTTGAGTCCTCAAAATGGGACATTAGTAAGGCAAAAGCAGGGAAGGGAGCATTCCAAGTGGCATGAATAATTAAGGTGAGAAACTGCCTGAATGTTGTGTTGCTCAGCTATAAAGCTGGAACTAGGGAATGGTGAGAGAAGAGGCAGAAATGCCACCAGAGACCATGAGAGAGCTAGATATAGTACACAAAGGAGCTTGGTCTTTGATTTGAATACAATCACAGAGAATCAGCCAAGGACGTGCTTTATGGAAAAATCATATTATGATTTTTCATAGGGACAAACCAGCTGATACACAATGGTTTACAACAACAAAAAGAAAAAGAAAGACAGGGGCAACCCAGGAAAATTCACAGTGGCTAGAGCACTTATAGCCACAAGATTAATCCTAAGCATCGCATTTGTCAGTGCCATGCTTTGATCACACAAATAATAAACAATAAAATAAATCATGTTTTTCAATGAAGACAAGAGGATTAGGCAGTGGCACACCCAGTAGAGTGCATATATTATCATATGCAAGGACCCAGGTTCAAGGTCCACCTACAAGGGGGATGTTTCACCAGCTGCGAGTCTCTCTCTTTCTCTTTTCAATTCCTCCTCTCAGTTTCCCTTTGTCTTTGTCCAAACAAGAAAGAAAGGGAAAAGGAAGATAGGAATGTAGACACAGAGGGAAGGAGGGAGAAAAAGAGAAAGGGGACCCCACTCCCACCCCTGAATAGTGGATTTGTTGTACAGGCACCAAGCCCCAAGAATAAACCTGGTGGCAATAAAATGAATAAATTTATTGTTTAAAATGATGATAGATTATATCTTTATCTTGGAGAACAATGGAAGACAGGGGCTACATTTAGGCAATGAAAGTGACAATTAAAAAAAAACTCAGAAATTTGCAGAACTAGGAAATAAACAATAATCAGAAATCATCTATATCAGTTCACTAGCTGGATATAATAATTAGATAAAATAGGCATTAATGATTGCTCAATGGATGCAGGTAACCACATAAGAATACTAGTAGCAGCTAGCTTTTGCTATACTCTTGTTTTGCACACTGTACATATATGTTAAAGTTTACTTCATAAGAACCTTATGAGATTTGGTACTTAATTTATTTTCATCATTTAATGGTACTTAAGTAAATAAATGACTTGATCAAGATCAAACATCAAGAAAGGTTGTGTCAGACACAATTCCAATCCAGATTTGGCTGATTTAAAAAATCTTTGCCACCAGGCAATATAGTCTCAGATGACAGGAGAAAAGGGAAGCTTAGGGAAGGTGGTGCATTCAATTGCCTAGAAATGCAAGAGGTTTTTCAGATGGTGATATGGTGACAGCCACAATGACAACATGATGACATCCTAGACAGACACCAGGCTGCAGTGTAAGGCAGAAACTTGAAGGTCATGGTACATGATGGCATTGAAACCCCAGTGAACATGGGAAGCTCAGAAGCCAGAGAATATGTGAAGACAGAAGCAGTACTCTAAAATCTGAGCTCTAATAGCAGGTGTAAATAAAAGAAGTCCAGATATAGCAAAAAAGACAGATGCCACAGGAAAACCAGACCAATGACTAAAACCAAAGACTTTACAGGAGGTCTAGTCCAGTAACAAACATAGCAAATCCACTAGGTTAGACAAGGAAATTGTCAGTCAATACAAGAAACGTAAAAATGGGAAACACTGAGAACACTTACAGCCAAGGGGAAAGAATTAAGACACAAAAGCTGAAAACTAGAGAGAGGAGGGCCAAAGAACAACAGAGGAAGTCTAGGAGAAAGCAGGAAGGCATGTGAGAAAACGAGTCAAACAGCTGAAAGTAACTGTGATGATGTGTTTGTAGGCACTGAGACAGGAAGTCAGTGGAGGTCATTCAGGAAGCATCACATTTCTCATAACATACTTTATGTCAGATACAAGATCTTTTTTTAAAGTTTTTACTTTATTTTATTTATTTTTCTAATGTTTTTATTATCTTTATTTATTGGACAGAGACAGCCAGATACTGAGAAGTTAAGGGGAGACAGAGAGGGAGAGAGAAAGAGACACCTGCAGACCTGTTTCACCACTTACAGAACTTTCCCCCAGCAGGTGGGGACTGGGGGCTTGAACCTGGGTTCTTGGCACGCTGTAACATGTGCACTCAACCAGGTGCAATACCACCGAGCCCCACTAGATCATGTCTTTTTTTTTCTTTGCCTCCAGGTTATTGCTGGGGCTCAGTGCCTGCACTGCAAATCCACTGCTCCTGGAGGCTATTTTTTCCCTTTTGTTGCCCTTGTTGTTTATTGTTGTTATTATTGTTGCTGTTGTTATTGCTGTCATTGCTGTACAATAGGACAGAGAGAAATCAAGAGAGGATGGGAAGACAGAGTAGGGGAGAGAAAGACAGAAACCTGCAGACCTACTTCACCACCTGTGAAGCAACCCCCTGCAGGTGGGGAGCCAGAGGCTTGAACTAGGATGCTTATGCCGGTCCTTGTGCTTTGCACCATGTGTGCTTAGCCCACTGCACTACTGCCCAGCCCTCACAAGATCATATCTTAAGAGTGAAGGGGGCAGTGGGTCTTAAGGAGAACGGTAACTGCTTGAAGAAGATATTAAGTAGAGGAGGAGAAAATAGGCAGCACCAATCAGTCCAGCTGCAATTCCATAACAGGACTTTGACTTTCTGCCCAAGAGCAGGAATGGAGAAGGTAGTCCTGACTTCAACCTGAGTCTAGACTGTTTCCAATGGAAGATAGTGGAAACACAGATATGCCATAGAATTGGAGGGACTGGTTTCTAGTTGGTCCAGCATTCTCTAGAAAGCCTTCTCGCCAATGGCTCTCCACTAACTTCTTCATTCTACTCCTGGATGGGTTCTAGACAGAGTTAACAACTAAAGAAGGTAACTCTCCCACCCACTGATCCCCAAAGATCTTCCAAGACAACACTTAATAAATTATCAAAATGTCACTACTTCTACTGTCAGGTCCCTTGACTCATACTATATAAAGCTTATAAAATGAGACCAACATCAACCGACATGCAAAACATGCCAATGGCAAAGCCGGAAACAGGAAAAAAAAAAAAGGTGCTAAGATGCTAAAATTATAATCATAGGAATCCAGAAATCATTATGAAGATTAATAGCAAGGATCACATGCAATCTGGATTCTGAACAACACAAGAATAAGATAAGTGTAAGCTCCCCACCTTGGCAAAATGACACAGCACATCAGCTTAGAACAGCAACAACAATAGGAGTGCGTGATCCCAACTCCTCCCACAACCCTCCCCCCCCCAAAAAAAAAAAAACAGTGCCCTAGAGCTGGCAGCCAGCAAAACAATGGAAAAGGCAGGTCACCCTGCTCCTCCACACTCCATTTCCTCTTTCACTCTGGATGGGTTGTCATCTTTCCATGAAAGAATGCCAAGCGTTCAAGTCAGTCTAACTGGCAGTTCCTGAACTTCAGGTTCTCTGGATGCTTCAAAAGGGTGGTGGATGTGTTACCGGAAAGACTACCCTCTTGACAGGCTGTTTTCTAGGCTTCCACCCCTGGTGAGTCACCTGCCAGTTTCTATCATGTCTAAGGAGATCTATGATTAAAGGAGACTTGATCTGAGTCTCACGGGCCTGAGGTTGCCTCTCTTGTGACACTTCTAAATACAGGTGGTTTGGTAGAGATCTTCCAAATCCCAGATCAGCTAGAATGTGGAAGTGGCAACAAATAAAAATCAAGATGAAGCAATACTGATAACAATGGCTCTAAATAGTAACACTCCAAAAAAAAAAAAAATCACGTAAGAACCCCCCTGAGAAACAAACAGCAAGTCAAAGCAATAGTTGTCAAGAGGCTGACATTTTAAAAGAAAATGAGGCTATAAAATTTTTCCATAAAATTACCTAATCTAATGTTTAGGAAAATGGTAAGATAAATCTTGGTACAATTACTTAAATACTGCTATATGTTCATCCTTAAAAACAAAAATCTTCCATATACCTATGGGTTACATCAAAGATAAATATATATATATATATATATATCTTCTAAAGCCTAGCAAAGTTTTATCACCAGACCTCATCTGCATGATTCTATACTAGATACCACTGAAAATCAAACCAGCTCCTCTCTGAGGGAGATAACAGTTTTTAAAAGGTCATAAAGATCAAATGAGATATAAGATAAGACCAGTCCTCAAAAAAAAAAGGGTACTGAAGACACAACTTTTATTTAATAAGAAGTAGACAAAGATGTCAAAGTAAGTCCAAAGAGTAAACATTAGTAGTATGTAAAACAATGACAGGCTAAGGAGCACAGGAAAGCAATGGGTTTAGAAAAAAAAACAAACGTGGTGGTACACCCTTGTGCGCATGTTACCTTGTGCAAAGACCTAGATTCAAGCTCCTGGTACTCTCACCACCCCCCAAGGATGACCCTCCTATGCTGAAGTACTGTTGCAGGTATCTCTCTTTCCCTCTCTATCCGCCCTTCCATCTCAGTTCCTTTGTCTCTAGCTAATAAATGAAAAAACAAAGTAAAAATTTAGGAAGAACTGAAGATAAATCTACTTCTATTGCAGAGCATGGTCCAAGTCAGACTAAGAGAAAATGGAAAATGAGCACGAAGTTGGTAGTGAACCCTCCTCCAAGGTCTTATTTGCTATAAAGAAAAAAAGATATTTTGAGCCAGGGGAGATTAGCATAATGGTTATGCAAACAGGCCCTCATGCCTGAGGCTCCAAAGTCCCAGGTTCAATCCCCTACACCACCCATAAGCCAGAGCTGAGCAGTGCTCTGGTGTTCCTCTCTTTTTCGTTTCTCTCTCTCTCTCTCTTTCTATCTCTCTATCTCAAAAATAAGATAAAATATTTTTGATAGTTATTTTCAGTAAAACACACACCATTAAAATAATTCAATCCACTATTCACTTCTAGTGCTCTAAGTTTCTCAAAGCAAGGATCACATTCAAACATGTGTTTATTTATATAATTTATTCAAAGACTTTTTACTGGAGAGAGATTTCAGTGCCTAATCTGTGCAAGGTATAATGTACCAGGTACAGAGGGTCTCTGGAAAACAAATCAGACACGCAGAGTTGATAGTCTAATAAGGAACATAGAAATAAGACAATTCCAGTGTGTTTCTATCAGTTACTAAAAGTGAGAGAAAAATACAGAAAAGCCAGAAATTATTTTGAGGAACTCTGAGAAGTACTTTAGAAAAGTGAAATTTAAATGGAGAAATAGCCAGGTGAATGAGAAGCTGAGAGAGAAAGAGTTACATAAATAGAGCTCTTCAACAGGTCCTAACAATTTACCTTCCTATCTCAAGTTTCATACATAGTAGGTGCTCAGTAAATTCATATAGCACTACCACTGACCAGAGCTAAGCAGTACTCTGGTTTTACTTTTTTTATTTCCAAGGAGCAAAGAAAATGAAAAGAATAATAATACAGGCCCTGTGGATCAAACAATAAAATTTCCAAATCAAATATCAACTACTCCCTGAACATTCCAAAAATAACATTGCAAGTTCTTTCTATTTGGGAAGAAAAAAATTTTTTTTTCATTCTCCCAGTTAGTTGCTGGGGAGTTAGCTCAACAGATGAACACATACTTTGCACATGTCAGTCCCAAGTTCAATCCCCAGCACTACATATGACTGAGTAGTTGCTCTAGTCATACTCTGTGTGTTTAACATTAAAGTAAATCTTTTTTCTAAAACAAGAATTGTTCCAACCAATATTTTACCTAAGCCCCTCCCTAGGAATCCAAACACTCCAGGCAGCCTGGTCTATATTGCTGTTTCCTTACAATTCTTGAAAGCCTTACATTTTCATGAATGTTTTCCCATACATCATAAGTTAGCTATCATCATCTGCTTATCCCATGAGATGTTTACATTGAACACAATTAAATTGTAGAAAGCTTTAACCCTCCCAAAAAGATATGGCTCTAAAGAACTTATTTTCACCACTAACTTTTTAATACTATGACATTCCCTCTTTTTAATTTTCATCTAATACTGTCCTCTTGGGATGCATTGGATCGACCTTCCCATGGTGCATCCCGTGAGTACCCATTCATTGGGGAAACTGACGATCCTTCCTAGCCCACTGAATCCACATGGATCCCAGTCACTTTCAAAGCCATTAACTGGCTATGGAAGAAGGGCAAACGCTAGAAGAAGAAGGGAAAAAAAAAACTTAAGATATGTGTACTATTTTTTAAACAAATCATTCAAATCTCAACATCCTACTAAAAACAGTTTTATCGATTTATTCAACATATTTCTAGCTGTATTTATTCAGAGCTTTAAGCATTTTATTATGAATGATACATGCTAATTAGAAAAATAACTTTGAAAAAAAAAATCAAAGTCTCCCATAAACTTTCCCTACTTCTCAACTCAAAAAAACCACTGGTAAGGATTTGCTGTCTAATCTTTAAGAGTTTTTCCCTTTGTTAAGGAGGCCAGGTGATGGAGTACCCAATTAAGCGCACATATTACCAAGTGCAAGAGCCCACGTTTGAGTCCCCCACTTCCCACCTGCAGGGAGTCCCTTTCATAAGGATCAGGTCCCCAGATGTCTAGCTTTCTCTCCCTTTCTCTATCTCCCCATCCTCTCTCAAATTCTCTCTGTCCTATCTAATAAACAAAACAAAAAAATAAAAGGAAAAATGGCCACCAGGAGCAGTGGATTTATAGTGCCAGCATTTAGCCCCAGCAATAACCCTGGTGGGGAAAAAAAAGATTTTTTTCCCCACTGTAATAGTCTACAATCCTGGTGCACCTTCCTGCATGCTTCTCTCAATTCATACCAAATAATATTGCATCCGCCAATCCCAACCTAATCCAAGCAATGAGTACCACCTCAGCATGCTTCACTTCAGACTGTGTCCAGAGACTTCAGGTGTGGAATGACAGTCCTTCAGCTACATTACTCAGGTGAGACCTTTCCTTTCCTAGTATTCTCTAATTCCATTCCAGGCGGTTCACTTCCTAACAAAGTCCCAAACCTAGATATAGATCAGGTCCTGTAAGATAGAGCAAATGTTCACACATATCCATAAACTAGGGCAAAATATATACCTGAAAGCAAAAGCACACAGTAGTCTGCAGTGAGTACCCCCCAACATTTCATCTGCACTATTCCAGCCTTTAGGTCCATGATTGGTCAACAATTTGTTTGGCTTTGTATGTTAACTCTCTTTTCAGCCACCAGGTTCCAGATGCTAGCAGGATGCCAACCAGACTTCCCTGGACAGACAACCCCACCAAAGTGTCCTGGAGCTCTGCTTCCCCAAAGCCCTTCCCCACTAGGGAAAGAGAACAATAGGCTGGGAGTTTGGATCAACCAGTCAACACCCATGTTCAGCGGAGAAGCAATTACAGAAGCCAGACCTTCCACTTTCTGCATCCCACAATGACCTTGGGGCCATACTCCCAGAGGGATAAAGAATGGGAAAGCTATCAGGGGAGGGGATGGGATATGGAGATCTTGTGGTGGGAACTGTGTGGAGTTGTACCCTTCTTATGCTTCGGTTTTGTTAATGTCTCCTTTTTTAAAAAAATTAAAAAATAGTCTACAATCCTTTATCTAAGATCCTAGTAATGAATTTATAACCTCTCCAAATTTTTACAGTTGCTGTCAAAATCTGAGCTGACATATAATCTGTAGTCTTTATTTACTCTAGTGTGTGGTTTTTTTTTTGTACAGAAGCATTACTGCTTTGATTACAGAGTGTGATTCCAGTCCCTAGCAGAGGTGTTGTTTAATAAGTGAAAAATAGCTCCATGTAAAGTTGTGCCTTGGACAGGTTAAGTCTATCAGTGTGTTTCCTCACTTGTAAATTGATCTAGTAGCAATGTCTCCCTCAGAGCTGTGAGAATTAGGCATAAATGCTTGGTACAGTGGTTGAAGCAGTGTAATTGTGTAATAAACCTCAGCAAATACTGTTTCTGGTCATGTTTTACTTTCCAAAAGCTGTTTGCAGATGGACATTAAGTGTCAAGGCAAATTAGTCTGAAGAATATAGCCTATCACAGTTGGAGACGTGCCCTTAATATATGTTCTTTGCTCTAAAAGCAGACAAAATTTGCAGCTCATTAGAGCCATTTATATGCTTAAGATTTTTATTTCATTACTTTGCTAGTAAATTTTGGAGCATATTCTATCAAGTTTGTATTAAGACACATTGATGCTGACTGAGAATAAATCTGTCACTTTAGAAATAAATTATATTGTCAAATGAAAAAAAAAATTTACCGGGAGTCGGGCTGTAGCTCAGCAGGTTAAGCACACGTGGTGCAAAGCACAAGGACAGGCATAAGGATCCCAGTTTGAGGCACTGGCTCCCCACCTGCAGTGGAGTCGCTTCACAGGCGGTGAAGCAGGTCTGCAGCTGTCTATCTTTCTCTCCCCTTCTCTGTCTCCCCCTACTCTCTCCATTTCTGTCCTATCCAACAACAATAGCAGTAACTACAATAATACAACAACAAGGGCAACAAAAGGGGAATAAATAAATAATTTTTTTTTAATTTACCTATCAGGACCATCTTTCAAAATCATTTCAACATCCCTGTGAACATAAGTGAGGAGGTAAAAGGACATGAAGAAGTGATGCCTGGTTTTAAAAGAAAAGAACAATTATGCAAAAACCATATAGACAATGTCAGATAGGGAGGAAGTCTGTCACAGAATTCACAGAAATCACAGAATGCAGAACCTGAGAATGTCCTTATATAATGACCTGATACTTTTGTTGAAAAGATTATCTCTGTACATACAGCTATATTTCCTTGAGCTCATGTAGCCAGTCAGCAGTCAACCTGAGACTGAACACACTCTCTCTACCACACTCAGGGACTCTGCTCTGAGACCCTGCACTCCCCCACCTTCCCATCCCCAATGAAGGTTGCCATATCAGATTCAGAGAAATTGTGAACACAACATTCTCTGTAAAGGACACAAGCTGGACCCCACTGCATCCAAGCTATTAATGTAAGAGTCTCTTCACCTGGCATTGTAAATAATAGCCACACAAACTTAACAGCAACCATTACTGTAGTTTTATAATTAACAAAAAAGAGAAGCCATTTCTAAATGCTAAGAACTCAAGCTGGATGTTTCATTTCAGTCACTTTTTCTTCCATATAAGCCAGTGTCCCAAGAACAGGCCATTTTCTTTTTTACTAATCTTGATTGTCTTTTGGGGCTTCCACAAGATTAACCTCTATCAGAGAATTATGACCCAATATTATCAAGCAGAGAACCACCAACACTGAATGGCTTGCTTCCCAGAATATCCTCTATCCCTTATCAACTACCAAATGCCACTTAGTTGGTTCAACAACTTCCCTCCAGAAAGACAAACACTCTTTGCTTTATGTAAATCATAAATGTATACATACAGCCAATCCTAAAATTTAGCATATAGAAGAGCTAAGAAGAAAGACCAAAACAACTAATACCTTTAAAGCAACCCTACCTCTCCCTCTTCCTTATCCCACACATTCCTGACACCATCACTTCCTCCTCCTCCTCCTCCTCCCCAGTCTTTTATGATCAGAGCAGGAAGAGTGGCTGGAGGCAACCCTGCAGGAGCTTAACTTGAGTGAAGATTTGTAAACTCATGCTTCCAGAATCCTCTCTCTCTCTCTCTCTCTCTCTCTCCCTTCTCTACACACACACACACACACACACACACACACACACGTCCCATCACAAGGCAGTAAGAACACATCACAATCATCAAGGGCTTTCTCAACACAGTTGGAGCTAGAGCCCATGCAATCACTTGGAATATCAACTCCCTTTAAGCTTTATAAGAGAGTGTAATTTCCAGAAACAGCCACAGTGTCCTAACTGAGCACTAAATGAAGACCACCTCAACTGTATAAATAGGGTCTACCCTTAGCCTGGGGCCCTAACATGTAAAGTAATGTTTCATCAAAGGCCTGGAGTAAAGAGAAATCTGCCCATTTCCTTGGCCAAAGTTTTAGGAAACTGGAAAGCTCAAAACATGACCTGCAACCCCAGAGATAAGCCTAGAGTCTTGCTAAACACTCAAGCGGCCTCATGGTAAAAGTTTGTTTGTTTCCTTTTCTTTTAATTATATAAAGGTATTCCTTCCAGAGAGCAATGCCCTAGGGTTGGATCGCCCTTTACCTACTTCATGATGAAAAATTCCAGATAATAATATACTAAGAAGCACTTTTTTGGTCACTTACATGAGTGGTTTTTAATTTTTTTTATTTATTATTTATTGAATAGAGACAGAGAGAAATTGAGAGGAAAAGGGGAGAGAGAGAAACAGAGACCTGCAGCACCCGTTTCACCACTTATGACGGTAGGGACTGGGTACTTGAACTCAGGTCCTTGCTTCATGTAATATGCCTTCAACCTGGCGAACCATGGCCTGCCTGACCCTGCATGAGTGTTTAATACTGCTCTGAGCTTGCTGCAGTAAGATGCACTGTGATTTTTCTGTAAAATGGGTGTGGTTTTCCCTAAATATAGGTCTGTAACATGTCAATTTAATCTGTTCCATATGAAAATGTTACTAAAAGACATAGTGGCAACCCAAGTGCTCTTCTTATAAAAACAACTAGACACTTTTAAGTCCTTTATAAAATATATATAAAACAGAAAAGGCCATGTAATTTTATTTACTGCTCAATATAAAACATGAGGGGAAAAAAACTTTAAGAATCAACAATCCTTCAACAGAAATATCTGTCATTCCCAGACACTAAAGGGCTGCTCTCTAAGTACTGTAAGATCCAAGTCAACTAAAATTACTTGGAAGTTACAGGAAAGTTTAAGCTAAGGGAAAACTCTGCAAAGATTGGTACCCCACAAAGGAACAATACCAATGGTCTCCCCCCCTCCCCAGGATGCTAAGGAAAATGTAGCTGTAAAGCACTTAGAGTTCCCTGTTACAGACACAGAGTGCTGTCATCCCTCAGTGCCAGTGAGAGGGCCTTGTTGGGGAGTCTTCAAGAGGTATAGGGAGCAGATGAAGCATCAACACTCATGGAATAAAAGGAAAGCAATTTGTATTCTCTGTAAAAGTCCATGAATCTAACTATCTGTCAGTTCTCTCAAATGATGCACTGTTTGTGCACAAAACTGACTGAACAGATATGATCTTCTGAGACCCAATAATCCACAGATAGTTTCTTGAACAAGCTCAGTCTCAACCTCAGCCCTTAATGGAGAGGGACAATACAAATAGGGTGGAAGTGAAAGCACTTTATAAATTTTGGGTACTAAGAGCCACGCAGTGATGCACCCAGTAGAGTGCATTTGCTGCCATGTGTGAGGACCTGGGTTCAAGCCCTACCTGTGGAAGGGAAGCTCTGTCAGTGGCAAAGCAGTGTTGCAGGTATCTCACTGTCTTTCTTCCCCTTCCCTCTCAATTTCTGTCTCTATCCAGTCAATCAATTCTTAAAAAAAAAAAAAATACTGGTTATATTTCCAGCCCCATATTCTCACACCCCTTCACACAGTTATGGTGGGTATTTAATACAGATTTTTTAATATTTAGTCCAAGTTCTGTCTGATTAACTTATCCAGTTGGCATCCCAGCACACCCAGGCATATCACTGAGATGTGCTAAACACAGTAGCTGTCACACCACCATGACCATGAGAATGAACACATACTTAGGAATCAACCAGAATTTCTGAAGTGACAGGCATGGTTCCCCTTGCCTACCACAAGTGTTCCAAAGACTCTGGGTGGTGCACGCTGTAGACACAACTGTACCCACTGGACTAGAGAGATGAGTTTGGCTCCAGACCCTTCTTTTCCCTTTTACTGGGTATGTATCTCTGCAAGAGTTGCCTGCTCTCTTGGAGCCTACATTTTCTCATCCAGAAAATGGGGATAATAAAATCTATCTCACTATGACTGATAGGATCTTAAGTAATATAATGAATGTTAAGAAATGGCACATAGTAGGTGCTTAGGGAAGGTAGAGAAGGCAGCAGGAAGGGTGGGAATAAGCACTGGGTCTAAAGCCTGGATCTAGATCTGTCAACTCCCAGCTATAACCTTTTTGTAACATTATGTTTCCTCATATGAAATGAAATTAATGATTCTGTCTCTGAGAATGACTATGAGTAGCCTAGCAAAAATGTACAGGAAAAGAAATATGAAAAATTCTGTCATCTGCAAGGGACAAAGTAAGCTATACTTAGAAGTCTCAAATTTGCATAGTGGTTGTGCAAAAAGATTCTCATTCCTGAGGTTCCCAGTTCCCAGGTTCAATCTCCAGCACCACCATAAACCAGAGCTAAGCAGTGCTCTCATCTTTCTCTCTCTCCTTCTCTCTCACTCTATCTCTCCCTCCCCCCCTTCATTAAATAAATATTTTTTAAAGAAGTGACTTAAGAAGAAGAAAAAAAAAAGGTAGGGGTGTGAACTAATGAATACTCATCATTTTATCAAATTCTGAGAATGATTCCATTGAGCATGTCCAAAGGCTATTTCTGTGTCAATTTGCTAGTCAGACAACAAATACAATGAATGCTAATCAGGCACATAGTGTGAACCAAGAATGTTCTGGGGGACCAGAGGGTGAGGATTCTGAAGAATGGTGGCCTTCATGCAGCTTATGGTCTAGGGGGATAATTAGTCAGTGATAAATTGTTAAAGTGCTACCTTCATGCAGCTTATGGTCTAGGGGGGATAATTAGTCAGTGATAAATTGTTAAAGTGCTACCTTCATGCAGCTTATGGTCTAGGGGGATAATTAGTCAGTGATAAATTGTTAAAGTGCTAAATCCAAAGTGCCAGTTGCTGTGAAGGCATAAAGTAGAAAGACTGGGGGGAGGGGACACCTGGGGGGGGTTGACCCTGGCTGAACCTGGAAGATTCACAGGAAAGATGATTATTAGGCAAGAGCTATTGAGAGTGGTTTCAGTGACTGACAGATGAGAAAGGAGAAAGAAGTCAGCCACGAAATATACATACGAATGCTGCTATACAAACCAGCATGGCACAGCTTACTAAAATGCAGAACACAAGTAATAAAAGTGTTCCCTTTTTTTAAAAATTTATTTCTTTATTGGGGAATTAATGTTTTACATTCAACAGTAAATACAATAGTTTGTACATGCATAACATTCCCCAGTTTCCCATATAACAATACAACCCTCACTAGGTCCTCTGTCATCCTTCATGGACCTGTATTCTCCCCACCACCCACCCCCGAGTTTTTTACTTTGATGTGATATGCCAATTCCATTTTAGGTTCTACTTGTGTTTTCTTTTCTGATCTTGTTTTTCAACTTCTGCCTGAGAGTGAGATCATCCCATATTCATCCTCCTGTTTCTGACTTATTTCACTCAACATGATTTTTTCAAGGTCCATCCAAGATCGGCTGAAAACGGTGAAGTCACCAATTTTTACAGCTGAGTAGTATTCCATTGTGTATATAGACCACAACTTGCTCAGCCACTCATCTGTTGTTGGACACCTGGGTTGCTTCCAGGTTTTGGCTATTACAAATTGTGCTGCCAAGAACATATGTGTACACAGATCTTTTTGGATGGATGTGTTGGGTTCCTTAGGATATATCCCCAGGAGAGGAATTGCACGGTCATAGGGTAGATCCATTTCTAGCCTTCGGAGACTTCTCCAGACTGTTCTCCACAGAGGTTGGACCAATTGACATTCCCACCAGCAGTGCAGGAGGGTTCCTTTGACCCCACACCCTCTCCAGCACTTGCTGCTGTTACCTTTTCTGATGTATGACATTCTCACAGGAGTGAAGTGATATCTCATTGTTGTCTTTATTTGCATTTCTCTGACAATCAGAGACTTGGAGCATTTTTTCATGTGTTTCTTGGCCTTTTGGATCTCTTCTGTGGTGAATATTCTGTCCAAGTCCTCCCCCCATTTTTGATGGGGTTATTTGTTGTCTTAAGTGTTCCATTTTATTGGGTCCAATAAAGAAAGCAGGAAGCTTCTCTCTGTCTCAGTGCAGTCAAAAAAGTGACTTGCTTCACTCCCAGACCACACATCAGAGAGAGAGACCATGCATTGCTTAAACCTTCCACCTGCCAGCCACCCTTACCCTACCCTCCTGACTCTCTCAAGACCATGCAAGATTCAAATGGCCCCCCAATTCTTTCTGTCTAATCATGCAAAATTCAATTTCTGATCACACACCTCTGGGACACTCTAAAGCAAAAGTATCGGTATGGTTTCTCACTCTGGTACCCACCTTTGAAAACACTCACCATCTTGTCTGTCATTTGGGAAGAGGTAGTAAAAGCAGGTTGGTGTTGTCAAAACTGGAAGGCTGAACAGCCAATGAACTGGCCTAAGATCCTATCAGAAAGAGAACTACAAAGAATAGGGGAATTCCACAGCTTTCTTGGCACCTAGATGAAATCAGCTTTGGGAAACCAGTGAGATACACTCCTTCCCAACTCTATCCTCACCCTCTCACCCCCACCGCACCCCCTCCAGCCAAGCTCATTAAAGTGCATTTAATCCCTTTCCCCCAACACATCTGGGTCCTCTCTTCCTATTTTGGTAAAAAGAGAATTGCACCTTCCCTCCCTCCAGAACATTTCACTGAATAAAGTTAACACTTGTATAAAACAGTTTTAATATCTAACACCTCAGATCTTCCAATATAAATTACTAAAGTTATATTGGGCTTCTGTGTATAAAACAGAAAGAATCATTATTTAGCCAAATTCTAATGAAGAGAGAACTGAGGGGCCTACAACAGACAACTCGCCTCTCGGCCTCTAGTCAACACTGAACTGCTTTAGGGTAATTAAGCCCCAACAAAAAGCACAAAAAATGGAATTTCAGAATAAACTACAGAAGTTCTTGCAGCATTAGGCTCAGAACCAGAACTGTTTAGCCCAGAAGACAAGATGCGCTCTGACAGCCACAAGAGCACCAAGGGCTGTGAGAGTGATGAAATGAAGGGGTGGGGGGGAGTCACACACCAGTTCTGGAACTTTATAGGCAGCCTTGAAGGTAACAGGAAAATAACCAGTACAACAAAACTGCTTTAAACCACAAGGATAATGACAAGTAGTTGCTTTTTTTTTTTTTTAATTGCCACCACAGTTACCATAGGGTTTCAGTGCCACCATTCAACTCCTGATGGCTATTTTTCCCCTCCCTATCCGCTTTATTTTATTTGGTAGGACAGAGAGAAGCTGGGGGGGGGGGGAGAGAGAGACACTCCTGCAGACCTGCTTCACTGCTCCTCTTGTTGGGGGGGCAGGTGTGCTCACACATGGTAATATGTATGCTCAATGGGGTGCACCACCACCTGGTCCCCAGTGACTGCATTCTTCATAAGCAAATCAGGGACGGCAAAATAGCTCGCTTGGATAAAGGACTGCTTTGCGGTGTGTGACCCAGGTTTAAACCCAGTCCCCACCCCTCACTGCACTGAGGTAGCTTTGGCCCTGTGGCCCCGCCCTTCCCCATCTCTACCTGAAAAAGTCATCCCTGAGTAGTCATAAATGATAATATTAAGAGCAACAATATTGATAAATTATGTTTTAAAATAAATCAGTTTTCTCTCATTTACCTTAGCACAAGCTGGATACCCTCAGATATGAAGAACTATGAAAACCTTACCAGAACTATCACTAAAACCCTTCACAGTGTTAGGAATACCTCTAGGTTACTCCTCACTTTACTAGTCCTGTCTCTAGCCATCTAACTTTGAAGGAACTCAAAGAAATAGTCCAGCCACTAGTGAACAGATTATAAAGCAAAGAAGAGCACACAAGTTCCAATCAACACACAGTAGCATTTCTAATCTATTCCAACACTATGAGAATGTCACTGTCAATGACTAATGAAGGAAGGAAAAGATGAAAGAAGAGAACTACAAAGTCTCAGAAAAGTAAATATTTCTTCTTAGAATTTGTCTGAAGGTAGATTTTAATTCAAGATAGCCAGGGATGTGAGGGCGATCTGGCTGCGACATCTGTCACCTGACTGATCGCCAGGGTTGACTGGGCTCATCTGGCTGGCTAGGCCAGTGTCCCCTTCCTCCTTCACTGCCCCACGTGTGTCTCTCCAGAAGCTGAGCACTCTGTCAAAGAGGATGACCATCCCTCAATATAGCCAGTTCCCTGCTGGAACCTCCAAAAAAGCTCTCAAGATCAACTTAACAACAGCTCACAAAACATTAGAGAGATGTGAAACAAGTCTTAACTCATCCTTGTTTTGCTCATTAAAATTCTATTCCTTTACAGCATTCTGTAGGAAGGTTTACCGGACACACAAAATAAAATGCATGGCTCCCTAGAAGTACTTTTTAAAGATTTTACCTACTTCTTTAAGATTTTGCCTCTTTCAAGATTTTACTCAAGAGGGAGTTTCACATGAGAACGCCACTTCATATAGGTGGCTCTGGGCATCAAACTGGGAGCTTCAAGCATGCAAGTCCCACATTCTACCAGATGAGCTATTTCCCCCAATCTCTAAAAGTAATTGTCTATTACCCCTTGAGGGTAAAAGAACTACCTTTTTATTTCTGCATAACCCATTATCTAACATCACCCCGATACAAAATAATTATGCTAATAAAGTATTGAACCTATTAACAAGTTAGTGGTTGATTTAAAAAAAAATCTCCTTCTGCTCCCCAAAAACAACCTTGGTCCATACTCCCAGAAGGGGAGAAGTGATAGGATAAAGAGAAGAGGGCTCTGAACTCCAGCTCTATCAGCACCCAGAGAGAGAAGGGAAAGGCAATTGACATGTGGAAGTAGTTATGTTTTCATGCGTGGCTTGGAGAGGAAGAGTGGATTGAATCAGGAGAAGGGGGGAGTGATTATGTATAAATGTGTCCAGTTAGATGTAGAGATGATGGTTAGCCCATGTCTACAATCTTAGGGGAACTGTGGTAGATTGCAGTGGGGAGACTGAATATTCAGAACTCTGGGAATGGTGTGGTGTCAACCCCTGGTGACATGTAATTTTGTAAAATAAAATTAATTACTTAATTTAGAAAAAATCTCAAAGGTGGGGAGTCATTGGTGTAGGCTCTACTGGGAGGTTCCACTACTACAACTTACTGTTTCTAAATAAAATTAATTAATTAATTTTAAAAAATCTCAAAGGTGGGGAGTCATTGGTGTAGGCTCTACTGGGAGGTTCCACTACTACAACTTACTGTTTCTAAATAAAATTAATTAATTAATTTAAAAAATCTCAAAGGTGGGGAGTCATTGGTGTAGGTTCTACTGGGAGGTTCCACTACTACAACTTACTGTTTCTAAATAAAATTAATTAATTAATTTAAAAAATCTCAAAGGTGGGGAGTCATTGGTGTAGGCTCTACTGGGAGGTTCCACTACTACAACTTAGTGTTTTTAGGGTGCACCCAGCATTCTAAACACTTTGTGCTGATAGATTCCATTGTGGTCTTACCCAGCAATTCACTGTTCTATTTAGAAAGGCTAAATGTAGGAGCTCCTTCAGACTTGTAAGACCCAGGATGCATATGCCAGAGCTGAGCATGCCTCTGATCTCTTTGTCTATCCGTCTGTCTGTCCCTCTCTATCTCTCTTGAAATAAACAAAAACATACCTCACAAAAACAAATCTTGCAGGGAAAAAAGGAAAAGAAAAACTAAAAGTAAAGGTAGACTTATGTGCCGTGTAGTAGTAGCACAATCTTGGGGGCAGGGTATAGGAGGTTAAGTCCAGAGTAGGTTGACATCAAATTTGTATTCCGTGATTTTTAGATAGTTCCATCATTTTATCAATGAAATAAGCATGTCAACTTGGAGACACACTATGCAACCAGCTGCAGATGCTGCAGTATGTGCAATTATGTCCTCTTATTCAAATCCTATATACTCTTAACACCTTAATGAGAGTTCTCTTACTGGGGTCCAAGAGATGGCTCATCTGGTAGAGAGCACAGTTCACCATGTGCAAGGACACTGTTTGAGCCCTAGATCACCACATGGGAGCACCATGCAAATCTGAAGAAGAGAGATACCTAATGCATGTATCTCTCTTTTCTTACCTGAGACCTAAAACCTACAAATTTGAGAGTATTAAGTAGACAGCCTTATAAGAAACTTTACAACACCCTGCTCATTTCAAGTCTCAAAAAAGTTACAAGTGACAGAAGATCCTACAGAAAGACTGTCCTCTATAAATGTGCTCATCATAAAAAAAGTCTGAGGTTCTGGGGAGATAGCTCAAAGACAGAGCACAGGACTTGTAAGAATGAGGTTCCTGGATCAATCTCTAGCACTTCAAATGCCAGAACTGAGCTGTGTTCTTGGTCTGTCTCTCTCTTTCTTAGAAATATTTTTAAAGTAACAGATGTTTTAAAAAGGAAGGAAGGAAAGCAAGGAAGAAATAAAAAAAATGTAAGAAGGGAGGAAGGGGGAGGGAGGGAGGGACACGGAAGGAGGGAGAGAAAGAGGGAGGGGAGGAGGAGGAAAGGGTTTTGAGAAAGAAAGCCATCTTTATGTGACTATCTTAGGACTTGCTACCCTAAAAATAGTGGAAAGAGGAAAATGACTTGTGAGGAAATACACTAGAAAAGGGAACTGAGTGGGGGGGGTGTGAATATGCAGCTCAGTATTGTAACAGAAAAAGAAATGAGCACTTAGCAGGCCTGAGAAGGTCATTCTCCCAATGTGGAAGCTGAAAAACCATTGTTTTAAATGGGAGACTTGGTAAACAATCTGAGTCTGATCTCAGTCATTCAACCTGAAGTTTGGATTGGTGACTGAGACTAAGACCTTCTGGCCATAATGATCTTTAAGATTTCTTAATTCCTTTAACTTTAAGGATCTAAAGCTCTTTATCTGGTGAAACAGAAAGTCACATAGGCAGGTTGTATGAGAAGCTTCTAGAAGTCACACATACACATACACATACACATACACATACACATACACATACACACACAGTCTTATATGAACACAGATCAGCAGGGCCAGTACTTTCATCAGAGCTGACCTGCAAGTGACCATTCTGCCTATTGCACTCATAAGCAAACCTACTGATTATAGGCCTAGGTGTTGCCTGGAGCTGTACCTGTAGCTGTGTGACTGCCCCACTGCTGGCTCTGCAGCCTTGCCCAACAAAAACAGGTCTGGTTACACAGCAACCATCAGCACCTTCTATCAGCTTTCTCTCTCAACGAAGTGCAAATCACCAAAAGAGATAATAAGTATTACATCTGTCACTAAAATACTAAAATACCTGCTTGCACTATGCTGCACCTGTCATGCAAGAAATTCTTTTCCTGGGAACACCTGGTACACAATGGACCCTTGCCCCATCTTCCTCGGCATGCCTCCCAGGACACTTCTGAACTCATGAGGCTGGGAGGTGTCAGGGACCATCTAACTCAACTCCTGGTCCACTTCCCATTGTTCAGTAACGCTGGGTCTCCCCTGTTTACTTACCTGTCTTCTCCTGTATCCTGTGTCATGAAGCTGCACCCTCCCCACCATCCCCCCTCCCAACCCCAGCAGAAGTGGATGATATCTGAATGCTCAGAGATGGGTGGGAGGTACATTCACAGATCACTCAGTTGATTGACAGCCTGAGCTGAGACTCCAGCTCTTCTTACCCAAAGCCTCACGGAAGCCATGTCCCTCAAATGACAAACTCCACCAAAAAAGTATATGACATCATTTGAGGACAGTGAAGGGAAGATTACCAGAAGTAGGTGGTCATGGGGGGCTGAGTGGTGGCGCACCATGTTAAACGCACATATTACCATGGGCAAGGATCTGGGTTTGAACCCCAATCCCTACCTACAGGGGGACACTTTATGAGTGGTGAAGTAGGTCTTCAGGTCTCTCTCTCCATCTCTATTTCCCCCACCCCTCTGAATTTATCTCCAATAAATTTATCCTATCCAATAAAAAGAAAAAGGAAAATAAAAGAAAAAGGAAAAAAGAGCCACCAAGGTAGTGGATTCCTAAAACGGACACTGAGCCCCAGTAATAACCCTGGTGTTAGAATAAATAAAGACAAAGGAGGAGAGGGAGGAGGAGGAGAGGGAGAAAAGGAGGACTCTACCCAAGAAACAAACTGTCAGAAACTGCAGACCCTATACTGCATAAAGGGGTTAGATTCTGGGAGTAAAGGGCATAAGAACAGAACTGTCAGGACCCCAAACCCAAGGCAAAGCCAAGGGGTCAGGCTGTGCTTCTACAGGATAAGGGGGAGCCTAGACAATACCTGCTCAAAATAATCCACACGAGTCTCCTAATGCCAAACAGAACTCCACCCATTTCAGTCTAACAAAATAATAGACGACTCATATTTTATTTTTTTAAGTATTTATTATTTATTTTTGATAGTGACAGAAATTGAGAGAAGGGGGATAGAGAAAAAGAAAGAAGCACCTGCAGCACTGCTTCACCACTGATGAATCCTCCCTCCTGCAGATGGGAACCAGGGGCTTGAGCCTTGGTCCTTAGTACATGGTAACATGTGTGCTCCACCGGAGATGCCACCCCACCCAGCTCAGACATTCATATATTTTAAACCAATTTTTATACATTTGCAGTGTACCATAAACTAGGACACAGTGAATTATTTTTAGATTTGTTTTTATGAGAGAGAGGGACTGAGATCAGAGTACTGCTCAGCTCTGGCTTTTAGTGGTGTCAGGAACTGAGCTTGGGACCTTGTACTCTAATAAGCCGAGCTATTTCCCCCATCCCAGTATATAATGAATAATAATCAAAATACTACTTGATCACAAAAATTTTAAATTCTTACTTTTGCATATTAGATGTACGTTCTTGTTTGGCTGGATTTTTGTTTGTTTGTTTTTTTGATGTTGTTGCTTTTCTTCTGGTTACCTCCTGAGCTTGACCATTCTGGGTTGATTTTTTTTTTTAGATAGAGACAGAGAGGTAGAGGCAGAGAGAGAAAGAAACCACAGTATCAAAGCTTCTTTCAGTGAAGTGGAAGCTGGGTTTGAATCTGAGTTGTACACATGGCAAAGCAACACAATATTTAAGTAAGTAGATATGTGTTCTGTATTTAAAAGTCTATAGAAGGGGGTCGGGGAGTGACACACAGGTTAAGCGCATATTGTATGAAATGCAAGGACCTGCACAAGGATCCTGGTTCAAGCCCCCGGCTCCCCACCTGCAGCAGGGTCACTTCCCAAGTGGTGAAGCAGGTCTGCAGGTGTCTATCTTTCTCTCTCTTCTTCCTTTCTCTACACCCTTCCCTCTCAATTTCTCTCTGTCCTATTGAGGGGGGTTAAAAATTCTAAAGAATATTCATCCTGTATTGACAAGTCCTTGTTATATCATAGCTGCTGCAGAATGAATAAAAAAAGTTCTTTTCCTTATAGAGTCCAGTCCTTCCTGACTTCTATTATAAAAATCAACAGTCTCAACATGTAGGACTCCTCTCCATCCAGTCGAGTAACTTAGTTTTCAATGAGATGGGCACTGTTTTTCTAAAAGGTCATTCTTTGAAAGACCTTAGGGTTTTCATGGTTACATTAAACCTTCTTCCAGTGAGTACACTAAGCTCCAAGCCACTCCTTTGTTTTATCAATCCAAATAACAAGATCATTTAGACAATTGTTCCAACTGTTCCAGACCTCCCTGGGAGAATTCTCATTAAAAAAATAGGGGGTCACGTGGTAGCACAGTGGGTTAAGCGCACATGGTGGGAAGTACAAGGACCAATGTAAGGATCCCAGTTCATGCCCCTGGCTCCCCACCTGCAGGGAGGTTCCCTTCACAAGCGGTGAGGCAGGTCTGCAACTGTCTCTCTCCCTCGCTCTGTCTCCCCCTCGTTTCTCTATTTCTCTCTGTCCTATCCAGCAACAGCGACAACAAAAACAACAGTAACAATAATTTTAAAATAAAGGGGAAAAAATAGCCTCCAGGAGCAGTGGATTCGTAGTGCAGACACCGAGTCCCAGCAATAACCATGGAGGCAAAAAAAAAAAGAAAATAATAATAACAATAATAATAATAATAATAATGATAATGATAATGATGATGATGATGATGAAGGCACGAAGTCTGTGTGGGTGCTGAGGAGATAGCATAGTGGTTACACAAAAGGCTTTCTTGCTTGAGATTCCCAGGTCCCACATTCAATACCCAATACCACTACAATCCAAAGCTAAGCAGTGCTCTGGTCTCTCTGTATCTCTCTCATTAAAAAAAATAAAAATAATAATAAAGGGGATCAGGTAGTGGCACACCTGGTCAAGTGCACATGTTACAATACACAAGGACCCATGTTCGAGACACCGGTCCCCACCTGCAGGGGGAAAGCTTCACGAGTGGTGAAGCAGTGTTGCAGATATCTCCCTGTCTCTCTCCTCTATCACCCCCTTCCCTCTTGATTTCTGACTGTCTCTACCTAATAGATTTTTTTCTTAAGTTTTAAAATAATAATAATAAAATAAATATTAAAAAATAAGAAGTCTGTGTGGGAGCAATCAGTACAACAATCCATTCATTTGAAATAATGTTGATCCATGGAACCATTCAGAGGGACAGAACAGATGCTCTATGGTGCTCAGACCTTAACAGCAGCTTCTACCTGACAATATTAGCTGGTGTAATTAAACTCTTCATGAACTTTTTGGATACTGGTCTTAAGCAGACCAATGAAAGCCATGTACTTATCAATCCCTCTTGTCCACCAGTAAGTCTGGTTTTGAAGACTCCACGGTGGACCAACCAGAGCACACTGGAAAGTTTGCAGTGAGGGATGGAAAGATCTGTTGAATTTCAGCTACAGCTGAGACACCTCCGCCCTGTGGGTTCTGCTCTACAGCCACAACAATGACACAGGCAAAGGGCAGGGTTCCTGTGGAAACACTTAGGGTGCAAATCTTCTGGGGGGAAATAGGACTCTGAAAAAACAAAGGCTTCACAGCAACAGCACACAGTGACAAAGCCCAATGGAACAGCAAATCTAAGGGAGAAAACTCAGGCCAAGATAATCATTAACTTCACAGATACACAGATAAAAATCAGTAATTCATTAAAGGATAAAGCCCACAGATAGGCTATATTCTGGGTCTTTTCAAAGTTCCCAGCAGCTGCTCAGTGACTGACTAAGTCATAATCAAGGGCATCTCTACGAGGCTTGTCTACAGTTAGGAAAGGACAAACCACAATAGTCTACATTTTATATGAGTTAGGCTGATTGCATTATATGCTAATAAATGAGCTGGCTCCACCTTCACCATCCTTCTGCTTAAATTTAATTACTAGCTTGGGGTTTAAGAGGGCACTCCCAGGGAGTCGGGTGGTAGCACAGTGGGCTAAGCGCATGTGGCACGAAACGCAAGGACCGGCATAAGAATCCTGGTTTGAGCCCCCAGCTCCCCACCTGCAGGGGAATCACTTCACAAGTAGTGAAGCAGGTCTGCAGGTGTCTATCTTTCTCTCTCCCTCTCTGCTTCCCCTCCTCTCTCCATTTCTCTCTGTCCTATCTAACAATGATGACATCAATAGCTAAACAATAATAAAAACAAGGGCAACAAAAGGGAAAATAAATAAATATAAGAAAAAATTTTTTTAAAAAAAGAGGGCACTCCTTACATGTACAAATGAGTCTGGCACTCATTCATGTTTATAACAGAATTGGACATCTAGACGACACTGAGCCCTTCCCAATGAGATAACTCAGTCATAGAGGGAGGGAGGCCACCAGGCTTCATGTCTCACAGATCACCTCAATACAGGCCTCACGTCCATGGTAAAGAGAAGAACCCTTCAACTCCCCACCTTGGGGGTTTCAATTCAACCACTTATTTAGCACCTGAAAGTATCGTGTAAGAAACTGACTCAGGATGGATTGCTCAAACACCTCAGCAGAAGGCAACTGACTGGAATGGACAAAGAGGTGTGTGTGGGGGGAGTTCTACAATAATGTCAAGGTGACTGAACTAGGACGAAAATAGTGCTAAGTGGCAAACCAGGCTGAGGAGCAAGATAGGTGGAAAGGTAGGATATTTCAATGTGGCCTGTGGTGCCTTGAAGACACACTGGAAGGCACGGAAATAGGTCTGTCCAGCAAGGACAGTAAGACATGAGATGTTGCATCCCACCCTGGATCTTCCTGAGTTCCAGGTTCTTCACATAGGCAGACCCGGAGCTACACTGCCTGTTCTCACTCACAGGCTACCTGGACTTGAAAAAGGCAGAGTCCTTTGCCGTCCCTAAACTTACCCCTATCCTAGAAGAAGTAATCAGGGACAAATATGGTAGACACTGCTTTGAAACTCCTTTGGTATTTATTTATTTATTGTGCTTTCATCTATTTCTTCAAAGCTTTATTTTTAAAAGCAAGAGAAAGGAGGATAGCAAAACAATGCTCAGCTCTGGCCTATGGCAGTGCTGCAAGTTGAATCTCGGGGTCAAAGTGGGGGCCTCAGGTTTGCAAGGTTTGTGCTCTCACATGCTGAGCTATCCCCCCAGCCCTGAAAGTTCTTGTTATATGTACATTATATGACTAAGATCATAAAAACAGATGAGACCAACTGCAGTGAGAAAACTGACAAAGAGCAACTGGTAGAGGTTGGGCAGTGGTGCACCAGGTTGAGTACAAGGACTTGGGTTCAAGCCTCCAATACCCACCTGCAGGGAGGAAGCGTCACAAGAGGTGAAGCAGTGCTGCAGGTGTCTCTCTTTCTCACTATCTTGTCACACCCCACACATACAGACACTCTCAATTTCTCTGTATTATTAAGTAAAAAAAGAAAAAAGAAAAAGGCAGGGGGGATCAACTGCCAGAAACAGTGGGTTCACAGCGCAGTCAATACTCCGATCAGAATAATCATTATATAAAAATACTTTCATGCTTAGGGCTCCGAAGTCCCAGATTTAGCCCCTTGTAACAACATATGCCAGAAATTTTATAAATGTTAAAAACCACATCACCAGCAACCTAAGGAAACATCAATATTTGAGGAGAGTGAGGTGTGATCAAAGCAATACAAAAGGAGACTGAGGACTGAAGAAGAAAAAGAAAAGATTTCAGAAGGTTCTTCAGAGAGACAGACTGGGGGAGGGGGCAAAGAGTCTCTAGGAAAAGGTAGCAGCCAGCAAGAAGTGATATAATGACATGTGGTTTCTAGGTTTTGCCAGAGCAGGTGAAATCATCCCACACCAGGAGAGACAATGAATGAGGTGGGGAGGATAGAAACTGGCTGCCCTTGGGGGAAGCAGCAGAGAGGGGAAGGGGAAACTTTGAGCCCTATCTCAAAAAGGAAGTAAGCAAGGCCTAGGGAAGGCTGGGTGATTTGTTATGTGGGGGAGTGGGAGGGGGGGAGGCTTGCAGACTGGTGGGGGGGAGAGTGGGTCTGTTTCTAACAGGAAAGTATCAGGAGGAAGGGAGAGGATAAAGATAACAGGGGAAGGAAATGCCTGACCCAGGGACCCAAACAGAGCAGGTGGAGGGAGGGCCAGGACTGAACAGGAAGCTGGCCTCATCCCTTGCGTGATTGAAGACTGCCAGCAAGAGGAAAGTGGGGCCAAAGAAGGGATGGGGGTAGGAGTGCCTCAGGTGCTCACAGAGAGTTCACACTTTCCCTGTTCCTGGAACACTAGTACATGAGCATCTAGAGAGTAATCAGGGTGCTTGTGAAGAAGTAAGTTCTCCAGCACAAGTCTTCCTAATGATGCCCAAGTCAGGACAAGTGAGGAAGCAAGGGGCCTGCTAAGAGGAAGTGGAGGGGCAGGTGGAGCAGAGCCTCTTGAAGATAATGCTGAGAACTCATTTTTTTTTCCAATTCTCTCAGTTGGCTTCTCCCTTTTAATGGGAGAGCCAATGGAGCACAACTGTCACAAGGTAATCTGGCTTCAAAATATTAATGCCAGTAAAATTAATGGAAAGGCTTTATTTAATACCTTGACAGGCAAGTTGTTGTTGCTGTTTCGTTTTGTTTTGTTTTTCAGAATCATTTTTCCTATTTGTTTGTTTGCTTGCTTGCTTGTTTTGTTTTGAGTCATCACTGGGTCTTCACCATTCCAGCCAACTCTTTTTTTTTTTTTCTTTTCCTCCTCCAGGGTTATTGCTGGGCTCGGTGCCTGCACCATGAATCCACCGCTCCTGGAGGCCATTTTTCCCCCCTTTTGTTGCCCTTGTTGTAGCTTCATTGTGGTTATTATTATTGCCCTTGTTGACGCAATTCGTTGTTGGATAGGACAGAGAGAAATGGAGAGAGGAGGGGAAGACAGAGAAGGGGAGAGAAAGATAGACACCTGCAGACCTGCTTCACCGCCTGTGAAGCGACTCCCCTGCCGGTGGGGAGTCGGGGGCTCGAACCGGGATCCTTACGCCGGTCCCTGCGCTTTGCGCCACATGCGCTTAATCCACTGCGCCACCGCCCGACCCCCCCAACTCTTTTTTTTTTTCAGACAGAGACAGACAGATACCACAGCACCAAAGCTTCCTTCAGTGTGGTTGGGTCTGGGTTCAAACCTGGATCATGTACGTGAGGAAGTAAGATTATGGTCCAACTGAGCTATCTTGTCAGCCCAAAATTTATCTTTTGATTTTTTGTTTACTTTTTGCCACTACAGTGGCCAAAACTAAGGGCTCAGTGCCTACACACCCAGTGGCCATTTTCCTTTTTCCTTAAACGGTGAGAAACAGAGAGAGGGAAGGAAAGATACTCCAGCATCTCGACAATTTGTGAAGCTTCTCCCAGCAGACACTCACATGTGGTAGCCTGGGGCTCAAACATGGGTCCCTGTACATGGTAACACATCCAATTTACAAGGTGAGCCTCTTGTCTTCCCTTTCCTGTTTTAAGCATAATTCTTCACATGTAAGTTGAACAGGGTGAACCAACAGCAGAAGGGGCTGACAATAAACCATCAGAAATACAGCTCAGGAGGAAATCATAGTCCGAAGAAGGTAACTTCAGGAATCATTTACTTTGCCAAAACAGGGTATTTTCAGTAAAATCATCTTCAAGGGCAACTATCATTTCAAAGTCAGAGTTAAACCAAGATCTGTCTAGGCCATGCTTCTCACCATGCCATTTCCTTACCAGAAGCAGGTTGTCATTTCTGTATTCCAGACTGCTGTTACACCAGAAGGTGACTTTGGGTTTTCTTGTTTGTTGTTTTGTTTTCTGTTTTTTCTTTATTGAGGATTAATGGTCTATAGTCAACAGTAAAATACAGTAGTTCGTACATGTGTAACATTTCTACTGAGAAATAACAATTCCACATAACAATTCAACCTCCTCTAGGTCCTCCTTTGCCTCATGTTCCAGGACCTGAAAGACCTGGACCTTCCCCACACACACACACCCCAGAGTTTTTTACTTTGGTGCAATACACCAAACCCAATCCAAATTCCGTGTTGTGTTTTCACATTTTCAACTTTTTTATTAGTGATTTATTTTTTATTTTTTATTTATAAAAAGGAAACATTGGCTAAATGATAGGATAAGAGGGGCACAACTTGACACAATTCCCACCACCAGAACTCTGTATCCCATCCCTTCCCCTGATATCTTTCCTATTCTTTAACTCTCTGGGAGTATAGGCTTTTATAATTGCTTCCCCGCTGAACATGGGCATTGACAGGTCGATCCATACTCCCAGCCTGTCTTTCTCTTTCCCTATTGAGGAAGGGATCTGGGGAAGAAGAGCTCCAGGACACTTTGGTGGGGTTGTCTGTACAGGGAAGTCTGGTCGGCATCCTGCTAGCATCTGGAATCTGGTGGTTGAAAAGAGAGTTAACATACAAAGCCAAACAAATTGTTGACCAATCATGGACCTAAAGGCTGGAATAGTGCAGGTGAAGAGTTGGGGGTGGTCTCTGTTTTGTAGACAGCTCATAGGTATATTTTAGTTATATTCTAAAGGGCCTGTGGCTATACTAGTATTTTTGGGTTTTGTTTTTTTTTTTTATGGTTTTTGTTTGTATATTTGTTTGCTTTTTTGCTTGAGCCTGAAATCTGATATGCAGGTGGATCTTAATTATTGTCTGGAGAGATGATGCCATGGCTGGAAAAAGGACCAGAAAGCTGGATTAGGGAAGAATGTAGCTCCCAAATGTGGGAAAGGTGTATAAATATTGTTGATTATAAACCCCATCGATTTGATGTGATCTGGGGCCCATATTCAGCTTAGGAGCCTATGTGACCTCTGCATCCTGTAGATCTGAGCTCACATTCTGTGGTCATAAGTAGGAACGTTCCAAACTGCCCCAATATCAGGGCCCATCTTCCTCAGGTATAGCATAGAGTATATTGTCCATCCTCCCTTCGGAGGCTGCGACATTCTCTACCACTGTTGATCCAAGTTGAGGGCAAGGTCCTATGGGGGCCCACAAAGGGGTCTTTTGTGTTGTTCCTGATAGAGATGACCGGTAACAATGGAGAGAGGGGTTTATTTGAGTTCTAGGCCCATCATGTCTGTTTGGGAATCTCAGGACTCCCCGATTAGGGCCCCAGCTGATGGGGTGGCCTGATAGTGACTAAAGAGTCATCGTTAAAATATGCTAGTCTCTTGCCCTTATTCAGCTTTTTAATAATAATCAACAAGACTGTGGGATAATAGTGGTACAATTCCATACAATTCCCACCACCAAAGTGCCATATCCCATCCCCTCCATTGGAAGCTTCCCTATTCTTTATCATTCTGGGAGTATGGACCAAAGATCTTTATGGGGTACAGAAGGTGGGAGGTATGACTTCTATAATTGCTTCTCTGCTAGGCATAGGCATTGACAGGTTAATCCATACTCCCAGCCTCTCTCTATCTTTCCCTAGTGGGGCAGGGGTCTGGAGAGGTGGGGTTCCAGGACACACTGGTGAGGTCGACTGCTTAGGGAAGTCAGGCTGGCATCATGGTAATACTTTTCAACTTTTGTCTATGAGTGAGATCATCCCATATCTACCCTTCTCTTTCTGACTTATCTCATTCAATATGATTCCCAGAAGGTGACTTTAATCTGACTTTTTTCTACTTTGAAAACAATCTCTTATGAGCTAAACTAAAGCTAACATTTCATTTGTTGGGCCTGAAATTCAGATAGTCTGCTGACATACCTCTCACTTATCTGTATCATCAGGAGACTAAAAAGCACACTGGCATATTCATCTCTAAACTATCTCTGAGCATGCTCCTAAATGTGCACTCATACACACACACACACACACACACGCACACACATGCACACATGCTCAAAGTGGTAATACCTACAGGTTTTAAATATGAATTATTTAAATATTTTTTAAATTTATTCTATGAGAGAGAAGAATACTTCATTGGTTTCACAGTGCTGGGACTCCAACTTGGGGCCTCATGCATGCAGCTTCTACCCACTCAGTCAACTCCCTCACAGGGCAAAGCATAAACTCTAGAATGGGGAAACCTTTGGGGCTCAGGAAACAGCATGATGGTTATGCAAAAAACTTCCATGCCCGAGGCTCAGAGATCCCAGGTACAATCCCCTGCACCATCATAAAACAGAGCTGAGCAGTATCCCAGTCTCTCTCTGAACCTCTCATTAAAGTAATGTTTTTAAAATAAGAAAACCTCTTAACATAAGTCAACTACAAAGGACTGGGAAAAGACTTTCATGTTTGAGGCTCTGAGTTCCCAGATTCAATTCCCAGCGCCATCATAAGCCAGAGCTGAGCAGTGCTCTGGTCTTCCTCTCTGCATCTCTCTCATTAAAGATAAATACACACACACACACACACACACACACACACACACACAGAGTCAACTACAGTGTTTGAATTCGGAATCAGACTCAAGACATGAGAACAATAAGGATTTTCCATTACACAAAGGTTTCCAGAACCCCCAAGCCACACCAGCTCTTTTCCTGGAGCTGGGAGAGGCTGAGGGTGGCTAGTGTTCACAGATGACAGCAGTACAGGGCTAGAAGGAGCAGGTCAGTGGCAGAAATGAAGGGAGACACCAAACACATTTTCATTCACCAGTAGACACTTGCAACAACAGTACCCCAGCAAATCAATAAGACCACAGCCTGGGTACAGGATGTGCATAACAAGAAGGCAAGGAGGCCTAGCAGGGAAACTCAAAAGCAATTGTACTCTCCACACAGCCAGAGAGCTAAGGAAGATTTCTAAACAGCCAAAACCGAGGCTGCACTATACATCAAATACAAGCACTCTTGGGCCTTACAGTGGAGCAAATGAAATCTTTGTCCCGAAAAAGATGTACATTTCAGTAAAACTTTTAATAGAGTCAGGTCAGAAAGGTCTGGGACCCAAGGAAAGTAATCAACAGACAAAACTAGAAACAATCACCTTCAGAATGAGACAATATGGTGGGAGACAACACCACATTTTCTGTAAACTGAATCAAAATTATTGGTGCTTGCAGACTTGGGGGTGGGGAGGTATGTAGGTGAGTGAGGAGTGCTGCCTTTGAACCTGTGAGGTGTGGGGATTGTTTCCCTGGCACTGCATGTGACTGAACTATGCTCTGATCTCTGTCCCAATAACATTTAAAAATGTTATTGGTGCCCTTGACTGCATCCATAAATTCACAAGTCCAAATGATTCTTTTAAAATCAGCTTTCCTTTTAGAAAATGTAATTCATATTCAGTGAGATACTTACTTACCATGGGAATATCTTTATGCTGACCTGAAAGAAGCTACTTGCTATCACCATCTTCAACTCAAGCAAGAGAAGTACATGCTTCAGCTTTTGAAGGAAAATCTGAAGAACACCGTGAATCCTTTTACAGTTAAATATTTCAGCCTTAATTCCTTCAGATTTGTCATTCCCACTAATGCAGAACATTCTAGTACTGAATAAGCAAATCAGCAGACTCAACTGCAAAGTTTTCCATATGGGAACTTTGTGGGTAACACTATAGCTGGCTACTCAAGCTTTATTTCCCTAAAAATTCTTTGCAGGATCTTTCTTTCATTATGTACACATGTACAGAATTTACCCCAAATCTGTGATTTCAGGATCTTCTCCACTAGTAAAATCATCATCTTATTAATTTGCATACCAGAGTCTTATCTTAGAAGCAAAAAAAAAAAAAAACAGTAAGAAGACCAAATACAAAAATTCCAACTGAAATTTGAAAGCAACTCTAAATGTTTTTAATTTAAAAAGCTGGTATGAATAAGTGCTGGATTATAATATTATACAGCTGCAGACCCAGGTAATTTTACTTTATAACATTATATTGACCTTCATGTTACTTCAACAAAAAAATAAAATATGAAATACAACTCTAAAATTCTTTTTTAATGAATTTTCTTTTATGAATGAGGGACTGAAACCAGAGGATCACTCCAGCATATGAACTTGGGAGACCACTCCTGCAAAGTCCAGCACTCTTCCCACTGAGCATCTCCTCATCCAGATACAAAGTTCTATGTAAAGAAAAGCCTTGCTATTTTCAAAGTTAGTCTCAAAAAGGGTTGGGCCCATGACTTCATATTTAAGTGTTGGGGTAGAGTAGAGGGGGGTGGCCATGGTGACATTGACGGTCCTTTTGCTGCAGCCCTATATGCCATGTACTGTGTGAGATGGTTTGCATGAAGTCCTCACTATTGTCTCATATAAGCTTGTGGGGGAGGTACAATGATAATGATGAGAAAGCCAGGGCTTGCTGAGGTTAAGTGAACTCTTCTAATAAGAGACAAGACTAATAGTTGAATCGCAGTGTAGCTAACACCCAATCATCACATACAATGATGCACTGGTGATTATAGGAGTAGTCCAATAAACATTCCTCAAAGCCTGTATTTGTGTACTCTTACTGCATAATTGTGGATTCTGCATCCTAATTTGTGAAGCTTCAGCAAATGCTAATGTATCTTTTAGCATTAAACATAGACCAAATGGATATTGGAGGGAAGGGGCAGACGAACTCTGGAGCTGCCAAGTTAGGTTTGACAGATAAAACCACCCAGTATTAATTAACAAAATTATAGCCACTAAGGCATGCATTGGATCGACATTCTCGTGGTGCATCCCGTGAGTACCCATTCATTGGGGAAACTGACGATCCTTCCTAGCCGACTGAATCCACATGGATCCCAGTCACTTTCAAAGCCAGCAACAAACAGCTCCTGACAGCTTTCAACCTGACGCTGTTGACTGGCTACGGAAGAAGGGCAAACGCTACAAGAAGAAGAATAGCCACTAAGATAAATCAGTACATAGTAGTTATCAAGAATCAACTGCAACTATTTATTCATAATTTAAATGTTGTATTTCTTTTATTGCTGGTAGTATATTTAGTAATTCTCATCTACAAACTTAGTTTTGTAAAAATAATAATAGTAATAATAATAATAACACTTTGAACCCATCAGTTATATGACTGTATTATAATAATCCTACTCCTCAAAAGTATGGAAACATTCTGTTAATACTTGAATCCATAAACAATTAATATATCATTCAGAAATTCAAAAATCTGTAACAACTTCTAGAGTCCTTGTTCCCTTACCCCTACTTTCTATTGGAAATGATGAGAATAGGTCAGAGAGATAGCTCACTGACTAGGGCACCTTTGAGATTCAGCACTACATGGGAGATAGTATGGCACTGGGATGATACTATAGTATGACACTATGGCACTGGGAATAGTGCCAGTGCTGAGGCATATCTTCCATATCTCTGTATGAAAAAATCATCCTCAAACAGTGAAATCATACATGTGTATGACCTTGGTTTAACAAAAAATAAAATAAAAATAGGAGCATTAAATAACAGTACTGAAGGAGGTGGAGAGTGATCCGATCTTTCTTTACAACTTTAAGGGCACCAACAAGACTATATTTGACCTTATCCTTAGGGGAGAGGATTATCTAAAAAAAAGGACTATCTGTATCCTTGGTAAATGTAATTACTTTCAAAACGCCCTTGTTGTATGGTATATAACACCAAAGCAAAGAACTCTGGGGAAAGAGAGGGGTGGTACATGATGATGGAAAAAGACCTAAGTTGGAGGTGAGAGTGTTTTGCAGACACCTATCACAACATGATGAGAGACTGTATCCATATGCCAATAATCATAAAGAGTGGCAAAATATTTTTTTTCCTTACAAGATATTTTATTTACTAAGAACCTACTGTGTGCTAAATTTTTATTGAATGTATCGAATCTAATCTTTTTATCAATCCCACAAGTTAACTAACACAGAAGATTGTCTGAGAAGACAGTCCCAGACTATCAGACTATAGCACTTTCTCAACACAGTAAGCAGTTCACCAAACTTTCTTATACCATGTCTACCTTCTTACCACCACCACCTGTTTGTCGTTTGTCCCCCCTCACCCCACACACACATACCGTCCATCAAGCTTGCTCCCATCTTCAGACCTTTACCTTAGCTATCCCACTTTACCTGGGCTGATCTTCCTCTAATCTTTACATGGCTGGTTGCTTCCTAGCACTCAATCTCAGTCAAAATGTCACCCTCCCTGTGAGAACTTCTCCATTCATTCTACCACATTTCCCTGTTTTTATTCTCCACCTAAGCACCATTTATCATTTTTTAATCACTTCTTGACTTGTTTATAAGCATCCCTCCTCTCCATACCAGGGTTCTCCATGAAAGCTAAAACTCATTTCCCTATCTCCCTGATAGGAACTCAGCACAAAGCAAGTGTTCGATCAACATTTTAAAATATTATTTATGAGAGAGAGGAAAAGGGACCAGAGCATCACTCTGGCAGATGTAGTGCTGGGGACTGGACTCAGGACTTCATGCTTGAGAGTTTAGAGCTTTTTTGCACTGTACCACTTCTCAAGATGCCTTGGTCAACTTTGAATGACTGAATGGCTTTCTTGTCTCCCCGACCAGACACCGAGGTAGAGTCAAGAAACAATCCTAGACTAATATCCAGAGAACTAATTCGGGCTAGGGAAATAACATAATGGTTATGTAAAAGAATTTCATGCCAGTGACTCTGGTATCCCAGGTTCAATCCCCAGCACTACCATAAAACAGAGTTCAGCAGTGTGCTGCACTGGTCTCTCTCTCTCTTTCTCTCTCTCTTTCTGTGTGTGTGTGTGTGTGTATGTGTCTTCTCTAAATTTCACTCATTAAAAATAAGTAAATAAATAAATTGCAAAAATAAACAAAAAAAAACACCCTAAATTTTAGCTTTATCTCTAAGTGGACTGTACTCTAAGCAACGTCCATTTTACTCAATCTCCACCATCCTGAGGTTATTTTTCACAGTGACGACAAGATGTGATAGAACTCAAGACAAATTTAGAAAATCTTGTGGGTCAGAGGAACCCGTTATAGGAAATATGGAGAGGGGGTTTTCAAAGGACAAGAGGAGCAGAAAAGCATTCCTGACTGCCATGATTCTGTCTTAGCCTAGCACAGTGATTCACCATGATGCCTACCTTCAGCTCGATAAAGAAGGTGAATGCTTTGAACATATATTTCCTATTTCTTTTTATGGGATAAAAGTTTATATTAACAAAAGATACCAAGGCAAGTTCACTCAAACTGTCCTAGTTTGTTTTTTTTCTAACTTTTCATCTACTGCAGACCTCAAAGAATCACCTTCAAAAAGAGCTTTGAAAATACCTAGGTAACCCAGCCAAATAGGTCGTAAAATGGGTCATCACCTCATAGATTTCACCAGAAGCTGTAAGTCACAAAAAGTATGTATTTGAGGCACACCTTTTCCTCCTAAATTAATAGCTGCTCTTTGCTACTAGTATAATGTCTCCTATAACTAACTGAAACAAAAATGCCCTGGAACACAGGAGAAAATAATAAGCCATGTCCTGAGAATTAGGAATTAGTAAGTCCTTTTTTTTTTTTTTTTTTGACTTTTGTTTTCTTTACTGGGAGGATTAATAGTTTACAGCCAACAGTCAAAAATACAGTAATGGGTAAATGCATAATATTTCTCAGTTTTCCGATTAACACTCTAACCCCCTCCCCCACCCTCGCCACCAAGGTCCTCCTCTGCCATCATATTCTAGGACAAACACTCCACCTGACCCAAAAGTCCTTTACTTTTGTGCAGTCACCAACTCCAGTCCAAGATCTGCTTTGTATTTTCCCTTCTATTCTTAGTTTTCAACTTCTGTCTATCAGTGGGATCATCCCATATTTATCCTTCTCTTTCTGGCTTACCTCACTTAACATGATTCCTTCAAGCTCCATCTAAGATGAAGTGAAAAAGGTGAATTCACCATTTTTCATAGCTGAGTAATATATATTTATTTGTGCTGCTATGAACATAGGTATACACAGATCTTTTTGGATGGGTGTGTTTGGTTTCTTAGGATATATCCCCAGGGGAAGAATTGCAGGGTCATAGGGTAGGTCCATTTCTAGCATTCTGAGTGTTGTCCAGACGGCTCTCACAGGGGTTGGACCAATTTTCATTCCCACCAGCAGAGCAGGAGAGTTCTTTTGCTCCCATGACCTCTCCAGCATTTGTTGTTGCTATCTTTTCTGATGTATGATATTTTCAAAGGAGTGAAGTGGTATCTCACTGTTGTCTTTATTTGCATTTATCTGACAATCAGTAAGTCTTATTTTTAACACTTTTTCTTGGGGATTGATTATCCTAAGGTCTCATGTTCGCAGTCAAGCTTCAGGAGACCACTAATCTGGTGACACTGTCCCCAGTGATGGCAGTATGCATGCACATGCACTTTTTCTAGAAATAGAAATGAGTGCATAACTCTCATCATCACAGCATTGAAGGCTCAAAGACTATTTCCAAAGCATTACTTCAATCAAGAATTTGTTCTCAGCTCTTCTGTACTGTGATGAAACAACAGCAATATAAAAGTCCAATATAAGAGGTCCACAGCAATATAAAAGTATAAGAGGTCCACAGCTCACCAATATTGTCTAGGGAGTCATGCTGATACATTTATGAAGTTTGTGTATGTTCTTCCAAAAATAACATCAGTGACTAGGACAGTCTCCAGATGAGATCTCAAGAGGGAGCAGACTCCTCTCTTTGTTTAATGGAACCAAGGCTAGAACCACAAAATTCTCAGATAAGGGGCCACAAAGCTCCAATGGCCCAGCACTCTGACGTCACAGACGAGAAAACCAAAGCCCAAGCTGCAAGCAGAGGCCCAGCATGACCTCTCTGTGCTATGGGGGCGATGGAGAGACTGTGCTCAAGGCAGGTACGTGGGGGAAATGTGATTGACAAATGAAAATACAGCTTTGTGGTTTTGGCTACAGAGTTTAGAGAACTGGAGCTAACTCTAGAACATGCTCACACGGGCCCATATGACTTACTTTATTACTGTAATTAGAAGGGGTTCATGGTGACCATGGTTCTATCCTCTGGCAAATTTCATAATCTGTCTTTTTTGTTGTTGTTGTTCTTCCTAACTAAACACCTATGGTTGCCTTTAAAGCATTTCTCTCCCTACAGAACACACAAGGGGGAAACTTAATTCAAATCGAAGGAACTTCCCAAAAAGCAACATATCAGAAAAGCACTGGTGTTGACTCTTCCATAAAGTAATCTTTCTTCTCAAAAAAAAAAAGTAGCATCAATCATCCTGATAAATCTTTTGTGATAGTACCATGATTCTAAACAAAAATATCCCAGCTCATAAAGTTCTCTACCATAGCACTTACATTACTAGATAACCCTTGGACCCATTCCTTCGTCTAATTAAAATGTCTGTCCTACAAGAGATTTACAGCATTTGTCATCAACTCAGGTAGATACATAGACTAGTAGCTACAGACACTTGGGAACTACAACACATTAATTACCAAGCTAGTGAGAACGGCTTCTAGCAAATGCTCAGTGGGATTTTCAGCCTCTCTCTGGCACAAGGCACAGGGTCATAACTTAGAATCATTCCACAGAACAAAGAGCCCATTAGTATAATCAAGAAACATAACTGCATGGCTTGAAACGAGGACCCATTGTAATTCCTTAAGGCTGATTCTAAGCCAAAGAAATAGTATCAGCATAACTAACAACGCCACAGAAGTCACTTAGACATGAGCTAAATCCTCTCCAAGCCTGAGCAATTTAGACTTGGACCAATTTAATTCTTAACTGTTACTAACTTTGATAAAATATTTTTGACTGCATGAAACCAAACCAATTATTCTAAAAGAGAATGAATGATGTCATTGCCAAACACAGAGAAGCAAAGGCTTTAGTGATGGAGGAGTTCTTAAAGATATTTTAGTGGAATGTTCTTGTGGTAGTAACCAGGCACAAATCCACATCATAAACCTAATTCTTTTGATTCCCACTGCAGCACAGCTCTTACATGTTACTGGAAGTTGTATAGTTAAATGGACAGTTAATACAATACTAACTTGCAGTTAAAGTTAACTCCACCTACATTTACTAATAAGCTGGCTTTCCCTGTTTTTTTCTTACCTTATTGATATGAGAGAGAGAGAGAGAGAGAGAGAGAAGAGAGAGAGAGAAAGGATAGAGACTAACACACCAAAGCATCACTCAGGCACATTGGATACCAGGGACTGAACTTGGGACCTCATGCTCCAAGTCCAGTGCCTTACGCACTGCACCACCTCCCAGGTCCCACTTTCTTTAAATTTTTAGGACACAAGTTGATATGTGTAAGTACATATCTAAATATACATATAATTTAATGCTTAGAACTATGAATATGTAAATGAACACAAACAAGTGTAGCTACATATACAGATGTTAAGTGAGTGTGTGTGTGTGTGTGTGTGTGTGTGTGTGTGTGTGTGTGTGTGTGTATGTTTGTGTGACACATCCTTTGAGTTAGGGCAACAGTAATACTTTGGCTCTCACATTCAGAAAGCAATGGCTTGAGTTTTGGTAGATATCAAAATCTCAAAACTTTTCCAGAACCAAGAAGGTGAAAAATCAGAAAAGCTCTCTATTATGAGAATGGTGGAGTCTGTGGAAAATTGGATCACTTCAAAACTAAATACTTTCAGACTCAGTGTTTAAAACATTGCTTGCAAATGAACTTATCTGTAGACTGTTCATTGTCTAAGACTTAACGGTCTTTTTATTGATGTTCTAAATTAGATGACCCTCCTGCTTCAACATCTATGATTCTTTCACAATCTGCATAAAAATTAGAAGATCTCATGTTTCACATAGTTCCACTTTCAGGGGTCAAATATCTTCAGGTGATCTGTTCACAGATGCCAACATTTAGTGCCCTTAAATTTATCCAAAATTGATAACATTTCCATGGGTCAGAAATATCTACCTTTCACAATAACATCTAGGATGTCTCTTTGGTGAAAAACCATGATCAGGTTAGAAATTCCTCTACTACTTTTAAGGGATGATTGTGTCTATCTATGTCCATTCCTGAAGATCAGGTCTCTGTTCCCTCCAGGAAAATATTTCTGTATCTGCCAAAATCCAGCGCTTGCCAGCAGCTTAGTATTTCCACAAATTCCTGGTGGTTGTTGCTTTTATTTATTTATTTATTTATTTTTTATTTTTCCTCCTCCAGGGTTATTGCTGGGCTTGGTGCCTGCACTATGAATCCACCGCTCATGGAGGCCATTTTTCCCCCCTTTTGTTGCCCTTGTTGTAGCTTCGTCGTGGTTATTATTATTGCCCTTGTTGACGCAATTCGTTGTTGGATAGGACAGAGAGAAATGGAGAGAGGAGGGGAAGACAGAGAAGGAGAGAGAAAGATAGACACCTGCAGACCTGCTTCACCGCCTGTGAAGCGACTCCCCTGCCGGTGGGGAGTCGGGGGCTCGAACCGGGATCCTTACGCCGGTCCTTGCGCTTTGCGCCACATGCGCTTAACCCACTGCGCCACCGCCCGACCCCCTGGTTGTTGCTTGTCACCATTCTCTACTCCTCTTGGAACTACAAGGCCGATACAGGAAGAGGTCATTTCTGACTTAACCATTTGCTTCTCCAGAGTAGAGCACATGTGCACGTTCAGTGGTGGATGACTGTTCATCTGGGAGTTGGCATTTCATACACTGGGTTGTCGGGAATGTCATGAAGTGCTTTTCTAGGTAGAAATGCATCATGACTTTTCCGACAACCCAATAGAAGGACGTCTGTGTTTAGAGTAGGTACTCCAGGAGGAAAGGTGATTAATCTTAGTCAATCACTCATATTACTGCACACTGAATTCCCTCCAGCCAACATTACACACTTCTAAAAGGTCCCAATCCTCTCAGATATTGGTTCTTTCAGAGTGAAGGTGAGGGTTAGTGAGGGACATGCCAGGATACTAAGGGAGCACATTAAGAAGGATGAACAAACCCAGACTTAGACATCCCTGAGAGTTTTCTAGGTAAGCAATGTCCACCACTGAGACCTGAAGATAGACAGGAAATTAGCAAGGTAGCCTTTGAGGAGTGGAAAGAAGCTCGCTGCAGCTAGAGAATTTAGTGTACTGGGGAGAGGTGAAGACTCAAACTCAAGATGAAATCGAGGAGCAGATCTGGAGAATATTAATATCAGTATAAAGATATGCACTTAATCCAAGAGCAGGGGGAAGACTGCTGAAGGGTTTTAAATGAAGAACTACCAACTAGGCAACTGAAAAAGATCATCTCAGGCACAGCAATATTCAGAGAGGAAAAAGAGTAGCCAGACTCTGGGTTTCCATTCATATGTGATATTAATTATATTTCAGTAAAACTGAACTAAGCAGTTAACTCAAAAGGAGCACCTGATCTAGTCCACTGTTTTATAAAATAGAAAGGGGGGGAAAAAACTGCAGAAAATCCAAAACATTCTCTTATTCTAAGTAAATGCTACCTAGCCCATAAAAACACACTGCACTTGTACTATCACATCTCACCACCCTTTTAACGACTTGCTGGATAGTAAAACTCTGTGTTGTGTAAGATAAAGCAATTCACTTTTTGCCCACCAACCTCATCAGATCTCCAAAGTTGAATGAAGTACAACCTTTAGATGCTTAGTTCTTACCTCTGTCCCAGATTTAATATGTTGGGCTTATAAATTGTAACCAAATAAGTTAAAAGATATTAGGGATTTAAAAATCAGCTATTGGGGAGTCAGGTGGTAGGTAGCACAGCAGGTGACGTGCAGATGGCGCAAAGTGCAAGGACTGGCGTAGGATCCCGGTTCAAGCCCCCCCGGCTCCCCACCTACAGGGGAGTCACTTCACAAGCAGTGAAGCAAGTTTTCAGGTGTCTATCTTTCTCTCACCCTCTGTCTTCCCTGATCTCTCCATTTCTCTCTGTCATATCCGACAACAACAATAATAACTACAATAATAGGAAAAAAATCAGCTGTTGGGTCAATAAAGTGGCTAACCTGGATAGTGTGCTGCTTTGCTGTGTGTGCAATCTGAGCTTGAGCCCGGCCTCTAACACACTGAATGAAGCTTTGGTACTATGGTCTCTTTTACTCTCTCTGTCCCCATTTAAAAAAAAAAAAAAGTCAGTGAATGATGCAAAAAGAATTTTCCCTACCAAGTTTTCAATCCATGTCCTTATTCAAAGGGTCTAAAAATCAGATCCAGTCTTCCAAGTAAATATAGGTGTGTCATTAATTGATTTAAAGGAGGAATGTTGAGAGGTCATGCTCTACATGTACAACAAACTACAGGACTTGCAGGTGTTAAGTCCCAGGTTTGATTCCCAATACCACATATATCTGAGTTCCCTCTCTCTCTCTCTCTCTCTCTCTCTCACACACACACACACACACACACACGACCATAAAATGAAAGAAGCAAGAGATACAGCACACTAGGTGGGCTGTTTTCTTTGCCATGTGCCCTGGCTCAAGCACCAGCACCACATGGGAGTACTACGGCATTGAGAAAAATTTCAGTGCTGTGGCCACTCTCCCCTCTCCTTCTAAATCAATGAAAAAGTTGGTCAGGGAGCAGTGAAATCACACCTACACTAGGCCCCAAGGTGGGGGAAAAAATTAACCAATTAAAGAAGAATATTGCAATAACTGGTTACTATGCCCTGCTTATTTTCATGTTTCCCTTAAAGAGATCAACAAAGTAAAAAATAAAAATAAGTGAACTCAAACTACTTGTTTCACTTTTCCCAATATTAAATTAAAATGTATTCTTTCTTTTTAAAAATGTTTTAAGCTTATTTATATTTGGATAGAGATAGAAAGAAACAGAGGGAAAGGAGGGAAGAGGAGAGAAAGAGAGACATTTGCAGCACTGTTTCACTGCTCATGAAGCTTTCCCCTCCCAGGAGGGAACCAAGGGTTTGAACTCAGGCCCTTGTACATTGTAACAAGTGTTCTACTAGGTGTGCCATTTTCTAGACCTCCCAAAAATGTGTTCTTTCATTAAATATTTAGTACCTACTAGGTAATAAATACTACCTCACAGTACTGGGTTTAAAGTCATGAAAGAGAGAGGTGGGGGAAGATATGCCCAAGGGGCTTACACTCTAAAGGAGAAAGGCACAATAGACAAGTAGGTGGACAAAATGGTCTGAGAGAGCGATCAGTGCAACAGAAAGTGACAAGATCATACAAAGCTCAAGAAAATGTCTTCTTAAGGGGAAACACTGAGCCAAAATCTGCAGGATGAAAAGCAGCTGGCCCCACAGCAGCAACATTCTTAGAGTGAAGCTGAAGACACACCACCTAAACACGATGGACTTAACCTTCCTGTAGATGCTCAGATATACTTTCGCCTAAACACTCTGAGGCAATAATTAGTGCGAGAGACTCCTCACCAATCTGCTCAGGAATAAAGGGAAAAAGTGTGAGAATAGGGAGTCTGGCGGTAGCGAAGTGGGTTAAGCGCATGTGGCGCAAAGCGCAAGGACCGACATAAGGATTCCAGTTTGAGCCCGCGGCTCCCCACCTGTAGGGGAGTAGCTTCAAAAGCGCTGAAGCAGGTCTGCAGGTGTCTATCTTTCTCTCTCCCTCTCTGTCTTCCCCGTCTCTCTCCATTTCTCTATGGCCTATCTAACAACAGTGACATCAATAACAATAACAACAATAAAACAACAAGGGCAACAAAAGGGAATACATAAATAAATAAATATTTTTAAAAGAATTTAAAAATAAAAAAATGTGAGAATAACTGCAGTGCACAGCACAAAAGAGAAAGAACTGTTAGAACCTGAAATATTTGAATGCTATAAACACATGCACCTAGATGCAGGAAGCAAAAAAAGAAGCCATCACAAGAGCCCAGAGGTAACCTGGCCACTTCTTCTGACAGGACTACCAAGCAGGGACATCACTGAGAAGCTGAGAGAAAGCAGCCCTTCAGCACTGCAGGGAACAGAATGTCTTTGAGAGGGTTGAACCAGGAAAACAGCCTGTGATCCCACCAGGCAGGTCCTTCCTTCCTGAGGGGCTGTCAAGGTCTTTCCATGACGCAGCCTACAGCTCCTCCCGCCATGTCCCCAGGCTCTGCATTAAATATCATCAACAGATGCCGATTCTCACTTTAAAAATTGGTGAATCAAATAGATATGTGAAAGGAGAAAATAGGGCTTTAGACAAACGGTTGGTTTTCACAAACACCAGAAGTTATGCAAAACAAAAACAAGCAAGTTCTAAAAGAAGCAGAAAAAAAAAAAAAACTGATGAGAATCATTTGAAAAAAATGAAATCCAAAGAGCTCACTTGGATAGTGTGTTGCTTTGTCATGTGTGTGACCCAGGTTCAAGCCCAGCCTCCAGCACACAAATGGAAGCTTCGGTGTGGCAGCCTTCTCTGAGGAAGGAAGGAAGGAAGGAAGGAAGGAAGGAAGGAAGGAAGGAAGGAAGGAAGGGAGGGAGGGAGGGAGGAAGGGAGGAGGAAGGAAGGGAAGGAAAAGGAGACTGTCACTAAATCAAGAACCATATTTAATCGATTAGCTTTATCTATGTTTATGCTTCTACTCAGATAAATATCTTCTGTTATGAAAAGGCAATAGTGTTTTCAAGAGTTAGTCTTGGCTCAAATTTAATTGTCACTTATAGTGTCTGTAAAAATCAGGATAATAAATTTCTCCTTATTTTTTTTCCTATAATTCTATTGAGGTATAACTGCCAGGCAATAATATGCACATACTTAGAACTGAACTATTTGATGAGTTTGAACTTACAAATAAATAACTATGAAACTATTACCACAGTCAAAATAATAAATATTTTCATCTCCCTCAAAAGTTCCTTTGTGCTTCCTTTGTAACCCAAATAAAACAGTTATGAATACTAGTGTTCAAATATGTCTAAATGGCTTCATTTCTTTTTAAGAAGCTACCAAACTCCAATCAAGAACACAGTTCACAAAGGAGGAAGCCTGCTTTGCCATGGACATGACTCAGGTTAAAGTCAGGTCTCATCTCACTGGCAGAAGTGTTGTCTTTCCCTCTCTGTCTCTCTCTCTGGAAAAGTCCATGAGAAGCAGCAAAGCCCCAGTAGCAAAAAGAAAAGAAACTGCCAGAATGCTGTCCACTGTACCCTCACCATTTTATAGCAGAATATAATCTACATTCTTGCCAACACCTGGTGTGGTCAATCTTTATTAGGTTAGCAATAAGTGGGGTGGGGGAGAGAATATGTACAGAGAGTTTGTTTTGGTTTGCATTTTCTTGATAACTAATGATCTAGAGCACCTTTTACTATGCTATTTGTCATGAAGGTGCCCATCAAATCTTTGTCCTAGTTTTAAATTGGTCAGTTTTCTTATTGAATTATGATAGTACTTTCCCCAGGGAGTACCAGATATGAGTTCAAGCCCCTAGTCCCCTCAGGCAGGGCAAAAGCTTCATAAGTGGTGGAACAGTGCAGCAGATGTCAGTCCTTCTGTTTCTCTAGCTCTGTCTCTCACACTCTTAAAAAAAAAAAAAAAAAAAGAGGGGCAGCAAAATATCTCACTGGCTTAAGCCTCACTATTGAATAAAGCTTTAGTTCTGTGTTCTTTTTCACTCTGCTTTTCTGTTTCTATCAAGAGAAAAAGAAAGTGGCCACCATAGTCAATGGAGTCATGCAGATACCAAGCCCCAGCAATAACCCTAATGGTGAATTTTTTTTTAAAGTGTACTTTCATATATTTGTGTTATAAGTCCTTTGTCTGACTCACCTATTGATATTTTCCTCCAGTCTATAGCCTGTGTTTTCATCTTCTCCAGTGTCTCTTGAGAAACAATGGCTTTTGATTCTAACAGTCCAGTTTACTGATTTCTTGTTACAGGTGTTGTATTTTGTGTCCTATGTAAGACCTATTTTCTGAGCACAAGGTCATTAAAAGTTTTATCTATGCTTTGGAGTTTTACAGTTGAAATGCCTACATCTGGGGCAGGAGAGATAGTTCAAAGTTAGAGCATATGTCTTGCGTGTACTAGGGCTCTTGGTTCAATTCCCAATACCATAAGAAAGTTAAAAAGGACAAAATAAGTAGAACTCCATGGACTTCTAATTCACTAGCAGTGCTTTGCACTTGCTTTTTAAATAGAAATTTTTTAAATTAAAAATTAAGTAAGGGTCAAGGTTTCTAACTCTATGTATGGCTAATCAACTGTTCAAGCACCACTTTTGAAGAGATTACCAGTTCCCCCCATTGAATTGCCTTGGCATCTTTCCCCCCCCCAAAAAAAAATCACCTGACCATATATATGTAGATCTATTTGTAGATTCTTTACTATTCCACTAGTCTACATGATTCTCTTTACTCAATATCACACTATCCGGATTATTTTACTGTTACTTATTGAAATCAAACAATATACATTCTTCAACTTATTTCAGAATTATTCTGGAATGAGTCTAATTTTTTCACATATCCATAAAACTTTCAGAATCACTGTTAATGTTGACAACAAATCTTGTTGATTTTTTACTAGGATTGCACTAGATCTAACAAATAATTTGGGAGACTTGGGGTTTTTATGATGTATCTTCGTATATAGCATAGTGTCTGCTGATTTATTTTATTTATTCATGGGAGGGGGAGAAACTACAGGGAGTTGAGCCCAGAGTCTCATACATGCAAGGTACACATTCAACAGTTGAGTCACATCATTAGTCTTACTCAGATCTTAACTTCATCAATGTTGTCTCATTACCAGTTTAAAAGTCTTGTACATTATCAAATCATCTCAATTTTATATGTTGATGGTCTTGTGAAAGCTTTCTATTTGTTTTCAATAGTCTACAATTAGTGATAGAAATACAATTGATATTTTTGCATATCTACTTGGATCCCACAACTTAGGCAAACTTACTTGTTTGGTCTAGTATCCCTTTTGTCTACCCTTCAGAATTTTCTACAAATAATAATCTATCTACACATAAAGACAATGTTACTTCTACCTTTTCAATTTCTGTGTATATTTGAATTTCTTTTGCACTGACTGAAGCCTCCAATACAATGTTACAACTATGTTCACAAGGATCATTGGTTTATAGTTTTTTGTTGTGTTGTTCTCTCTCTCTCTCTCTCTCTCTCTTTTGCAATGTCTTCATCAGGTTTTGATATAAAGGTAATGTCAGTTTCATAGAATGAGCTGGAATATGCTTCCTTTATTTTCTGATGTGCTTTGTGTAGATCTGACAAAGCTTCTTCCTTAAATATATGACAGCATTCACCTGTAAAGTTAACTGTGTCAGTTTGTATTGTAGAAGGTTTTAAACTACAAATTCAGTTAATTTAATAGCTATAAAGCTAGTTAAATTAGTTTCAATATTTGTGTCTTTCAAAAAATTGTCCATCGTATCTAAATGGTAGGATTTGCTACAGAATTGCTTATAATATTCTCATTACTTTTTTTTTTTTTTAATGTGGAACAAGGTATCAAACCCAGAGCCTCAAGCATCTAAGCCCTGTGTTCTATTAACCATCTTTCCAATTCCTCTCATTCATTACTTTTTTTTTTCTTGGATAGGACAGAGAGAAATCAAGAGAGGAGGGGAAGATGGGGGGGGGGGGAGACAGACACCTGTAGACCTGCTTCACCGCCCATGCCATTCATTACTTTTTCAATGGTTGTGTTCTCTCTCATTTGCAGTATGGTAGCTTGTGTCCTTTTTGTTTATCATTCTGACCTGAGGTTTATCACTTTTCTTTTTTTCAAATAATCAGCTTTTGTTTCACTGAGTTTTCGCTATGATTTCAATCTAGATCATTGATTTCTTTTGTCAGGTTCCTTCTCTCAGCTTAATTTTGGCTCAGTTAGCTTTCTATTGATAGTTTGAGATTTAAAAATAGGTCTCTGAAGTCTTTTTAAACTTGAGCATTTAACACTATGAATTTCCCTTAAAGAACTTATCTAGCTGTCTCCTACCACTTCCTTTGTTTTCAGGTAGAATAAATATCATACGTATGGTCAAGAGAGAAGTATTTGAATGTCAGCTCCATGTCAGGCACTGTGTTTAGTACAATGACTATGTTGCATAAAAGAATCTAGCAAAATAGCTCACTTGTATAGCGTGACTGCTTTGCCATGAGCAGAAACTCAAGTTTGAACTCAGTCCTGCAGAACTGAAGGAAGTTTGGGTCCTATAGTCCTTCCCTCTTTCTATCTGCAAAAGTCAGTCCAAAGCTGTGACTTGATGAGAGAGAGAGAGAGAGGAGGAAAGAAAGAAAGAAAACAAGCACAGGGAGGTTAGCTAGCCCCTTCTATCATTAAACTTAGAAGATAATATTGGCAAAATCAGTACGGAAATCAATGTTAATGATTACTGAAGGGTTTTTTTTTTGGGGGGGGGGGTGGCAGAATTTTCACCTAGGCTTCACTACTTGACTTTCTTTTGTCCCAAAGAGAGAGAGGGAGGGAGAGAACAGCACCAAAGCTTCCTTCAGTGTAGTGGAAGCTGGCCTTAAATATTTGTCCTTTGCACTGCAGGCCAGGTACCTCCCCAGGTGAGCTATCTTGCAGGTCCTAATTACTTTCTTAATACTTAGAAAGGACATTATCTTAGTTTTGTCCTAATTATAAAGGTATCTTCTGGCTTTGGCTATAACCTAGTAAAAAAAAATCAGTCATTGGGGGAGTTGGGCAATAGCACAGCAGGTTAAGGGCATGTGGCGCAAAGCACAAGGACCAGAATAAGGATCCTGGTTCCAGCCCCTGGCTCCCCACCTGCAGGGGAGTTGCTTCACAGGCAGTGAAGCAGGTCTGCAGGTGTCTATCTTTCTCTCTCCCTCTGTCTTCCCCACCTCTCTCCATTTCTCTCTGTCCTATCCAACAACGACGACACCAACAACAATAATAACTACAACAATAAAACAACAAGGGCAAGAAAAGAGAATAAATAAATTAATTAAATTTTTTTTAAAAAAGAATATTTTAAAAAATCAGTCATTGGTTTTTTTTAAAGTTCAGCAATCTGTAGTACAAATTACAATTTCAAAATCTTATAATTATACAAAATATATAAATACAATTTTTGTGATGTGAACTCAATTTCTCTACTTGTAACTATCTGAATAAACTGTTTCAATTTTACATATTAAGTATTTTCGTAATTCTAAACTTCTATTAGATCTATACAGGATCATGTATAAATATGTATTTTGGGGCCAGGTGGTAGCACACCTGGTCGAGCTCATGTGTTACAATGCAGAAGGGCCCAGGTTTAAGTCCATACCCCCACCTGCAAGGAGAAAGCTTTGCAGGTGGTGAAGAGTGTTAGAGTTGTCTCACTTCCTTCCCTCTTCATTTCTAGCTGTCTCTATCCAATAAAGATAATTTGAGGTTTTAAAAAAAAATTGAGTATTTCAGAAATTTTCTCAAAAATATTCTTTCTTCACAAAAAAAATGTATTATATTTTTTTAACAAAGCGCTGCTCAGCTCTGGGCTTATGAAGGTACAAGGGATTGAATCTGGAATGTCAGAACTTCAGGCATTAAAATCTTTTCATATAACCACTATGCTACCTCCAGTACCCCTAAAAAATTTTTTTTAAGGAAACATTCACCTACCTTACCCTGATTGTCTCAAATCATCCAGAGCATTAAGCAAATCTGACAGCCAAATTGAATACAAATGTATGACAAATTGCTGCTTTCAAGATCATTTAAATGCTGATATATTCTATCAAATATTCACATTTTCCACAATACCACCCTAGACTATATTAAGCATCTAAGTATAACTAATTCAAACAGTTATAGGTATGGACATTTAATTTGCCTGTAAGTCTCTTGTTCTTCCCGTGGAACAACTTGCCTATCTCCATTTCACCAGGTAACATGGATCTGCCTACATTTAGACTTCTAGTCCTCATCTTTTGGACTCTATTTAGGCCACAAGTTCTCAATTTTGACTGCCCTGTAGAATCATTGAGCGCAGAACTATACCCCTGTAATCTTACAATCTTGTACAGATCACTGTTACACTGTTAAATCACCAGTACAAAATATTTCTAAAGAGTCACCTGGGAAGCCCCACGGCCAGAGATTTCCACTTAAGAGTCTTTAAAAGTAAAGGTGTGGTGTTGTTTTTTTTTTTTTTTTCCCAACTCAGGTGATTCAAATGTGGAAACTAGGGAGGACTAGTTTAGGATCTGTACGAGAAAGTATGCTTTTGTCTTTGGCCAATCTGCACCATCATACTTCAGAACCTGGTTCCTCTAGAACAGTGCCCAGCTCAGTTCAATAAATTAGACAGTAATTTAATTATTCATTTAGATGCCTAGGCTAACCTTGATTTCCTACCAAGAAAAGATACAATGTCAATCTCCCATCCCTCTCCAGTCCACTTCTAAACTCCATAAAGTTAAGTTCAGTTAAAGGGATATCAACACAATATAATTTGATGATATGGTTAATCAGATATTTTTTAAACTTCTGTTTTTACTAAAACGATAGTTCCAAAGGTAAGAGAGATAGTGCCTACCAATAGACTGAGCTTACCAATGATCTGGTAAAGAACTAAATCTTACTGACCTGGCCTAAGGACATGGAAGGACTTCTCTCTCTTTCTCGAATAAAGCTTAAGATTTATGAAAATAAAAAAAGAACTAAATCAAAGCCATTTGTGGCTTTTAGAAACCATATGGTAAAATCGTTAATTTATCATGTATAAATTAAATAACTAAATGAGTCTTCATAATTATCTACTTGATGCCACTACTTACATATTTCCAACAAGTTTTCAATTCTGAGTCACATTTTGGGTTCAAAACTGATATCCTCCAAAAACCTAAAAGATTTGGGAACAAGGGCCTTCAAACAGCTCACCACGTTTTGCTAAACCCGTCCAGTTCACTGTAATTATTTCATCATGTAAGAATAACACCTGCATCACAGAGGCAGCATGGGGATTGGGGGTGGTGAAGCTTTAGCACTGTGTACAGTGGTCTAGAAATGTTCATTTATTTACAGCAGAAAGTTTGCCTCATGGGAACTATGTGAAAAGCAGAGGCAAGTAGGAAGTTGCGGGTAACTACTTGTCAATACACAGAAACACCAGGTGACTGGAGGCGGCGGGTGCTGAGGAGGGAGGGGGCTCGAGGCGGGGGGAGGGGTGTCCACACACAACGGAGGAAAAGCTTAACCATCCCAGCAGAAACACAAGCCGCAGGACACAGACCAAAGTGGCTTGCAAACACACGTAAACCGCATCCCTTGGCTAACAGCTCAGTTATCCAACTTTGTGAAGGTGCAAACCCAGCCACTCTAAGCCGTACCCGCAGCAGGTTAATGTACCTCTGGGACGTAATGGATGTGCAAGCTGAAACACGTGTGCACTTCTGCGCGGCTGAACCAACACGTAGCCATAAACACTATGAATAATGCTGGCGAGAATGCATGGCTTTCTCCTACAAGGCGCTCCAAGTCCCTTCCCCAAATCAAGTCACTTTCCTGTCACACCTCGCTTGCCTTTTCCAGCGGGGTGGGCAATGGAGGGAGGGAGGAAGGGACTACCTAAAGTCTGGACAAAAGAGTTGAGGGGTGATCGCCCCTGACCCCAAGACTTCGCTTTAACCCAAGGTGCCATCCCAAAGGGTCGTGTCCCAGGCCGGCTTCCTAGAGACACACCTGAGCCCTGACACACACCCACTGCGGCCGCGTCGCTGGTGCCTTGGCCACCAAGGCGAAGACCAAAGTCGCCTGGAGCCAATACCCTCCGCCGCAGAGCTCGAGAAGATGGGAAAGAGGCGCCCGAGCGAGCCCTGGGAAACGGAAAGGGGGTGGATGGGGGCATGGCTACTCACCCAGCCTTCGAAGGTGTCTGAGGTGCCGGCGGTGCGCAGCAGGTCCTGGAATTGCAGGGTGCAGTTAGCCACAAAGTGGTCGTAGCCCAGGGGCGTCTCATGGAAGACCGCCAGCTCGAGGTGGCCGCCGTCGGTGACGTTGGCGCAGAACTCCTCGTTGTACGTGGGCTTGTTGGTCTTCTGCTTGGTGCTGGTCTGGCCCACGCGCACCTGGTCCACGCTTACAGTCAGGTAGGGGTCCAGCAGCTGGTGACCCTTCTTGAAAAGCGAGTGGCGCAGGGACCAGCGAGTGGGCTGCAGCCCCACCGCCTCGCCGACGCGAACTCTCAAGTAGCCATTGAACTTCATGGTGCCCGACGACGACATGCCGGCGCCGCTGCCCGGGGCCCCCCGGAGTCCCCCCGGAGGTCGCAGCGAGAGAGCACGGCTCAGGCCAGAGCCCGCGGCAGCCGCAAGAGGGGAGGCAGTTCCCGGAGAAAGCGGCGTCCGACAAGACCCCCTCCACCGGCCATTCTGCCTCCTCCGCAGGACTTTCTCCTCCCCTCTTTCCCTCCCTCCCTCCTTCCCTCCTCGCGAGGTGGAAAGGAGGGGAGCCCGGCACCTAGCCCTCAGCGGGCCGGGATGGCCCGACCTCCCTTTCGAGCGCGCTGCGCTTCCCGCGGCTTCGCCCAGGACTCGCCCCTTTTCCCGAGCCGGGAAGCTCCTCTCCCTGGAGAGCCGGAGCGACCCGTCCGGTGAGCCTGAGCCCGGAGAGGCTCTTCCCCGCCTCCTCCCGCTTCTGCTCCTGCCCCCGCCTCCTCGGGCTCACGCTCCCCCCCACCCCCCTCGGCGAGCTTCAAACCAGGAAGCAGCTGCCGCCGCAGCAACCCGAGCGGGAGCCTCGGGCCGCCAAGCTGCAAGTTCACCGACACCCGGCGGGTCTCCCCTGCGGCCCTGGCGGGGGCGTGGCGCAACCAGAGCCCTGCCCCTCCGGTGGTCTGCGGGGTCCCGCCTTCAGGGCGCCGCGCCCCCAGGTCGTTCTGCTCCGTGCGCGCTGCCTGCTGCACTGGGTCCCGAGCCCTGAACGCTGCTGGCTAGGGGATTCCACCCGAGTGGCCCTAAATCTGAAGAGACTGGCCTGGAAAAGACGAGCCCAGAGTGGGGGGGGGGGGGAATAGAGGAGCAGGGAAGCCGCCCACACCCTCTTTTCCTCCCCAGCAGGTAGGCTGGCAACCCAGCCTGGTCATCCAGGAGAGGCCTTGGCTGGAGGCGGGCGCTAGGCGGGGAGGCTCCTTTTCCTAATCTTTACAAGGCTGTCTCATCCCGGGTTCAGCTCGGGCTCATCCTGTTTGTGCGCCTTTCCTGCAGAGAGTAATTATTTACATGGTGTGTGTGTGTGTGTGTGTGTGTGTGTGTGTGTGTGTGTGTGTGTGTGTGTGAAATAGGACAGTAGTAATGATGAAGATCCTGTCAGAGAGAGAGAGAGAGAGAGAGAGAGTGTGTGTGTGTGTGTGTGTGTGTGTGTGTGTGTGTGTGTGTGTGTGTGTGTGTGTGTATTAAATAGGACAGTAGTGATGATGAAGATCCTGTCAGCTCCTTCCCCAGAGAGGTGTGTCTTGCACAAAGAGCAGGAACGGTCGGTTCTAAACTCCATCGTGGCCGGCACAGTCTACACCTTAGCTGGTGGTTTCTTGTCCACCCAGCCCTGCATGCAAGGGCAGAAGCTGGCCTCACACAAATTGGCTCTGACATCCGTGTGCGGAAGTAAACGCCTCATTTCAGAACATTCCGGAGTATATTGCTAAGTTTGAGGGTCAGAGAGGCCCAGTCTTCTGTTCCTTCCTATAGGAGGTACCTATAGTTTCTGACCCTTTTGAGGATGGGTCCACCACTTGCCTGCTTGCAAGGCTCGCTCGACCCTGAGGACTGGCCCAGGAAATTGGTCCCTCGTGGTGCCTGGGTCCCGCTAAAATCCTGAATTATATTCTCACTAATTATTCAGGTTTCCTTGGGAGCAAGCTGGACCTTCTAACCTCTCATCCCACCTCCAGTACTCTGTTTAAGTCTCAAACTAAGTAGATGCTTACCAATTTCACAGGAGTGAATGGAGTCATGCTAAAGAATAAAAATAGGCAGCCTGGGAGGTGGTGCAGTGCTTAAATGTTAGACTCTCAAGCATAAGGTCCTGAGTTCAACCTAAAACATTGTCATGTGCCACAGTGAGTTTCTGCTTCTCTCTCCTTCCTCTCTCTTTCTCATTACTAAATCAATAAACCATTTTTTAAAAGAATAAAACGGGGCCAGGTGGAGGCACACCTGGTTGAGTGCATATGTTACAAGGCACAAGGATCCAGGTTTGAGCCCCAGGTCCTTACCTGCAGGGGGATAGCTTTGCAAGTGGTAAAGTAGGGCTGCAGATGTCTCTCTGTCTCTCTCCCTCTCTACCTCCCCCTTCCCTCTCAGTTTCTGGCTGTCTCTATCCAATAAATAAATAAAGATAATAAAAACATTTTTAAAAGATTAAAACATAATAACTATGGACAGATGGAGAGGGGTTGTCTTGAAATCTCCAGAACACCTTTAAGTGGACAGGGATGTAGCCCATCACTTAATGACACCTTAGCTTCAGGCAGAGCTTGTAAAGCAAACTCCCAAACATGCAGGAAGCTCCTATCTGGCCTTAGTGCTTCAGAAGAAGAGATCAAATGGACCGTTTGGATCAATTCTGCCACCCAAGGAATTAAGATCTAAGAACCACTGACTACTGGGCTTTGACACTAGAAATGAGTTTCAAAATGGTGGTCAGTTCCACAGCTGTGCTGGGAGTGGAGTGTGAAGGGCATTGAGCACTCCATTCTGGCCTTTTCAGCCAGTGCCAGGCACAGGTGGGCAGTGATGAGAGAGCAGTAAGCAGGACAGCCATCATGCCTGCCTTCCAGGGATTGACAGTCCCATCCAAAGAAGAAACCACAAATAGAAGTACAAGAAGGGTGAAGAATACAAGCTTCTCAAATTATTGTCACTCTGGAATCCATTTTACCTACCTAGAAATATATATGACCACATAGTTCTAATGTAAGTTTCAGAGACTCATACTGCAGGGTGGTCCCAATTACTGAGGAAAAGTGTGCTAAATTCCATAATAAGGATTGGACCTCTATAAAGAACATTTTATTTCAGTGATAAATTATATCTGGTTTATAAATGACTACATTTTTCCTTATATGTGCTTTCACTTCTAAAAATATTGGCTTAGAAATTCTGAGTTAACGTTGAAACAAACAAACAAAAACGAATCCAAGTTTCAGTGAGTCCATGGAACCTGCAAAGGGTGGCCAGGGGTAGGGTCCCTGAAGTCTAAGCTGATGGCATTAATTCAGAGTTCCTGAAAATTTAAAGGATGGGTCAATCTGTTTGGAGACAAAAAAAAAAAAAAAAAGGATTCCATGTGAGTGGAGGTGGAAATGAGAAAAGTATAGTGATTGAAATGAATGCAATAATGGTTATGCAAAAAGACTTTCATGCCTGAGCCTCCAAAGTCCTAGGTTCAGTCCCCACCTCCACAAGCCAGAGATGAACAATGATCTGGTAAAATAGATAAATAAAATGTTTTTTTAAATATATGAACTCGGGAGTCGAGCGGTAGCTCAGCGGGTTAAGCGCACAAGGTGCAAAGCACAAGGACCAGCATAAGGATCCAGTTTAAGCCCCCAGCTCCCCACCTGCAAGGGAGTCGCTCCACAGCAGTGAAACAGGTCTGCAGGTGTCTTTCTCTCCCCCTCTGTCTTCCCCTTCTCTCTCCATTTCTCTCTGTTCTAACAATGATGACATTGATAACAACAACAATAAAAAGAAACAAGGGCAACAAAAGGGAAAATAAATAAATAAAATATTAAAATTGAAAAAATAAATAAATAAACCCCAAAAAGTGGATCAGGACCAAATTCTTATATATATTTTAGGAGAGTATATTAACACTATTCCCACCACCAAAGTTCTGTGTGGCAGGACCCAATTCTGGCCAGACTAGTAGATAATGGGAAGTCTTTGGAGAGTATAAGCATCTGGAAGTCTCTGGAGGCTATTATCAGAGCCACAACAAGATGAAATTCATATTGTAAAATATCCATTTGGGACTATGGATTGGGAAGAGCAAGCAATTTGTGTGGGGGCTGAGTTAGAAGGCTGTGGTCAAGCCCAAGGAGGGAATCTGGTGAGTGGGACTTAGGTGGTGCTACTGGAGATGAGGTAAGGAGATGGCTATGAGAAGTGTTTAGGAGGTGGAATTGGCAGATCCTGGCAATGGATTGAATGGATGGAATGAGGAAGAGGAAAGTATCGAGATGAATTGCAGGAATCAACTTGAGCAAGAGGATGCATTGGGGAACCATTAGTGATGAGGAAACACTGATTTGTGGAGGGAGATGAAGTGTTCCATTTGACTTAGGTCAAGTTTGGTACAGTTTGAAAACACTTCCATGGAATCTGAAGTGGGCAATTGGCTGTGTGGTCGTGCATCTCAGTAATTTTCTAGTTTAAAGACAAACTGATGGCCAGCAAGAGAGCTGCTTACTCAGGAAGGTGCTTGCTTGGCCATTTAAGTGTCTCAGATTCAAGCCTGGCTCCCATCAAACTGGGTGAGCTAATGTGTTATTGTTGATTTGTGCAGCAGTGGGGTGCGATGGAGAGAGAATCCAAGTGCAGAGAGAACACAAATCTTTATTGTCGGGTCAGACGGGTGGTTTAGGCCACATGGAGCCAGCCAAAAAAATGGCTGCTTCCTGCTACCTCACCACCTGGCAAGAGAGAGTGGGCAAGAGAGAGTGCGCAGGGAGGGAGAGTAGGTGGACTTTTTTGGTCAACACCTGGAGGAGTGACGTGTTGGGACATTATTGGCTGGGGAAAGCCTTGAAAATACCATATTTCTCTGTGTAGGGTCTTGCGGAGACATCTGCACGGCATCTCCCCCTTTTCTTTTATATCTAATGGACACAGTAAGGAAATGTATAGAGTGGAGCAGTCTAAAATGTTTTTAAGGAATGCCGTGCTCAGGTGGGAAGATGTAGAACGTTTTTGTGGGGGAGGGAAGGCTTAAATGGCCGCCAACCTTCTGAGATTTATGTGTCCCCCTGTGCTCAACCCCTCTTTAGAGAGAGAGAGTTACCTGGAGGGACTCATCTCATAGGTTAAGCTCTGCCAGGCTCAACCATCTCCTCACAATATTTCTACATCCTACTCTATCTTTCTATCTAGTCATCGCATTAAGATGGTTCAATGTCTGTAAAAGACTCTATCTGTAACAGGAATAGTAGTGTAGGGGTGAGCAGAAACCTTTTGGGCATAAACCTGAATGATATAACAAAACAGGAAGGGACAAGTAGGGGAACAGTAAGAGCCAGTGTGATGTCAAGGGAAGCCTTGGTACACAAAGAAACGTTCCCTGTCTCTGGGGGGGGGGGGCAAGGGTTCGTAATGAGGGGGCGTTTCCTACCTCAAAGGGCAGGACCTGTAGGCGGAAGGACATGGCCCACCAAGCAGAGGGGGTGGATTTCGGGGGGTGTGCCACTATAGTCATGTTGTCTAGTGGGTGATGTCAGAGTGTGCAGGGGTCCAGATGGTTTTTCCCAGGATTCCTGTGAAAGAAACACAAACAATCTGCTTCCCATGATTAGCAGGGCATCTGATTTGAATTTTTTATAGAAAAAGAGGTTTGGTGCCTTAGCCAACTGAATATTGAGGGGGGTATATCTTCCCTTATTTATTTATTATTTTTATTTCATTTTTTTTTTTTTAATTTTAAAAAAAAATTTATTTAATTGAGCCTAGGTGTTTGGCGGGCCTATAGTGACAAGATGAGATACACCAGTTAAGTGTAGAAGAATATGTGAATGTTGTTAATTCACATAATTTGTGTATGGAAAAACTTTTTATAGTTTAATACATTACCATATGAACAGATGATTCTTCATGTGAAGGCTTGATAGCTGTAATCATTTACTTGTGAAAAAAAATAAAACTTATAACAAGTTAGAGGTTTACTATAATTAATAGCTCGATGATTATAATTGGTTTAAGTATCTTTATGATTTTGTTAAAAGGTCATCTAATGTGACCTCTTGTGGCAGGATCTTCAGACCAATTTTAGTTAAAATATATATTGATTTTTTTTAACCATTTTACTTTGGATTATAAACAGACTCTGGTTACTAGAGAGTTAACACATGTTAGTGACAATGGTTTTAACATTTACAGTGTCAGATTTATGCCAGATTTGTTGTGGATTAATTTCCACAAGATAGTTTACAGGGCACTTTTGGGGGCCCTCCAAAAGTTCCCTGTATAGAGAATTTGTATTTTAGTTTTGTGAATGTATTGTCACATTAAATATTTACACTTTACCTTAAATAGTTAGTTACTTTTAGCAAATTAATTTTACCTTGTCTGGTAGTAATGTAGCTTCAAGGTTACACTTTTAACTGTTAAGTTAGTGTTTACCAAACTTGAAACATACCTATAAACATTTAGTTATAACACACAGAAGGAGAAAAACTTTTGTTATGAGAACATATAATTTAAAAAACAAATTTAGATCTGTCTTTACTCACACAGTTTAAGACTAAGCACTTTACATATATACCAAGACTTATATATATATAAAATCAAAAGAGAAAGAAAAAAAAATTTTTTGGAATGTTTTTGGACGTCTCCAGAAACCTTTGCTGTGTCCAGCATTTTTATATAAAGTCAATTAAATTTTAGAGTACTCTGAGCAGATGGGTCATACAAAAATTTTTGGTTGTTTAACACACTCACTCACAAAACACAACTGGCCAGTCATAACATAAGACATCCAGAGAAGGGGTAGGAGAGAGGGCTCTGTGAGCCAGATTTTCCAGATTCTGCCATGTCATAATATGGATCCTGGGATGCATCCTGCATCTAGTCCTCTTGTAGTATTTCTTGTTCTTCAGGGATAGCAGCGCCATCATGCAGGTATTGTCGGACATGGCGGGCAGGAACCCAGACAGGTTTGGAGTAATTCTGTGGAAAAACGCATGCAAAACCCCTCCCCATGGTTAATAGGGGGTAAGGCCCTTTCCAAATTTTATCGAGTGGGTCTTTCTACTTGACCTTAATAGCTGGAAGAGTAGGTGATGTTTGCCAGTGAAGAATAATAGGAGGTAGGTCCGAATTATTTGATACTCAAAGCAAGAGACAAACCCCTTTGGGGGGAGCCCCAGACCTGCATGGTTTTATTTACCACACAGAGATCTTGGAGAAGGTGCCATTTTCCTGAGCACTTTTTAATCACAAAGACAGGAGTATTCCATGGGCTTCGAGAATGACGAATGTGTCCCAAGGACAACTGCTCTCAGACGAGCTCTTTTAACATTTCTAGCTTATCCCTAGGCAAAGGCCACTGTTCCATCCAGACAGGCTCATTAGAAAGCCAGTCTAAGCAGGGAGTTTGGTTACGAACAGTGGCAGTTAGTATTGGGGGTGCTGATTAGATCTAGTCTCGCAGGAGCGGGTGTTATGCTCTGCAGAGGCATCTGTGGATATCCTAACATCAAGACATTCCAGAAGATCCCTGCCCAGTAGGTTGGTGCTAATATCAGCTACCAAAGGGCAGAAGTGTCCGGTAGTCCCTTCAGGGTCTTCCCACATGAGCAAATCTCTTATGAGAAAGGCTTGAGTCAACCCTCCAACTCCATGTAAACGGGGTCCTGGGAGGAGTTCCCAATTTTGGGGAACCTCTGCTTGCCTTAAAATCGTCTTTTCTGCCCCCATGTCAATCAAACATTTAAAAGGAATATTGCCAATCCTTACTGTCATAGTAGGGTGACCTCGTTCTAAAACAGGAGGGGTCCACAAAATGTCAGGCCCCAAATTTGTACCATTCAAGGGCGTGCCATCTTTATGAAACAATCTCTCCTCCAATTAAAACCTTTCTGACATCTAGGACAAGGTATTCATGGCCTCTGGCTCTCTGACTGAAGGCAGGGTTGCCCTGACTGGAGGCGGAGTTGCCCTGACTGGAAGCAGGGTTGTCCTAACTGGAGGTGGGGTCGCGGCTTATCTGGACATTAGTTACACCAATGCCCTTGGCAATCGCACTGAAAGCAGGCCCCGTTTTGATTATGTGGGGTAACTGCATAAGCCTGTGTTATAATGGGTGTCCCATAAGAGCTTAATCTAAGTTCCTGTGTCGCTAAAATCCAATTATCTGGGTGTTGGTGTTTAAGACTGAGGCATGCCTGACAGAATTCTGGAATCATGCCTCAGTCTTAAACACCAACGATAGAACTCAGGAGGAGAGAACGGACTTCAGGATTATAAATCTTTCTCTCTAAGGTTGACCGCACCCTGGAAATGAAGTTAGCTAGGGATTAATCGGTTTCTTGGCATAGGGAGTTAATGGGGACTGAGGCCTCTCCTGTGGATGGGGTTAATCTCTCCCAAGCTTGTGTTGCACAGATGCGTACCTGTTCTGCCTGCTGAATTCCAGTTTTAAACTCTCCTGCTCCAAACAATGCATTAAAATTCCATTCTAGCTGTTTGTGACTATTTTTCTGGGATTTTTTTGAGCATTCATCATGAAAGCATGCCTCCCATTGCAGGTAGAGGGGGTCTGGGAGCACAGCAAGAGCTAAGTCCCTCCAATCTTGGGGGGTATTAAGGTGCTGGAAAAAGCCTCGTAAAATGGACTTGGTCTATGGGGCATGAATCCCATCCTTCACTACCTACTTGAGTTCTCTGAGTTCTTTGGAGGAGTATGGATGCCACACCTGAGGGTTTTGTCTATTGGGGGCCACTTTTACCAGGAAGGTGTGGACTTGGTTTGATGACAAGGTATCAGCAAGGGAAGGAGTCATGGAAGTGGAAACCGCTGGGGAAGCGGCTGCCGGAGAAACCGAACAGGTAGTGAAGCAGGTCTGCAAGTGTCTATCTTTATCTCCCCTTCTCTGTCTTCCCCTCCTCTCTCCATTTCTCTCTGCCCTATCTAACAACGATGACATTAATAACAACAACAATAATAAACAAGGGCAACAAAAGGGACAATAAATTTTTTAAAAAAGAGAGGTACAACTTCACACAATTCCCACCACCAGAACTCTGTATCCCATCCCATCCCCTGATAGCTTTCCTATTCTTTAACCCTCTGAGATTATGGACCCAAGGTCCTTATGGGATGCAGAAGGTGGAAGGTCTGGCTTCTGTAATTGCTTCCCCACTGAACATGGGCGTTGACAGGTCGATCCATACTCCCAGCCTGTCTCTCTCTTTCCCTAGCGGGGAAGGACTCTGGGGAAGCAGAGCTCCAGGACACATTGGTGGAGTTGTCTGTCCAGGGAAGTCTGGTCAGCATCCTGCTAGCATCTGGCTGAAAAGTGAGTTAACATATAAAGCCAAACATATTGTTGGCCAATCATGGACCTAAAGGCAGGAATAGTACAGGTGAAGAGTTGGGGGGGGTGTCTCTGTTTTGTAGATAGCTTGTAGGCATATTTTAGTTATATTCTAAAGGGCCTGTGGCTATACTAGTGTTTTTTGTTGTTTGTTTGTTTTGTTTTGCCTGAGCCTGAAATCTGATATGGAGATAGATCCAAGTTATTGTCTGGGGAGATGATGCCATGGCTGGCAGAAGGACCAGAAAACCAGATCAGGGAAGAGAGTAGCTCCCTAATATGATTTGATGTGATCCAGGCCCATAATCAGCTTAGGAGCCTATGTGACCTTTGCATCCCTCTAGATCTGAGCTCACATTCTGTGGTCATGAGTAGGAACATTCCAAGCTGCCCCAATGTAGCATAGAGTATATTGTCCAGCCTCCCTTTGGAGGCTGGGACATTCTCTACCATTGTTGATCCAAGTTGAGGGCAAGGTCCTATGGGGGCCCACAAAGGGGTCTTTTGTGTTGTTCCTGATAGAGATGACCAGTAACAATGGAGAGAGGGGTTTATTTGAGGTCTAGGCCCATCATGTCTGTTCAGGAATCTCAGGACCCCAGCTGATGGGGTGGCTTGATAGTTACTAAAGAGTCATCATTAAAGTATGCCAGTCTCTTGCCCTTATTCAGCTTTTGCAGTCTTTGCTTTGATGAGGTTAGCTTTGGAGTGAGTGAGAGAACTGTAATAGGAAGTAGGTGAGAAGTCTTAAGTAGACACTATTTCCTTATGAACTTGATACTGACTCACTACAGACTATTGCATATTTTTGCTTTCAGGTATATATTTTGCCATAATTTATGGATGCATGTGAACATATACTCTATCTATATATATCTAGGTTTTGGGACTTGGTAAGAAGTGAACCTCCTGGTATGGAATTAAAGAATACTATAAAAGGAAAGGTCTCACCCACTTGGGTGAGTAATGAGGGTGAAGGGTTGACATTCTATGCCTGACGTCTCTGGACACAGTCTGAAGTGAAGCATGCTGATGTGGTACTCCTTGTGTTGATTAGGTTGGGATCAGCAATATCATTTGGTATGAATTGAGAGAAGCATGCAGGAAAGTGAGCCCCACCCTAAGGTTCCAGGACTGGGGGAAATATAGGCTCTATAGAGGAAGAAGGATGTTCCTGCTGTCTTAGAATTTAAGAAGACAATAGACAGTTATTGCTATAAGCACATTATTGGGCAATTGGGTTAACTTTGAAATATCCCTTTGCTAGGATTTGCTGTATCATACACAACATCACCATAATTTATGTCCATTGATATTATTTGTATGTAGCTGTGCCACCGGTTGCTTCTGTTCTCCCTGGTCTAAGCTTTTAAGAGAGTCAACATATCAAAGACTCAGCCTATGTATTAAAAAGACTCAGTCTGTGATTTAAAAAGTTTGGAGACATTCAATAAGTTTTTCCCCTTTCATATTAATTAAAAAGTGATTTGTCTGACTACAAATTGATAGGAGTGTACATAAACACCATTCCCACCACCAAAAGACTGTGCAAGACACAGGTGAAGAAATGAGAAACCTTAAAAAAGAAACACCTGGATGGAGGTCAGCAGAGGTGCAGTGAGTTAAGCGCACATAGTAGGAAGCACAGCCCCTGGCTCCCTACCTGCAGGGGGTCGCTTCACAAGCAGAGACACAGGTTTGCAGGTGTATCTTTTTCTTCCCTTCTCTATCCTCCCCTCCCTCTCAATTTCTCTCTATCCTATCCAGTAAAATGGGGGGGTGGCCACCAGAAGCAGTGGATTTTCAGTGCAGGCACTGAGCTCCAGTGATAATCCTGGAAGCAAAAGAAAGGAAAGGAGGAGAAAGGAAGGACCTGGCAACTAGTGGAACAGCAGACAGAGCATAGAACTTCCATGCCTGAAGTCCCAGGTTTAATTCCTAATACCACATATGCCAGAGGGGTGCTCTGGTTCTCTCTGTCTCTCTCCTTTCTACCGTTAAATAAATAAATCTTGAGAAAAAAAAAAAAAAAGAAACATCTATATTATGGTTCTCATCCTGTAGTCACAAATCACCTGATTGAAGTCACTTATTTACAAAGCTACTTGAACCTAAAAAAAAAGTCACAGGTGAAACGCATGATGCCCCTAACCCCCATTACACATTGGTCTTGCTTCCTTGCCTGGGATTTCATAGTCATTTTCTGTAACTGGCCCCCTCCATATAGTCAGAGCACATTACTGTAATCCTATAACCTCTATCTATACCTATACCCTGTATCTAGGATTTCCAGATAACAGTCCCAGTGGGGTAGAGGTGTCCTCTACCAACATGCTAATGTTGGTCTGGGGGAAGACTGTCTCCAATCCATGTCATATGTCACTAAGTAGCACTCGGGGGAATCACTAGATCAGTAATAGACAGAATACAGTACAAGAATACAGTACAAGATTCTTCCTATTGGAAGAATCTTTCAATAAATATCTCCTCTATGTGACAGTTTTTATCCAGAGCTTGTCCTGATTTTTAAGAAAGGCTAGGGAGCAAGAAGTTCCCTCTTCCTCTAAATTCTGCCCTAACACTAGTGGCTTGTATATAATTCAATATCCTACACATCATGAATATCTGTGTTAACAACTTTAAAATCTGTTTCATAGGTCCCTTTTTTAAAACATTTTTAATTTAGTCATAAAATGGAAATGTTGACAAGATCATAGGATAAGAGGGGTACAATTCCACACAGTTCCCACCACCAGAATTCCATACCCCATCCCCTCCCTTGAAAGCTTTCCTATTCTTTATCCCTCTGGGAGTATGGACCTAGGATCATTATCGGGTACAGAATTTGGAAGGTCTGGCTTCTGTAATTGCTTCCCCACTGAACATGAGCATTGGCAGGTCAATCCATACTCCCAGCTTGTCTCTCTTTCCCTAGTGGGGCAGGAATCTGGGGATGTGGGACTCCAGGACATATTGGTGGGGTCGTCTGCCCAGGAAAGTCAAGCTGGCATCATAGTAGCATCTGAAACCTGGTGGCTGAAAAAGAGTCAAGGTATAAAGCAGAACAAGTTGTTGACTAATCATGAACCTAAAGGCAAGATTATTGCAGATGAAGATTTGGGGGTCTCCATTTTAGAAAAGGCTAATAGGTCTATTTTAGGTATATTCCAAGGGGCCCATGGCTTTGCTAGTTTTCATAGGTCCTTTTATAGATTCAAGGTTTGTTTTGTCTTTCCCTTACCACAATTACTGTTTCTTGTCTCAATCAATGTGTAAACTTTGGACTTTTCTATGGAATAGGAATTGGCTGATTATTTGAATTACCACCCTTTTCTGATTTTCTTAAGCAATGTTTCATATAATCACCCCATTCCCTTTTAAAGTATAATTAAAGGGGCTGGCAAAATAGGTATGAGCTAGGTTATAGCCCAGCCCAAATTGGAAGAAGCTCTGGTGTTGTGACCCCCCCCATGTGTGTGTGTGTGCGCGCGTGTGTACATGTGCACATGCACACTCATGCCTCTTTGTCTCTCTGTATATAGAAAAACAAAGTTATCTTCAGCAATCAAGTTAAAGAATAACACAGCCATATATATATAATTTTTACCAGAGCACTAATCAGTTCTGGTTTTTTGGTGGTGTGGGGGATTGAACCTGGGACTTAAGAGCTTCAGGCATGACAGTCTCTTTGCATAACCATTATGCTATCTACTCCTTCCCTAATGTGGCCATATTAAAGAAAGAAAGAGAAAAAAAAAAAACCTACGCCACATAATTGAACAAAGGTAAACCTTTGGAGGAGAATTTGATAGTATACATGCAAAGCTTCAATTTAAGAAATCAGCTATTTGCCTGAAGAGGCACAGAAATAATAAAATGGCTAAGGAAATTCAATAACAATTCATCCAAATGTTATGTGGTATCAAACTGACATATGACAAACCACACAGGAAAAATGGTCACAAATAACATTTTAAAACTTGAGTAAAAATATTAATATGCAGGGGCTGGGTGGTGGAGCACCAGGTTAAGTGCATGTAATAGGAAGCACAAGGATCGGTGCAAGGATCCCAGTTCAAGCCCCCAGCTCCCTGCCTGCAAGGGCAGGGTGCACTTTACAGGTGGTAAAGCAGATCTGCAGGTGTTTACCTTTCCCTCCCACTCTCAATCTCCCCCTCCTCTTTCAACTTCTCTCTGCCCTATCCAATAAAAAAAAAAAAAAAAAAAAAAAAGGAAAAAAAGGCCACCAGGAGCAGTGGCACCAAACCAAACCTCAGCAATAACCCTGGAGACAAAAATAAAATAAAAATAAAAATTAATATGCTATGAAGTATATGCAATAGGTATCCCAAATGATAAAAATTAGAATTTTTGGACTTACAAACTGATAATGAATGTTATCTATCTAAACTGTCTACATTGCCAGACACTAGATATATTCCAGCCGTTACCTTGACTGCCATATTATAAGATTTTGGGATTTCAGCAGCATTGTAATAATGCAGTTGGCAAACACTATTTCATTTGCTCCTTACAACAATCATATAAAGTTTCATTATCTCTGCTTTATAAGTAGGAAAGCCAAAGGCCTGGATAACTAAGTAAACAGAATCACACAGTTGATAGATAAGAGCTCTGATGTATAAACCATATTTTACTTTACTTTAATTAATTAATTAATTAATTGGTTAATTAATTAATTAAGAGATAGGGAGGGAGGGACAGAGGGATGGAGGGAAAAAGAGAAAGAGCACATTGAAACTTCCTTCAGGAAGTCGGGCAGTAGTACAACGGGTTAAGCGCACGTAGTGCAAAGCCCAAGGACCGGTGTATGGATCCTGGTTCGAGCCCCGGATCCCCACCTGCAGGTGAGTCACTTCACAGGTGGTGAAGCAGGTCTGCAGGTTTCTATCTTTCTTTCCCCCTCTCTGTCTTCCCCTCCTCTCTCCATTTCTCTCTGTCCTATCCAACGATGACATCAACAATAAAAACAACAAGGGCAACAAAAAGGAAATAAATAAATATTTTTAAAAAAAGAAAGAAACTTCCTTCCATGTGGTAGGAGCCTAGCTTAAATCTTGTGGCAAAGCAGTGCACTGTCCAAGTGAGCTATTCCTCTGGCCGCTTTAATTTTAAAAATTCTTTTATTTATTGAGAGAGAGCAATCAAAGAATCACTCCAGCATATGTGATGCAGAGCTCAAACCTGTGGCCTCATACATGCAATTCCTGTGCTCTCTTGAAAATTTTCAGCAGTTGCGAGAGAAATATGGAGGGTAGGGGTTACAGCAGGGCCTTTATCAATTTTGAAAGAGCAAAATGATATATAATTAAGTACATATATACAGGTACATGTAACACAACAAAGGCAGGCCACAATGTCTTGTTTATCAGTGTTCCAGAAAAGAACAGGAAGATCAGATATTTCACATAATCAGGAACACTTCTCAGAAAGGAAAGAAGATATACTTCATTGAAAAGGACAGGTGTATTAGGTAAAACAGCGGTGTGGGGGAAGGATGGAAGGAAGGCATGGATGAAGGAGCAAAGAAAGATGAGAGAGACAGAGGACAGAGGGAGAAAAGGAGGGAAGGAAGGAGGGAGACAAGAACAAACACATTATTGTGACATTTCCAAACACCAGGACAAAGAGTCAGGATCCTTAGTGACTGGGAGGGGGAGACAAAATCAAAGCTGGGGCTAGAGGTGGGTGAGAGAGAAGGTCAGAGTAATGAAGGCTTCCCTGAGTCAAAGGGATGGTGTCACCCTAAGTTAGTAGCTGTGATGGACAGCTGCCAATGAGAGCAAGAGCTTGGAAAGGACAATGTCCTACAAAGACCGATGGAGTAGATGAACAGAGCCCCTCACCCTTTCTCAGAAATCCTCAAAAGCAGGGTTTAAAATCACTATTTGCCTTGAAAGCCTACTTAAGAAAGATTGATTTCAGGGCCTGAGATCAGAGAAGAGAAAGAAACAGGCTTACAAACCATGCTCCCATAAAAAGCAATCAAGTGGTGGTCGGGCGGTAGCGCAGCGGCTTAAGAGCACGTGTCACAAACACAAGGATTGGGCTGAAGGATCCCAGTTCAAGCCCCCAACTCCCCACCTGCAGGGGAGTCACTTCACAGGCGGTGAAGCAGGTCTGCAGGTCTCTTATCTTTCTCTCCCCCTCTATGTCTTCCCCTCGTCTCTCTATTTTTCTCTGTCCTGTCCAACAATGAATGACATCAACAACAACAGTAATAACCACAATAAGGCTACAACAACAAGGGCAACAAAAGGGGAAAAAAATGGCTTCCAGGAGCAGTGGATTCGTGGTGCAGGCACTGATCCCCAGCAATAACCCTGGAGGCCAAAAAAAAAAAAGGCAATCAAGTTGGTAATATGTTGTTCTGAGAATTACCTAGATAGCCTTGTGAGCAAGAGCAAAGACTCCATAAAGCATTGCTGCCATCATTTTCTTTGTCTTTTTTTTTTTAATGATTTACTTATTTATTTATTGGGTAGAGACAGAATTTGTGGGTCTGGGTGGTGGCACACCTGGTTGATTGTGTATATAAACCTTAATTTTTTTAGTCATCTGTCATTGGACATCTGGGCTGCTCTCAAGTTTTGCCTGTTACAAATTGTGATGCTTTTTTGAACACAGGTGTACATAGATTCTTTCTGATAAGTATTTTTGTCTCTTTTGGGTAAATTTCCAGGGAAGAAATTGCTGGGTCATAGGGTAAGTCCATTTCTGGCATTCTGAGAAATCTCCAGACTGTTTTCCGCTAGAGTTGGACCAATTTATATCCCTATCATCAGCGCAGAAGTGTCATTTTTTCCTACAGATCCTCTCCAACATTTGTTTTGACTGTCCTTTCTTTACATTCTCACAGGTGTAAAGTATTATCTTATTGGTTTCTTTATTTGTATTTCTCTGATAATCGGTGACTTTCTTCTTAATTTAGAGGGAGAGACGCCACAGTACCAAAACTCCTTTCTGAGCTATAGTATTCCCATGTGGAATTGTGGGGGTTGGAACCTGGGTCACAAGGTAAATCAGGCATCCTTAGAGTAAGATATTTCATTTAGCCCTATTTTTAATTTTTGAGAAGTTTTCATACTATTTTTATAGGAGCTGAATCAACTGGCATTCCCATGGATGACATTTATGTTTCTTTTTCTCTATACCCTCTACAATACTTGTTATTTCTAACCATTTTCATGTAGGCCATTCTCACAAGTATGAGGCAATATCTCATTGTTACTAAGATTTGTATCTACTATGGTCTGGGAGGTGGTGCAGTGGATAAAGAATTGGATTCTCAACCATGAGGTCCTGAGTTTAATCCCTGGCAGCATGTGTACCAGAGTGATATCTGGTTCTTTCTCTATCTTTCTCATGAATAAATAAATAAAATCTTTTTAAAAAATTGTATCTCCTTAATAATAAGTGATAGGAGCATTTTTTCATGTGCCTGGTGACCATCTGCATGGATGGTTTTGGTGAGATATACATACTTTTGATGGAATTGTTTTATTTATGTATTTGCTGTTGTAGAATTTGTGTGTGTGTGTGTGTATGTTGGATATTAGCCCTTTGTCAGATGTATATATGCACAGATTTTCTCCCAATCAGTAAGACATCTTTCAGTTTTACTGATACTCAAAGCAAAAGATAATGCAAGGTGAAAACTTTGCTGTGTTTTTTTTTTTTTTAGTTCGATAAAATCCCATTTGTTAATTTTGCTTTTGTTTTCCTTTTCATTAGAGTGAAATCACCAAAGGTGTCCCTGAAGTCAACATAATGCAGTATTTTCCTTATATTTTCTTCAATGTACTTATGATTTCAGGCCGAAAATCCAAGTATTTTGTTGTTGTTAGCACCAGGGCTTCACTACTGTGGGATTTCTCTTTTCAGAGATAAACAGAGAGGCAGAGCCAAAGAGATAGAAAGACACCACAACATGGAAGCTTTCTCCAGTAAAGCAGGATTGGGTTCAAACCTGGGTCACACACAAAGAAGTAGGAGGGTTATTGAGGTGAGCTATCTTTCTGGCACACACCCAAGCCTCTTACCTATTTTGAGTTAACTTCTGTGCTTGGTTTCATGATTCTATTCATGATGCCTGAAATATTGATCTGGTTTCACTTATATCCACTCTAACTTTTATTATTTCCCTCTTTCTGCTGGCTTTGGGTTCCTTGGGTTCCATGTGTTCCTTTTGTAGTTCCTTTATGTATGCAGTTAGATTGTTAGTGTAAATCTGTATTGCTATGAATTTCTCTTTCAACACTGTCTTGTATGCTCTGGTCATCTTCCTTTTTGTTCATTTTTGTTCTTTAAATTTATTCTTTGATTTCCTGATTGACTCAGTTGTCATTAATGAGTATGTTGTTTAGTCTGCATATGTTTGTTTGTTTTTTTCCAGTTCTCCTTTTGCTGTTGATTTCCAGTATTCTTCCACAGAGATCTCTGTGATCAACAGAGATACTTGACAATATTTCAATCTTCAGCATGTAAAATATTCTTAGGGGTGCATGTGGTGCAAAGTGCAAGGACCGGTGTAAGGATCCCGGTTCGAGCCCCTGGCTCCCCATCTGCAGGGGAGTCGATTCACAGGCAGTGAAGCAGGTCTGCAGGTGTCTATCTTTCTCTTCCCCTCTCTGTCTTCCCCTCCTCTCTCCATTTCTCTCTGTCCTATCTAACAATGACAACATCAGTAACAACAACAATAACTACAACAACAATAAACAACAACAACAAGGGCAACAAAAGGGAAAATAAATAAAAAAATAATTTTAAAAAATATTCTTGGGGATGTTTCATGAATACCAGAAAAGAATGTGTATTTGGTTTTTTGGGGGGTTGAGTACCTTATAAATTTCTGCTAATCCAACTGGTGCAAATGCTTTTTTAAGATTTTTGTTTGTGTATTTTCCATGAGGGTAGAAAATACAGCTATGAGAGCTGGAGGGTAGCACAGTGGGTTAAGCTCACATGATGCAAAGTGCAAGAACCAGTGTAAGGACCCTGGTTCAAGCCCCCAGGTCCCCACCAGAAGAGGTTTGCTTCATAAGCAGTGAAGCAGGTCTGCAGGTGCCTATCTTTATCTTCTCTTCTCTCTCTTCCCCCTCCCCTCTCAATTTCTCTGTGTCCTATCCAACAACAACAACAGCTATAACAACAATAAAAAGGGCAACAATAAGGGTAACAAAATGGGGAAAATGACCTCTAGGAGCAGTGGATTTGTAGTGCAGGCACCAAGCCTCAGCAATAACCCTTGAGGCAAAAAAGAAAGAAAGAAAGAAAGAAAGAAAGAAAGAAAGGAAGGAAGAAAGAGAAAAGAAAATACAGCTACTACCATGGCGCTGTTGATGTCTTTCTTCAGTTTTGTTTATATAGTAGTTGTTTTATCAATTTTGGTGCTTCTTCATTTGATGCATGTATTTTGATGAGTATAAAGTCCTCTTTAGTTATTTTTCCTTCTGTCATTCACAGTGGCACAGACCTGGGTAACATGTTAAAGATCCCAGGTCAGGGTAGATTTTGAAAAGAAGCTGTAGTCTTAATTCCAGTCAGTTATAGAATATGTACTAGGAAATGACAGGGAATAGAATGAAAAAAGACCTTGAAATGGCCAAGGACAACATCAAGTAGTGGGACCCAGAAACTTCAGTAGTGAGTATGATTAGGTGTACATATACCCATAGACACATGCTATAAAATTATCTCCCTAAGATCTTGTGATTTGGGGGGCTGGGGAGACAGCATAATGCTTATGCAAAAATACTTCATGCCTGAAGGACTGCAGTGCCATGTTCAATTCCCAGTACCAACATGATACAGAACTGAGCAGTACAGTGGTAAAAATAATAAAAATAAATAACTTTTACAATTTTGTAAACAACATTAATTCAACAATAAAAAAATAGTAATATCTTTTGTTTGTATCTTCCAAAGTTGACAGATGAACTCAGACAAGTCATAAGATTTCACAGAATTAAATGAAGAACAAAATTTAGAGCAGATTGCAAAGTCCAACAGAACTATATATATGTTATCAGCACTGCCTAGCCTTGCTGGTCACTTGACACCACCATCCCACCAACACCACCACCACCCCCACACACAGACTTTTTGCTGCCACACACTCTCTGCTACATGCTTCTCTGGGTCAGGACGTCCCAGATGTCCCTCTAGAGTTCAAGAACAGGCCCAATTAAGCACAGGCTGTCATCAGTAGAGACCCCTGAAGCCAGAGGTAGAACTTTGGTCTCATATTCCTCATTTTACTTATTTGACAGAGACAAAGAGAAATTGTGAGGGAAGGTGGGGATAGAGAGGGAAGAAAAAGAAAGACACTTGCAGCACAACTTCACCACTCATGAAGCCTCCCCCCCCCCCCCCGCAAGTGAGAACCAGGTGCTTGAACCTGGGTCTTTGAGCATTGTAATACACAGGGTCTACCAGGTGTCTATCAGCCCCAGTATCGTATTCTTAATTCATATATAATCAATCAATGGAAGAGATGTTGAAGAATAGAAAGCTCTGTTAATTATAACAAAAAGGAGAAAATGGCCTCATGGGCTAAATAAGCATGGAAATACAAATAATATACACAAAACCAAGATGAAACTTGGGCTTGATACAGAAGAAAGGATGCCAACAAAGGAATTTTACACATTTCCCTGTTACTCATTTTTCTAAAGAGTCCCAACAACTGAAATCAGGAAACACCTGTGCTTCTTAACATTAGTTAGGAAATGACTTTAAAAACTTGGATGCAGTTTGAGAAAACTGATGGAAGGCAGAGATATCATACCAGAGTCTCTATTTCCATGTGCACATATAAGTTGTTTCTCTTAGTTTGGGTCCATTTTTGTAGTAGCCATCAAAGACTTAGCACATTACATTTGTGGGGCTAGTGGTTACCTTTATTGGCTTTTAAAATTATCTGGAATTCTGTCATATGTTCAGTTTTTGTCCCACCCAGTATATGGCTGTTATTACTTTAGATGAAAATAAATGTATGAAATGAACTTTTTAATACAAAATTTAAAACAGTTATATAAGACATTATAATAAATATATAGGTCAGGAAGTCAAAATAAGAACACAGAAAAAGATTGGTCTTTTGACCTGGAAGACACATGTAGACCATATATATTTGTGTAGCATACATGATTTCACTGCTTCCAGGCTGACATTTTCATTTTCATTCTTTCACCTTTAAAGACACCACAGCACTGGAGCTTTCCCTGCTGTTGTGACATTCCACATAGTTCCTGGCCTCAAATCTGGACATATACCCTATCAGCTGAATTAAATTCTGGCCCCCAGATCTATTGTTTTTATTGCCTCCAGGATTATCACTGGGGCTCAGTGCAGGCAGGACAAATCCACCACTTTTAGCATCCATTCCCCTGTACCCCCTTTTTAAATAATTTGATGGGACAGGAAGAAATTGAGAGGTAATGGGGATATAGAGAGGGAAAGAGAAGAGATACCTGCTTTACCCCTTGTGAAGTCTTTTCCTATAGGTGGGGACTAGGGACTTAAACTTAATTCCTTTTGCATGATAATGTGTGTGCTCAATCTGATGTGCCACAACCCTGACATAGACCCCTACAAATCATTATTAGATGAGAAGCCAAAACCAGAAGTTGAACATTTCCATACTGATGATTATCTATCTCCTTAGTCTTTAGAAGGTGGAGCAAGAACCCCCCCCTAAGCAGGGCCTAGTCTCAAACTATTGAGTCAACATATCATATCATACCATCAACAAATTTATATAAACAGTAGCATCATTTATACTGCTTTGGTATGTTTTTTAGACAATAAATTAAAATGTATAAGTAATGATGTTGTTGATCTATCTTACTTTTCTCTGAAATGAGGTATCAAGCAAATTTATTCCTGGATTTCTGTCCAGAGCACTAAGTAGAAGTAGACTCTAAGGAAATATGAAAGTCCTGCTTAGTTGAAGAGATACATAGAGTTTGGACTGGCTTTGGTTCCTGGGATCTGTAAGGAAAATTATGAGAAAGAAAGAAGCTGTACAAAAGAGCAGGGAAAAGAGTTTCATGAATTTCTCTATGGCTAGTATATGCAATGGAACTCCATGAAATTTAGTAGAGAACTGAGTCAAGATGTCAGAGGATACACTTCTGAAAACATGAGAATATGGACCAGCTAAAGTGGAGAGGCCTTACTAAATGCCTCAAAAATTCATCTGAGACTCCAAAGAGGTTATTTAGGAGAAACCATTATGCCCCGGGGAAAAGGCCATGTTCCCAGAATCCAGAATAAAACTGAAGTAAAACTGCTTTGGAAACAGTAGAACAATGCTTAGGAAGAGCAGGAGGCTTCAGTGGGCATTTAATAACCTGACAGAGAAATCTTTAGGCACTTGAAAATACAGTAAGAAAATATGACTTTATACCTCTCATAGAAAAATTTTAAATTATAATTAAAAAAATATTGGACATGTAAAGCAAGAGATGTGACCTATAATCAGGAAAACAGAAATAGAAATCAAGCCTATCTAAATGTTAGAGTTAGGTGATAAGATCCTGAAAATTGCTATTATATATTGAAGTATGAGTAAAATTAGGTGACCAAAGATTGGACAGTGGCACACTCAGTAGAGCACACACATTACCATAAATAAGGACCTGGATTCAAATTCTCAGTCCCCACCTACAAGAGGGATATAGCAGCACATTCCAGATAATATCTGATTATTTCAGATATGATGTATAACTAATGCCTAACTCAACACCAGCAAGACCCTGTGCCCAGTAAAATTATCTACAAGCTCCTCAGCAGCAAAGGCATTCAAGAAGAAAAGGCTGCTGGATTAGTTGACTCCTGATATGCTGAGTTTAAATTTAGAGTGTTTATAGACCCAATTACTGCCTTCCAAATTCTTAAGCTTTTTTTTTTTTTTCTTTTTTCTTTCTTTCTTTTCTTTTTTTTTTTTTTTGCCTCCAGTGTTATTGCTGGGGATCAGTGACTGCACGATGAATCCACTGCTCTTGGTGGCCATCTTTTTTCCATTGTTGTTGTTACAGTTATTGCTGTTGTTGTTGGATAGGACAGAGAGAAACTGATAGGGGAGGGGAAGACAGAGGGGGAAAGAAAGACACCTGATGACCTGCTACACTGCTTGTGAAGTGATCCCCCATGCAGGTAGGGAAAAGAGGGCTTGTGCAGGTCCTTTTGCTTTGTACTATGTGCTTTTAACCCAGTGCCCACTGCCCAGCCCCTTCCTTAAGCTTTTTATCCATGTACCATTACTTGTTCTGCTTTCTGCTGAATCAACCTCTTAGCAAATTAGAATTCTTGATGTGTTGTAAAACATACGAATAAAAGAAGTCTGGCCCAGACTATGGCTATGGAGTAGTAGCAGCTGTGTCTCACTCTCCCAATCAACAAGGAATAGCAAAGAGGATCACCTGAGAATGCAACAAGATAAGACCAGGATCACTTCAGGAACCCTCCAAGCCAGGGGTGAGTGCAAACATGTGTGGCTCTTAGAGAAAGAGAGGCTTAAGGAGAGATTCCTGGGTCTAAAAGCCTGTGCTCAGGAACAGCTGATACCGGTCCAGCAGTTTGCCAGTTGACACTCTACTTCTGGTCTGAGTTTTATCAACAACAACAACAAAAAAAAAACTGCTGAAGAGAGGAGAAAAATCACCTAAAACTCACCAATTTACAACTGTGAGTCACCACTGCTATTGCCCCCTCAGAGGCTGGAACAACAGCAGAAAAACATTATACTGACATGGGTGTGGGGGGTGGTATGGCAGAGAACTGGCTGGGTGACTCAGGAGAAAAATCTTCACTCCTGGTCATCTGAGGCATGGCTATATAGTGGGAAACTTTTCACATTGTTCTCCTGATAAATAGAAAACACAGTGAATAACTACCTCAGAACTCACCAGATACAACTAGGATTTATTCAGAAACTCACAAGGCCAAAGAGCACTGTTCATCTCGGCTTTGGCTGGTGGTGGAGTTGCGGGATTGGGCCTAGGACTTAGGACCCTTGGGTATGGGAATCTCTTTGCATAACCATTGTGATATCTATTCTCCACCCTGTTTTATCTCTTGGTCACCAGTGAGTGATTAAGCTAATACATAATTATACTTAAAAATCCCTCAGCCTGCAAGGAAGATAAATAACATACAAATCACAAACAACATAATAAGTTTTAACAGCCACTGTGCTTCACTTCAAGGATTGATATAACATTGAAACAACTGTTAACAGTCACAACTGTGAATCTTAAGTGCCATAGCACAACAAATATAATGGCTAAACCAAGAAGAAACATTGGATAAATAAACTAGGACAAAAGCCCAGATAAAATTCCCAAAAGGGTAGAAGCACATAAAAGGACAACATCCAAACACTAATCAACGAAATAATTATAGGACTGAGGAAAGATTTTGAATGTACTATTATCAGAAAGGAGACCCTGAAACAAAACACTAATCATCTAGAGAGCTGAAATAACTGAGTTAAGAGCATAACTAACTAAACAAGCTAATACAATATCAGAACAGGGTAACAAAATAGTTGAGCTACAGAAAACAGCAGAGGGGAGAGAAAATAGAATAAGTGAGGCAGAAAACAGAATTAGCAAGATCAAGGATGAATTACAAAAAACCAAGAAAGAAGTGAGATAACTAACTACAAAAGAGATTAAGAGGTACGAAAAACAACAACAGAGGCATATCAGATGACTTCAAAAGAAGTAATATATGCATTATTAGCTTACCAGAGCAAGAAAGAGAGGAAGGAGAAAAAAGCATTTTACAGGACATTATAGCTGAGAACTTCCCTAATCTAAACAACAAAAATGAAAGTTCAGAATCCCAGAGAGTCCCAAACAAAATTAACCCAGATGTCAAGACACCAAGACACATCATATGTAGAATGAAAAGGAATAAGGATAAAGAAAGGATCCTGAAGGCTGCAAGAGAAAAACAAAGAGTCACTTATAGAGGAAAACCCACAAATAGGTTTCTTTGGCTGTGATTGGCTATTCATATTTTCTAGTTCTCTTTGTTTAATTTTGGAAGTCTGTAAATATTTAGGAAGTCATTCATACCATCACAGGGTAGAGGGCAGTCCAAGATATCCTCACTCAGAGTCCTTTGCTTTGCTGTAATACATCACATACAGTCCAAGCTTCACCTGTGTTTTCCTTCTCTTGCCTTGTTTTTTAAGTTCCAACTATAAGTGAGATCATTCAGTATTGGCTTCTCCCTCTGGCTTATCTTAGTGAACATGATATGCCTTCAAGTCACATTCAAGATACAATTGAGTAGAAATAACATACATACACACACACACACACACACACACACACACATACACACACACACACACATTTAACTATTTATTGCCAAAACAATCTTGAGAAGAAAGAATAGAACTGGACATCACACTCCCAGATTTCAAACTGTCTTACAGGGCCATTCTAATCAAAACTGCTTGGTACTGAAACATAAATAGACACACCTGACCAGTGGAATAGAACCGAGAACCCAGAAGTAAGCCCCCACACTTATGGACATCTAATCTTTGACAAAGGTGTCCAGACTATTAAATGAGGGAAAAGGAGAGTCTCTTCAATAAATGGTGTTGGGAAAAATGGGTTGAAACATGCAGAAGAATGAAACTCAACCACTATATTTCAGAAAACATAAATTCCAAATGGATCAAGGACTTGGATGTTAGACCAGAAACTATCAAATACTTATAGGAAAATATTGGCAGGACTCTTTTCTGTCTGAATTTTAATGTCATCTTCAATGAAACGAATCCAATGACAGAGATTAAATAAAAAATAAACCAATGGGACTACATAAAATTAAAAAGCTTCTGTACAGCAAAAGAAACCACCACCTAAACAAAAAGACCTCCCACAGAATGGGAGAAGATCTTTAAATGCCATATATATGACAAGAGGCTAAAAACCAAAATATATAAAGAGCTCACCAAACTTAGCAACAAGAAAACAAATGACCCCATCCAAAAATGAGAGGAAATGAGCAGAATATTCTCCATAGAAGAGATCCAAGAGGCCAACAAACATGAAAATGCTGCTCCAAGTCATTGATTGTCAGAGAAATACAAATATAAATAAAGACAACAGTAAAATGTCACTTTTCTCCATGTAAATTGGTCCAGTCCTTGTGGAGAGAAGTCTGGAGAACTCTCAGAAGGCTAGAAGTGTACCTACCCTATGTCCCTGCAATTCCTCTCCTGGGATTTATCCTAAGAAACCAGAAACACCCATCCAATAGATTTGTGTATACCTATGTTCATAGCAGCACAATTTATAATAGCCAAAACCTGGAAGCAATCCAGGTGTCCAACAACAGATGAATGGCTGAATAAGATGCAGTATATATACGCAATGGAATACTACTCTGCTATTAAAAATGATGAATTCACCTTCCTCGCCCCATCTTGGATGAAGCTTGAAGAAATCATGTTAAGTGAGATAAGTCAGAAACAAAAGGATGAATATGGGATGATCTCATACAGAGACAAAAATTGAAAAACAAGATCAGAAGATAAAACATTAAGCAGAACTTGGACTGGAGTTGGTTTATTGCACTAAAGTAAAAGACTCTGGGGGAGGTTTCAGGTCCTGGAACATGATGGCAAAGAAGGACCTAGTGGGGGTTGAATTGTTATATAGAAAACTGGGAAATGCTATGCATGTACAAACTATTGTATTTACTGTCAACTGTAAACCCATAATCCCCCAATAAAAAATTCTAGAAAAAAACCCTTCTGTACAGCAAGAGAAACCACCACCCAATCAAAAAGACTCCTTACAGAATGGGAGAAGATCTTTATATGCTATATATCAGACAAAAAGCTAATAACATATATAAAGAGCTCACCAAACTCAACAACAAGAAAACCTCCTATTAAAGTTCACATTTAGTGGAGTCACTTCCAGACCCCTCTTAGACACATAACCTATGTCTCTTTGAATAAACCTTTGGGATCCTGCATCACTGACTCCTTGGATAATGTGATAGGGGGAAGTTTCATAAGCAGTAAAGCAGTGCTGCAGGTATCTCTCTTTATATCTCCTTCTATATCTCCCCCTCCTCTCTCAATCTATGTTTTTTTTTTCAAAAATAAGAAAGGAGGAGGGAGAGAGAGAGAGAGATAGAGAGGTGAGAAAGGCCAACAGGCTGGCAGGCTAAGCAGGGCTACAGATAGTGGTGGATTTGTCATGCAAGAAATGAACCCCAACCACAACCCTGGTGTCAATTAAAAAGAAGAGTAAGTGACAATTTGAGTAAATATATGAGAAGTTTGAGCAAAGAAATAAACCAGCAGAATATATTAGAAATAAACATTAGTATCTTGTGTACATCTATATTTACATACAAACTTGGAGTTCTAATAGGAAAGCGAGAATAAAATAGAACAAAATCTAAAACAACTACTGAGAAGTTTTGTATTTTGATAAGAAACCATCAGTTTCCAGACAAAGATTCAAGAAACTCCATATAGATTAAGTACAAAAAACCAAACCTAGGTCCATAAGAATTAAAAGGCTAACAATAAAAAGTGGAGAGCACATATTAGAATCAGAGAGAAAAATCAGTTAAACATAGGAGAGTGGCAATTGACTTCTCACTATAAACAGCATATGCCAGAAGAAATGGAATGCCATCTTTAAAGTGCTAAGGAAAGTAGTCATCAGAGTTCTATATCCAGGGGAAATAACTTTCAAAAATGAAAACAGATCTCAGAGAAGTAGCTTATTTATCATCTATCTAGCTAGCTATCATCTATCATGCCCCTCTATCTGAGTAATAATTAAAAAACAGCCTAGAGCAATGAAATCACACATGCACAAGGCTCCCCAGATACACAAAGGTAAATGAAAACCCAAAAGACATTTTAAGATACAGAAATTCTAGAAGAATTCATTACAAAATATAAATATATTAATAGAAGAGTTTTTTTTAAATGATGGGAAATGGTAAGGTAACAAGGGGAAGGAAGTACCAGAATACAAGAATAGCACCAAGGATGGTAAATATATGTGCAAGTATAAAGAACTGTCTCTCTTCCAGCTTCTCATAACTTATTTAAAAGACAAAAGTGCCTAAAAGCAAACATACTAGATTTTAACCCACCTAGAGTTGAGATATAAAACAACTATAACAGAAAAGATAGAGTTAATAAAGTTAGATTATTATAAAGTGTAATGGTATAATAGTAACTCGAAATAGTCTGGTAAGGGTATGCTATCCAATGTAGTAGTCCTGAAGCATAAGTTACTGAATTAAAGTAAATTAAATTACTTAAAATTTTATTTTATTTATTTTACTTCCTACTAGCGCATTGCACAGTTCTGGTTCACAGTGGTGCTGGAAATTGAACCTAGAACCTTTAGGCTTTTCTTGTATAATCATTATGAAATTTCTTTTGTATAATCATTATACTATGTCCCCAAACCTACAATTAATTTCAATTTCAATTTTAGTTCCTTAGATGAATTATACTTCAAGATCCTAGTAGTCACATATAGCTAGTGAGTTCCATATTAAAACTGAATATTTTTATCACTAAAGAAAATTTAGCTGGATAATTTTAAAAAATCACATATGTATAACTTAAAATCAAAAGTGAGGGGATTGGGCGATAGCACAGTGGGCTAAGTGCACATGGCACAAAGCGCAAGCACCAGCTCAAGGATACTGGTTCGAGCCCCTGGCTCTCCACCTGCAGGGGAGTCACTTCACAAGCGGTAAAGCAGGTCTACAAAGTGTCTCTCTGTCTTCCCATCCTTTCTTGATTTCTCTCTGTCCTATTCAACAACAGCAATGACAAGAATAATAATAATGACAACAGCAAGGTTAACAACAAGGGCAACAAAATGGGGAAAATGGCCTTCAGGAGCAGTGGAGTCATAGTGCAGGCACCCAGCCAGCCCCAGTGATAACCCTAGAGGCAAAAAAAAAAAAAAAAAAAGGGAGTTGGGCGGTGGCGCAGTGGGTTAAGCGCACGTGGCGCAAAGCGCAGGGACCGATGTAAGGATCCCGGTTCGAGTCCCCGGCTCCCCACCTGCAGGGGAGTCCCTTCACAGGCGGTGAAGCAGGTCTGCAGGTGTCTATCTTTCTCTCCCCTCTCTCTCTGTCTTCCCCTCCTCTCTCCATTTCTCTCTTTCCTATCCAACAACAAAGCAATGTCAACAATGGCAATAATAACCGCAATGAGGCTGCAACAACTAGGGCAACAAAAAGGGGGGAAAATGGCCTCCAGGAGCGGTGGATTCATGGTGCAGGCACCGAGCCCAGCAATAACCCCGGAGGAAAAAAAAAAAGTGAAATTAAGGCAGACCAAAGAGATAACTTAGCAGTAGAGCAGAGGATGTGCATGGGAGGCCCCAGGTTCCATCTCTAGTTCTGAATATGCCAGAGCTGAGCAACACTGCTATTTCCCTTTCTCTTGATCTCTCATGAAAATGAATAACTAAGTAAATGTAAATAATAAAAATAATTATTGCTATTATTAAGTTTTAACAATAAGAGCAAAGAGAAATTAGGTCCAGGAAGGAATGCATTCATAAGGTTGGTGTTGCATCTAAGCACCCACAAAATGGTGAAATAATATTCTGCACATCTCCCCCAGCCATCACAAACACAAATTACTTCTTTATTTTATGATAGAGACAGAGAAGGCAGAGAGGCAAAGAGAGTGAAAGAAACCATAGATTCATAGCTTCCTTTAATACGGTGTGTGTGTATGTTATATAAAATTAAAAGAATGAATACAAGTAAAATGTCAGCTTGAAATAGTGATAGAATCATACATGCATGAGACCCCAGAACAGGGAAAAAATTAAACAAAACAAAGAATCACCTCTATTAATCAAAACAAAGACAGGAAAGGATGAGGAAAATAATAGATGCAGCAGGTAGAACATGTCCTTAGATATAACCATAACCTTATATATTATTGATAATTTACATATTGTACATTAAATATATTAAGTGAAAATGATCTGGATGCCCCAATGAAAAAGAAGAGATTGAAGTAATAAATAAAGAGTAAAACTGAGTTACTTTATAAATTACAGTTCTCCAAATGAACAGAGCCATGGACTGACAGGAAGGAGATTTAGCAAAAGTATCACTTCCTGGTAAGTTGTGTTCAAGCTGAGAAAAGTGGTGATGTCCACTTTTTAAAAAAGAGATAAGAGAAATAAGTGCATAAATTCTAGTACAAGTTAAAACACAAACAAATAAACAAACAACAACAACAATAAAATCTTGAGAACTAAGAGCTTCAAAGGCTGCAGAAGACAGACAGCTCAGCTCCTGTGGTCAGGTAGGTATTGAGTTCAGACTTCCTCTGTATTTTTTTTTTTCTATTCAGGCCTTCGCTGGATTGGATGATACCCACATACATTGGGAGAGCCATCACTTTTACTTGGTTTACCAGTTCAAATGTTAATATCTTCCAGAAACCCTCAGATAAATTGGCCCAATCAAACTAACACAAAATAAATCACTGTGATCACCAGGATAGGTCATATGCTGAAACATAAAATATAATTCAATGAATTTTATTTAAAAGACTGGGAAACACAGAGTATACTATTTGGATATCATGCAGTGGCATTAGAAATCAATAGTAGTAAGGTATCTTAAAACTTCCCAGATGTTTATGAAAAACACAACTCTAAATTACTTATGAATCAAGGAGGAAACCCCAAGAAATTCAGAAAATATTTTTCCTGAATTACAACAAAACAATTAAAAATATTTTTAATTTTTTATATTTTTACATTTTTATTAATTTATTTTTGGGTAGACACAGAAAGAATTTGAAAAGGAAGGAAGAGAGAGAGAGAGAGGAAGTACTGCTTCATCACTTCTGAAGCTTCCCCCCTCAGGTAAAGACTGGGAACTTGAACCTGGATCCTTGTGCATGGTAATGAGTGTGCTCAACTAGGTATACGCCATCACCTGGTCCCTCGAAAAAGTTTTTCAAAGTTAAAATTTTTGGATACAACCAAAGTGTTGCTATGAGAGAAATTAAAGTGCTTATGTTTATGCTGGCAAAAAGGGAAGCTCAAAATCTGAAGGAAAGGAGAAAAATAAGTAGTAGAAAGGAAAATCTTAAGTGCAGAATCCAATAAAATAAGTTAAAAAGGCAGAGAAAATGAACACAGTCAAAAATTGGTTCTTTTATAGATTAATAAAATTTCTTTTTTTAAAAATTTTTTATATATATTTTTAAATATTTATTTTATTTATTTATTCCCTTTTGTTGCCCTTGTTGTTTTATTGTTGTAGTTATTATTGTTGTTGTCGTTGTTGGATAGGACAGACAGAAATGGAGAGAGGAGGGGAAGACAGAGAGGAGGAGAGAAAGATAGACACCTGCAGACCTGCTTCACCGCCTGTGAAGGGACTCCCCTGCAGGTGGGGAGCCGGGGCTCGAACCGGGATCCTTATGCCGGTCCTTGTGCTTTGCGCCACCTGCGCTTAACCCGCTGCGCTACAGCCCGACTCCCGATTAATAAAATTTCTAACCCCATAACAGGCTGAGAGACACAAAAACAGCTATATTAAGAGTGAAAGGTACAACTTAATACATATTATAACTACTAGTAGGATAAAAATAATTGGATATAAAGACTGAAAATTAGTAAGATGGGCTGGGGAAATGGCTCAATTGGTAGAGCACTGAATCTAAGGCTACTGGACCCAGCTGCATGTAATACAATTATACTCTGACTTCTCTGTCTCTCTTTCTCTCTCTCTTTTGTGAAGCTCTTTTTTACATATATAAATAAAGCTTAAAATAAAACAGTTTTTTTAAAGAAATAGAACAGGCAGCAATAGAAACCAGACTGGAGGTTGACTATATGTTGACAAGCAAAAGGGGCTTGAGAGACTCCCCTGAAATTATGGATAAGATTGATATTATAAACTTTGGGTTTATTTACTCTAGTTTTTTTATAGAGACAGAGAGAAATTGAGAGGAAATAGGGGAGGAAGAAAGAGAGACACCTGTTGCACTGTTTCATAGTTTGTGAAGCTTCTTTCCCTGCAGGTAGGAACTGGGGGCTTGAACCTGGAAACTTGTACATGAAAATGTGTGGGTTTAACAGTCACTGCCAGGCCCTGATATCATAAACTTTCTGTGCTGTTTACCTTAGTATGCATGCATCTAAAAACAATATGTACATTTTGCCAAAATTAAAAACAAATAAATTTCATTGTCAAAACTATGGAGTAAACACACAAACTTGAAACATTTTGAAATTTTAAAGTAAACTACAATTTAAGTTAAAAAAAAAATCCAATGACTGAATGGTAGTGCACTAAGTTAAGGACACATATTGCAATGCACAAGGATCTAGGTTTAAGCCCTGAGTCCCCTCCTGCAAAGAGGAAACTTCATAAGAGATGAAACATCCTGACCTCCCTGGGCAGATGACTTAGCCAGCATGTCCCAGAACCTCAACTCTCCAGAGCTCTACCTTACTAGGGAAAGACAGAGACAGGCTAAGGGTATGGATTGACCTGCCTGTCTGTGTTTATGTCCAGCAGAGAAGCAATTAAAGAAGTCATAATTCCTTCCTTCTGCATCCCAAAGGTACCTTGGTTCATACTTTCAGAGAGGGAAATGTTTAGAGTAAGATGCTGAGAGGGCCCTGAACTCCAGTTTCACTTGGACCTGGAACTTTTATGACCAGGAACCTTTGTTTTTGCCCTACCACTGAGAGGGAAGATAATCTGAAGAACACCGGAGGAAGTCAGGCTCTGCTTCCCTTACCTGAGATGTAAGAAGGAAAAGGAGGGACACCCAGAAGTTGTAAACATATGGGTATCTACATAATGTAATAAGCTCTGCTAAATGGCTGCAAGCCATTCCTAAATGGCTGCTAAATGACTGCTAGTATCCTCAACTAACAAAAAAATTAAAATTGAGGGTGTCGGGCAGTGGCGCAGCGGGTTAAGTGCACATGGCTCAAAGCAAGGGCCCAGCTTAAGGATCCCTGTCCGAGGCCCCAGCTCCACACTTGCAGAGGGGTTGCTTCACAGGCGGTGAAGCAGGTCTGCAGGTGTCTATCTTTCTCTCCTCCTCTCTGTCTTCCCCTCCTCTCTTCATTTCTCTCTGTCCTATCCAACAACGATGACATCGAAAACAACAATAATAACTACAACAATAAAACAAGGGCAACAAAAGGGAATAAATAAATATAAAAAAATTAAAAAATTAAAATTGAAAATCTATTACACAGTCAATTTTTTTTCTACAGCAAAGTAGATTAAGAGGTTATGGGGTGAAGGAGATGACTCAATGGGAAATTGAACACGGGATTTTTATGCGAGGTCCCAGGTTTGATTGCTGAAACCAAATCTACCAGAGTGCTCTTCTGCTGCTCTGAGTTCTCTCTCAACGCCTTCCCCAGCCCCCGCCTCTTGTGAAATATATAAGCAAATCTTTAAACTAAAGAACATGAAGTCATAGTCTAAGTCATAAGTCCAAATCTTAGCTCCTCTGCTCATCCCTGGGCCATTTACTAAATCTTTCTGTGTCTCAGTCTTCTTGTCTCTAACATAGGAGTCAGGTCACTTAATGGATTTGGCTACTTTGAGAGCCAAATGAATTGATATATATGAAGCACTTATATCTGTGCCTGAAACTGAGTATTCTGTATCACTATGGAATGAATAAACAACTCTCTTCCTATGAAGGAAGCGAGTCTGTAGAACAATTAGCAGAGGCCAGTGGAATTCAGAATACACACTTAGTCCTTACCCAGTCTGAAAAGTAAGACCCTTATTATGAAGACCCTTATTATGGGTCTTTGAACACCTTTAAAAAACTGCATGAGTAGTTTTCACCAAGCCAATGCTTGAGATTCTTAAGAATGTTCTTCTTTTACTTTTTTCAAGCCCTACTCATTTTTATTTTTTAATTAAATTTAATTAATTTATTTATTTTGCCTCCAGGGTTATTGCTGGGGCTCAGTGCCTACACTATGAATCCACTGCTCTTGGAGGCTATTTTTTCCCTTTTGTTGTCCTTGTCGTCTTCCGTTGTTGTTATTATTATTATTGTCATTGTTGTTGGATAGGACAGAGAGAAATCAAGAGAGGAGGGGAAGGCAGAGAGGGGGAGAGAAAGATAGACACCTGCAGACCTGCTTCACATGTGAGCTTATCCCACTGCACTACCACCTAGCCCCCTTATTTTTATTATTTATTTATAAACAGTTTTTTAAAGATTTTAAAAAATATTTATACCTTTTTGTTGCCCTTGCTGTTTTATTGTTATAGTTATTATTGTTGTTGATGATGATGATGTTGTTGTTGGATAGGACAGAGAGAAATCGAGAGAGGAGGGGAAGACAGAGAGAGGGAGAGAAAGATAGACACACCTGCAGGCCTGCTTCACTGCCTCTGAAGCGACTCCCCTGCAGGTGGGGAGTTGGGGCCTAGAACTGGGATCCTTATGCTGGTCCTTGAGCTTTGCACCATGTGTGCTTAATCTGCTGTGCTACTGCCTGACTCCCTCTTATGTTTATTTTTTAAATAGTGCTAGATATTTCCTATTATTATTATTATTTAGTAGTAATAGTAGTATTACCAGATCACTGCTCAGTTCTGGCTTAAGGTGATGCTGGGGATTCAACCTGGGACCTTTGGTGCCTCAGGCATGAAAGTCTCCTTGCACAAGTATGATGCTGTCTCCCCAGCCTCCAAAACTTACTTTTTTTTTTATTGATTTAATAATTATCAACAAGACCATAGGATATGAGGGGTACACACGATTCCCACCATCAGAGTTCTGTAAACTTTCCTATTCTTTATCCCTCTGGGATCATGGACACAGAATCATTATGGGGTACAGAAGGTTGAAGCTCTGGCTTCTGTAATTGCTTCTCTGCCGGACATGGGCATTGGCCAGATCAGATCAATGGGGTTTGCAGATAATGGTATGTATATATTCTTCCCATATTTGGGAGCTCCTCTCTGCCCTGATCCAACTTTCTAGTCCTATTGTTAACTCTGGCACCATCTTCCCAGACAATACCTTTAGCCCACATGCATGTTAGCTGTGAGGCTCAGGTAAAATTAGTAAAGTCATGGGCCCCTTGGAATATACTTAAAAAAGAATTCCTAGCTTTTTCAAAATGGAGACCCCAAATCTCATTTGCTCTATATTTACCTTTAGGTTTCTGATTATTAAACAATTTGTTCCACTTATATTAATGCTTTTCAGCCACAAAGTTGCAGATGCTACCATGATGTCAACCTGACTTCCCTGGTCAGACAACTTCACCAATATATCCTGAAACCTTACCTCTCCAGAGCCTTCCTCCACTAGGGAAAGATAGAAACAGGCTGGGAGTATGTATTGACCTGCCACATATAGCTTACTTATTTTAAGTAAAATTTCAAAAAAAAAATTAAACTAACATGAAAGATCAGTGGTCATGATAAGAGAACCAGGCCTAAACCCCAGTGTTTGGTAGACACTGAAATCTGTTTCAATCACCACTTGCTGCATGACCTTTGGAGGCAGGGAAATTGATTTCCTCTACAAAGAAGCACAGAATGATGGCACTGTGTATATTGTGAAGGGGTGTAGCTTAGTAGAGAGAGGCTGACACAGTATTGCCATGACATAGAATAAATGCTCTGACTGATGTTTGTGCAAATGCAAAATGCCTTGGTAATTTTTATTTATTTATTTTGGGTAGATACAGAAGGAAAGTGAGAGGGTGATTTGGGCAGTAGCGCAGCGGGTTAAGCGCAGGTGGCGCAAAGCACAATGACCGGCATAAGGATCCCAGTTCTAGCCCCCGGCTCCCCACCTGCAGGGGGTCGCTTCACAGGCAGGGAAACAGGTCAGCAGATGTCTATCTTTTGCTCCCCCCCATCTCCCCCTTCTCTCACCATTTCTCTCTGTCCTATCCAACAACGATGACATCAATAACAACAACAATAAAACAAGGGCAACAAAAGGAAATAAATAAATATTTTAACAAAGAAATTGTGAGGGAAGGGGAGATAGAGAGGAAAGAGAAAGAGACCTTTGCAGCACTGCTTCACCACTTGGGAAACCTCCCCCCTGCAGGTGGGGTCCAGGGGCTTGACACTGGGTTCCTGCACATGGTAATATATACCCTTAACCTGGTGCTTCACTGCCCAACCCTGCCTGGGCAGCTTGTGATGAAAGGGACTCACCCCTGCCTGTATGAGTTTGGTTATAAGAATGAATAGAGCTTTTGAGGACATAACTCTAGAGTCTGAAAGAAAATGAATATTTAAAGATTGTATGCATGAAATATGCCTTTTTTTTTTTTTTAACCAGAGCACTGCCCAGCTCTAGCTATAGTGTTATGGGGGGAGGGGAAGTTTCAAGCAGAAACTAGATCTAATGGAATTCACATTAATACAAAAAATGTATTTTATTTTTTAATGTATTTTTAAATTACAAAATTACATCTTGACAGGGGTTTGAATCCACAGCATTCGCACCACCAGAGTTCTGAATTTTCACTCTCCCCACTGCATTCCACCACAGCTCCCCTAAGGTTGTAGACAATGGACTGACCATCTTCTCTACAACTATCTGTCCACATTTATACAGTTACCCCCTTCTTTTCCTGATTCAATCCTCTCTTTAGCTCTAAACCACTCATGACATCAAAGCTACCTCCATATGTCCCTCTCCTTTTCCTTCTCTCTCTCTGGATGCTGATGGAGCTGGAGTGCAGAGTCTCCTTATCTTCATCCTATCACTTCTCCCCTACTGGGAGTATGGATCAAGATTTTTTATGAGGAGCCAGAAGGTAGGAGTTCTGGCTTTTGTAACTGCTTCCCTGCTGAGTATGGGCATTGACAGGTTGATCCATACCCGCAGCCTATTTCTACCTTTCCCTAGTGGACCAGAGCACTGGAGATGTGAGGGTCCAGGACACATTAGTGAGATCATCTGCCCAGAGAAGTCGGGGTAGAGTCATGGTAGCATCTGCAGCCTGGTATCTGGAAGGTGGCATGACCTAAGTTAAGACAAGATGTTTAATGAACAGGAACCAGAAAGTAGGATCAAAGCAAATAAGATTAGAGATTTTAGGGTAGAAAGCCAGGAAAACCATTTTAGGCATGTTCCTGGGGGCATACAACTATAATAGCTTTGCTTGAGTTTGGTAACTAACCTGAGGTTGGATGAGAATGTTGTCTGAGAAAATGGTGTCAGAGTGGAGCACCGGATTTGAAGAGGTTGACTTCTCAGGCTGGTATCTCAGGTTACAGTCCACATTAGGGTTTCAATAGCAGCATAATGCAGGGTGGCAGCACCAGTAGCAATTTGGTTAAAGTTGACAGGGTTGGTATGGCAGTAAGGAATGATAGAAAAGGAATTTCAAGAAGTATGGACATATCCTAGAGGTACCAAGACTAGGAGAAATGCAGGTCTTAAAGAGGATGCAAGGGGTTTCATATAGTCTTAGAGCAAGTTAAAATATCAATAATTAATTATTATAGCCAGATTAGTTGGGGGGCTAAGTATCTGTGTTATTATACTTCACTATGATCTGAACGCTTCTAGTGGTATCTGAACCTCCTTGTATTTTAAATACTTACAAGGTCAAAAGGTCCTGACCTATCTGGCCTAAAGCTGTAATTGATTTAGATGTTTGCAGAGCTTTATTTTCTGATACATTTTTAGAGATCCATAAACAATTAGTCCCATTATCAGAGTATGATCATTTTGCAAATCTAAGATAAATAATAGCAAGAGCTAGTATTTATACTTAGGGCTATAGTCTAGGCAGTTGGGGAATTTGATATATTAAATCTGTCCACCCCTCCCACATGTATTGCTATTGATAGGACTAAATATTGATAAGACTAGAGTTTGATATCATCCCCGTCACCAAAAGTCTGTGCTCTCCCCGCTCCCCCCTAGTTAACCACAATAGTTTTCCCATTTTAAACATGGGTTGTGTTGTGTCTGGTTGTTTGTTTTACGTATGTGTGTTCAGTTCTCTAAATTCCACATATGAGTGAGACCATCCTATAATTTTCCTTTATCGCCTTGTTTATTTCACTAAGCATAATTTTCTCAAGTTTCATATAGTTTATCCCAAAGGTTGTAAATCATGTTTTTTATTGCTGAGTAATATTCCACTAAGTATATGTCCCATAACTTTTTTAACCAATCATCTGTGGAGGGACACATTGGTTGCTTCCAAATTTTTGCTATTGTAGATAATGTGGCTATGAGCATGGAGGTGCATATATCTCTTCGAATTAGTGATATTATCTCTTTTGGATAAATGCTTAGGAGTGGGATTGCTGGGTTGTAAGGTATTTCCCTCTGTGTTTGCTTAAGGATTCTCCATACTGTTCTCCATAATGGTTGTACCATTTTGCATTCCCAGTGTATCAGAGTTCTTTTCTCTCCACATCCTTTCCAACATTTATCTTTTCTTGTTTTGTTGATGAAGGCCATTCTTACAGATGTGAGGTGGCTTCTCAGTGTGGTTTTAATTTGTATTTCTCTGGTGATGAGTGAATTACAGCGTTTCTGCATATGTCTGTGGGCCATGCATATCTCTTCTTTGGAGAACTGTCTATGCATGTCCTCTGCCCACCTTTTTGAAAAAATTTGTTTATTATTATTTATTTTATTTTATTTATTTTCCCTTTTGTTGCCCTTGTTGTTTTATTGTTGTTGTAGTTATTATTGCTGTCATCATTGTTAGATAGGACAGAGAGAAATGGAGAGAGGAGGGGAAGAGAAAGATAGACACCTGCAGACCTGCTTCACCGCCTGTGAAGCGACTCCCCTGCAGGTGGGGAGCCGGGGGCTTGAACCGGAATCCTTATGCCGGTCCCTGCACTTGGCGCCACGTGTGCTTAACCTGCTGTGCTACCGCCCGACTCCCCTCTGCCCACTTTTTTTATTGGATTGTTCTTTTTCTTTTCATTGAGCCGAATGAGCTCTATATAGATGTTTGATATCAAGTGTCTGTCTGAAGTATGATGTGAGAATATATTCTCCCACTTGCTGGGTTTCCTGTTTATTTTTTTTTTAAGAATTTATTTATTTATGAGAAAGATAGGCAGAGAGAGAAAGAACTAGACATCTCTCTGGCACATGTGCTGCTGGGGATTGAACTCAGGACCTCATGCTTGAGAATCCAGTGTTTTATCCACTGTGCCACCTCCCGGACCACTTTCCTGTTTATTTTTATGGAGTTTTCTTTTGATATATGGGAGCTTTTTAATTTGGTATAGTCTCGCTTGTTCAATCTTGCTTTTGTTTCCTTTGCCCATGGGGTGAAGTCTCCAGATATATCTTTAGTGTTAATGTCATGAAATGTTTCACCGATCTATTCTTCTATCTATTTATACTTTCAGGTCTGATAACCAGATCTTTGATCCATTTTGAGTTAATTTTGGCGTATGGTGTTAATTGGTGATCTAGTTTCACTTTTCTGCATGTGGCTGCCCAAGTCTGCCAACACCATTTGTTAATGAGACTTTCTTTTCCCTATAGGCAGATTTGGCCCCTTTGTCATATATAAGGTATCTGTGTGTATGGACTGAGTTCTGGGCTCTCTTATTTCATTGGTCCATATGACCATTTTTGCTTCAGTACAACACTGTTTTGATTACTACTGCTTTGTAGTATAACCTAAAGTCGGGTATTGTGATGCCTCCATTTTTCTTCTTTTTCCTTAGGAATGTTTTTGCTATTTGTGTTTTTTTAGAGTTCCACACAAATTTTTGAATAATCTGTTCAATTTCCTTGAAATATATCATTGAGATTTTAATAGGGATTGCACTGAATCTATAGACTGCTTTTGGTGAAGTTGCCATTTTAATGATATTTATTCTCCCAATCCATGAACAGGGGATGTTCTTCCATTTCTTTGTGTCATCCTCTATTTTTTTAAACAGTGTCTTACAGTTTTCCTTAAAAGGATCCTTTACATCCTTTGTTAGATTTATTCCTAGATATTTGATCTTCTTGGGTTCAATGGTGAATGGTATTGCTTCCTTCAGTTTCATTTCATCTGACCTATCTTTTGTATAAAGAATGCCAAGAATTTATGGGTATTGATTTTGTAACCTGATACTTTACTGAATTTATTGATGATTTCCAGTAGCTTCTTGGCAGTTTCTGGAGTCTTCCAGGTATATCAACATATCATCTGCAAATAATGAGAGTTTAACTTCATCTTTTCCTATTTGTATTCCTTTGATATCTCTTTCTTGTCTGATTGCTATGGCAAGGATTTCTAGGACTATTGTTGAATAAAAATAGTGAGAGTGGGTACCCTTGTCTAATTCCTGATTTTAGGGGAAAAGCTTTCAATTTTTCTCCATTGACTATGATGTTAGTCATGGGTTTATCATATATAGCCTTTATTATGTTAAGGAATTTTCCTTCCACTCCCAGTTTCTCAAGGGCCTTTATCATAAATGGGTGTCATACCTTGTTGAATATTTTTTTCTGCATTGCCTGATAGAATCATGTGATTTTTATCTTTCCTTTTGTCGATATAGTGAATTACGTTTATTGACTTACAGATATTAAACCAACCCTGTTTCCCAGGGATGAATCCCACTTGATCTTGGTGGATTATTCTCTTAATATATTGTTGTATTCGATTAGCCAAGATTGTGTTGAGTTCGATATTCATCAGGGATATAGGTCTATAGTTTTCTTTTTTGGTGTAGTCCTTTCCTTCTTTGGGGATCAGGGTGATGTTAGCCTCATGAAATGTATTTGGGAGTATTTCCTCTTCTTCTGTTTTCTGGAAGAGTTTGAGGAGTATGGGTGTTACTTCTTCTTTGAATGTCTTTTAAAATTCATTAGTATAGCCATCAGGACCTAGGCTTTTGTTCTTGGGTAGGCTTTTGATTACTGTTTCAATTTCTTTATTAGTGATTGGCCTATTAAGCTTATTTACTTCCTCTTGTGTCAAGGTTGGTAGTCAGTATGACTCTAGGGATGTGTCCATTTCTTCTAAGTTGTCAAATTTGGTTCCATACAGGTGTCCATAATATTCTAGCATATCTTTTGAATCTCTACCTCATCTGTTATAATATCTCCTCTTTCATTTTTGAGTGATTTCACCATAGTATTCTCTCTTTTTCTCTTGGTGAGTATAGCTAGTGGCTTATCTATTTTATTTATCCTTTCAAAGAACCAGCTCTTGGTTTCATTAATCTTCCTAATGTTCTTCTTGTTTTCTATTTCATTGATTTCTGCTCTGATTTTGACTATTTCCTGTCTCCTGATGACTGTTGGTTCTTTTTGTTGCTCCACTAGTAGTTGATTGAGGTGGGTTGTTAGATGGTTTACTAGTGATTTTTCCTATTTATTAATGTGGGCCTATACTGCTATGAACTTTCCTCTAAGCACTGCTTTTGCAGCATCCCATAGGGTCTGGTAACTGGTTTCTTCATTTACACTGTTATCAAGATAATTCGTAATTTCTTTTTTAATCACTTCAATGACCCATTTATTGTTCAGCAGCATATTGTTTAGTCTCCAGGCTTTGGGGAAATTTCTTTTCCTGTTTTGGTTGATTTCTAGTTTCATACTTTCATGGTCTGAGGATGCATTTTATAATTTTAATATTTACATATCTGTTTAGACTGTCTTTGTGGCCCAGCTTATGGTCAATCCTTGTAAATGTTCCATGTGTACTTGAGAAGAATGTGTATTCATTACTTTTGGGATGGAAAGTTCTGTATATAGCTATTAAGTCCATTTCTTTTATGGTATCATTTAAGTTTGCTATTTCTCTATTGATTTTTTTGCCCAGATGTTCTGTCTCTTGCTGTGAGCGGTGTGTTGAAATCTCCTACTATTATTATGTTGCTATCAATGTCTCCCTTGAATTCAGTAAGTGTTTGTTTTATATATTTGGCTGCTCCTAAGTTGGGGGCATATATATTAATGATGGCTATAGCTTCTTGTTGGATTGAACCTTTAACCATTATGTAATGTCCTTCTCTATCTTTGATGACTGTCTTTGCCTGAAAGTCTGTCTTCTTAGAGAATAGGGTAGCTGCTGCCCCTGTCCTTTTCTGTGAGTTACTAGCTTAGAACATCTTGCTCCAACCTCTTCTATTGTCTCCATTTGTCTTTTCTTTGGATGTGTGTTTCCTGAAGACATATAATGGATGTTCTTTAATCCATTTAGCTACTCTGAATCTTTTGACAGGTGAATTTAGGACATTCACATTTAAGGTGATTATTGATATATGTGTTTTATTTATGTCCATTCTCATTTTTGTTTTAAGTTTATTTTAAATTGTTGAGTCCTTGACCATTTGTTCCTATCAAACCTATTGTGTGGATTAGTTTCTGTAGTGAATTCCTTACTAATTTTTCTTGTGTTCTCTGCAAATCTCTGTTCCGTTTTGTTTTGTGGTTACCCTTTATGTAATTACTAGTATTGTGTATCTAGAAAAGTCTTTTTTACGTTGATCTTGATTGACAAAAATTTGGTAAGGCTTCTTTGTCTTTTAATTCCTTCTCCTATTTGCTTGTTGTTCTTTCCTGTTTTATTGTGTTTCTGTTTCCGGTCTACTGCTGTTCCCCTCGCTGAGAAAGTGTGTTCCTTTGTTTCCTCCTTTCCTGTAAGACTCCATTCAGTATTTCTTCTAAGTTGGGGATTGATTGTGGCAAATTCCTTTAGTTTTTGAGTATTTGGGAATACCTTTATTTCTCCCTCATACTTGAAGGATAATTTTGCAGGATACAAAATTCGTGGCTGAAATTCCCTCTCCTTTAGTGCCTTGAATATGTCATTCCACTCTTTCCTTGCCTCTAGGGTTTGTAAAGTAAAGTCTTATGAAAGTCTGATATTTCTCCCTTTATATGTAACTTCTTTCTTTTCTTTAGCAATGTGCAAAATTTTCTCCTTGTCATTGAGTTTTAATAATTTTACAATAATGTGCCTTGGTGTTGGCTGTTTTGGATTTGTGAGCCTGGGTGATCGATCTGCCTCCAAAAATAGGTATATTCTGAGGATTGCCTAGGTGAAGGAAATTTTCATCTAAAATGTCTCTGAAAATTACCTCTGGACCTTTGACCTGGTCTACTTACTCAGGTATCCCTATAACATATATTTGACCTTTTTATGGAGTCTGCAATACGGCAGAGAGTAGCTTCATTCTTTCTAAACCTTTCCTCTCTGTCAGCTTTGAATTGAAAGAGTATCTTCTAGATTTGAAGTTTTTCCTTCTGCATGTGTGAGTCTATTACCTAAGCTTTCTACCTGAGACTGAACTGCACTAAAGATGTCTTTCAGCCCTTGCAATTCTGTTTGAAATTTTTCCTCCATGCTGTTTAACTGCTTAGTGAACTCTGCTTTGAGATCTTCTTTCACACTTTGTAGCGTCTTGTCAAATTCCAAAGAAAAATACCCTTTCAACTCTTGCTTATATTCTTGTAAAGTTCTCATAAGATTTCTATAGTCTGTCTCTGCATCTGGGATTTCTTGGATTTTGTCTGATTTACTTTTCTCTGTTTGATGTGACACGCTATTTATCTTTCTGCCTCTTTGCTTTCGAATGTATGGTGTTGGTTATGTTGGCCACCAGGTGGTGCTGTTGTGGTCTTTGCTTTCCACTTATTTGAATCTGTGATGGTGGGTGAGGGGAGGGGTGTTTTGGGCTACCTTGTGGGCTGAGTTTTGTCTTTGTCTTAAACTCAGACTGAGAAAAAAAAGTGACAGAACCTCGAGTCAAAGATTGAGAGGTTTTAAGCTCCAATTTCTTTTCTTCGGGGGAGTCTGCTAACCGTGTTACTGTCCAAGTGGCATGGGTCAGTGCAGAGCGCTGTCAGCCCAGAGCTCTTGTTTCAACTGACAGTGTCTTCCAACCCACTCCCGTTTGCCCAGCTGTGTGTACTCCATAAACCATGCCTCCTGGACGTCTATACAAAAATTATTATGACTGTAATATTTTAAACAAATTTTTAATTAAAAGAAAATAATTTGAATGGGTTGAGAGAATCCAAACCATAAGATCAGCATCCAAATGAGAGGTTATGTACAAGCCTTGACCAGGATAGTGGCGGTGTGACTGTCCAGAAGTTGGGAGCTTTAAGAATCAGACTGGGGGAGTCGGGCTGTAGCGCAGCGGGTTAAGTGCAGGTGGCGCAAAGCACAAGGACCGGCATAAGGATCCCGGTTCGAACCCCGGCTCCCCACCTGCAAGGGAGTCGCTTCACAGGCGGTGAAGCAGGTCTGCAGGTGTCTATCTTTCTCTCCTCTTCTGTCTTCCCCTCCTCTCTCCATTTCTCTCTGTCCTATCCAACAACAACAATAATAACTACAACAATAAAACAACAAGGGCAACAAAAGGGAATAAATAAATAAATATTAAAAAAAAAATCAGACTGGTTGTGAGAAAACAAAACAGAATAGGGCAGAGCCCGATTTGCACAGTTTCTGCTACATGCATAAAGAGGGTATTTCCCCACAAAGAGATCAGGATTTGGAATGAGGCCAGAGAAACACCATTTTCTAAGAGTTTGGTTTGAAAGCATCTGAAGAGAACCAAATGGAAGAAGTAGATCCATTGTTGAACACACAGCCTTGGAAACAGCAGCAACAAATAGGCAAATGGAATCCCGGGCACAGGACATGCTGCTCAGGGGCAGCTGTGGTAGGAAGGAGAGGAAAGGCCTGGATTGAGTGGGGAAGGCTGGAGATGAGGGTAACCAGGGTACTGTTGGTGCAAACAGAGTTGCAGTGTGGAGGGAGAGGAAATGTAGCATGAGAAAGAAACTACAATAACATCTTCTGTTACTTGGTAAATTTTGCAAGTAATGAAGATTGATTTCTAAGGAAGCCAATTAATTTTTATTATCTGCCATGGCTAAAGCCAGGGCTTTAGACAATTTGCAGCCTATTTGTAAAGAAAGGCTTCTGAATATGGCTACACTAAAATAAAGCCTTCAGCATTATTCAAGAACCAGCAGCAGATGCTCTGAGGAGTGCACTTAATTTATAACAATAAGTTAAAACAATATTTATTTAACAATAAGTATAACAACAAATATTGCTTCATTTAACTCAGGAACCCTTTTCCCAGATCAAAGTTGGAAAGGATATTATTGTCACACAGGAAGGAGCTTCTTAATGCAAAGAAAGTTTCATATATGACTGTGAGATTGATTAAGTTCCAGATTTTCTGCCTAATACATTATAGCACTCACAAATGTTATGCAGGGAGAAAAAATTCTGTCACGAAACAGGAAGGTAACAATATTGATTAATACATGTAACTCTCTCTATGCATAGCCCCCTGTGGAATGCCACATGCTTTACATATTGAGAGAAGCAACGCCACCTGGTGGCCAGAAACCATGAACTGCAAGAGGAGGGGAAAAAAAAAAGACCACAATTAAAACTTTTACCACCAATAGTAATAATAGTATCATCATATTAATTTCAGGTTTAGTCAGTTGACATTGCACACTCTAACTTTATATTTTCCTTAATAATTATCATTCGAGTTACAAATGATAATTTGCACAGATAAATTGCACAGATTACTATAGGCTACAATTTAAATTTTAATGATTTGTAACAAAACTGTAACCGTAATTATTTATATTAAACATCACAAAGTCATTAAAAAGTTTCTTATATAAAATGAGATGTTTAACTAGGATAAATCAATTTAGGGGGCAAATCTGTTTGTTTTTTAAATAAAATTAGGAAAGTGGGGCTACGGAGCAGCAGCAGCAGCTGTGTTTCTCTCCTCTCCTCTTCCAGGACAACTAGGAATACCAAAGGAGAACACCTAGAACCACAACAAGACAGGACCATAACGACTTCAGGAACCCACCAAATCACCGGTGAGTGCAAACATGTGTGGCTTGTGGACAGAGAGGAGCCTAGGGAGAGATTAAGTGGCTGGTAACCGTCCAGCAGTTTACCAGCTGAGACACTACCTCCAGTCTGTTTCACCAACAAGAAGTCTGCTGAAGGGAGGAGAGGACTCCCCTAAGACTCACCAAATGCAACTGTGAGTCTCCATTGCTACTGCCCTCAGAATCTGGAGCACTGGGGTATAGGGGTGATGGTGGGGGTGGGGAGGCCCTGTGCTGACACCAGGGGACAGAGAACTAACCAGGAAACTCAGGAGAAGATCTATACCTTGGTGGCCTAGCGGTGGGGCTGTGAGAGTCTCTTTGCATAACCACTGGATTATCTCTGCCCCACCCTGCTTTATCTCTTGGTCAGGAGTCAGTGATTAAGCTAAGAAGCCTACTTATACTTTAAAAGCCCTCGGGCTCCCATAGTCTACAGGGAAGAAAAAGAAAGAGGCTTTTAAGCCATTGTCCTCCAACTCAGGGATTAAAATAATATTGAAACAACTGTCAATTTCCACAACTGTGAACCCTTTAGTTACCTTACTTAGACACAAGTCAATCCAGGCAATAGTGATCAGCAATTTGAAAAGTACTGAGAGAGGGACCTCAAAACATACTATATAAAATGGTTAAACCAACAGAAGAAATATTGGAGAAATGAACCAGGACAAGAGTCCAGCTAAAAAAACCCCAAAGGGTGAAGCACAAAATAATGAGGTCAACATCCAAACACTAGTTAAGGAAATAATCTTAGGAGTGAGTAAAGAGTTTGAAAGAATTGTCATCAGAAATGCAGAAACAACAAATGAGACTCTGGAAGAAAACACTAACTATCTCAAGGTTATTAGAGAGCTAAAAGCTGAAATAACTGAGCTAAGAACACAATTAGCTGAACAAGCTAAAATAGTATCAGAACAGGGTAACGAAACAGATGAACTCCAGAAAACAGTAGAGGGCAGAGAGAATAGAATCAATGAGGCTGAAGACAGAATTAGCAAGATAGAGGACTAATTAGAGATAACTAAAAAAGAAGTAAGAGATTTCAAAAAGAGATTAAGAGATACTGAAAACAACAACAGAGACCTATGGGATGACTTCAAAAGAAATAATATACGCATTATTGGCTTACCAGAGGAAGAAAGAAAGGGAAGGGAAGAAAACATTCTTCAGAACATAATAGCTGAAGACTTCTCTAGTCTAGACAACATCAAAGACACAAAGATTCAAGAAGCCCAGAGGGTCACAAACAGAATTAACCCAGACTTAAAAATACCAAGACTCATCATATTTAGAATGGAAAGGAATAGGGGTAAAGAAAGGATCCTGAAGGCTGCAAGAGAAAAACAAAGAGTTGCCTACAGAGGAAAATCCATAAGATTAACAGAAGACTTCTCCACACAAACACTAAAGGCCAAAAGAGAATAGCAAGATATCTATCATGTGCTCATTGAGAAAGGCTTTCAACCAAAACTACTGTATCCTGCTAGACTGTCACTCAGACTAGATGGAGGCATAAAAACCATCTCAGACAAGCAATAGCTGAAAGAATCAACTATCACCAAGCCTGCCCTGAAAGAAGTTCTGAAAGGTCTCCTATAAACAGTCAGACCATCATAAGTATGCCATATATCAGAACACTCTAAAAGTCTACAAGAATGGTGTTAAAATATCTTCAGTCTTTGAAGGAAATTGAAAAAGACACAAAAAAGTAGAAAGACATTCCATGCTTGTGGGTTGGAAGAATTAACATCATCAAAATGAATACACTACCCAGAGCCATATACAAATTTAACGCTATCCCCATCAAGATTCCCACCACATTTTTTAGGAGAATAGAACAAATGCTATAAATGTTTATCTGGAACCAGAAAAGACCTAGAATTGCAAAAACAATCTTGAGAAGAAAGAACAGAACTGGAGGCATCACACTCTCAGATCTCAAATTGTATTATAGGGCCACTGTGGTCAAAACTGCTTCGTACTGGAACATGAATAGACACACTGACCAGTGAAATAGAATTGAGAGCCCAGAAGTAAGCCCACACACCTATAGACATATAATCTTTGACAAAGGTGCCCATACTATTAAATGGAAAAAGCAGAGTCTCTTCAACAAATAGTGTTGGAAAAAATGGATTGAAACATGCAGAAGAATGAAACTGAACCACTATATTTCACCAAATACAACTGTAAATTCCAAGTGGATCAAGGACTTGGATGTTAGACCAGAAACTATCAGATACTTAGAGGAAAATATTGGCAGAACTCTTTTCCGCATAAATTTTAAAGACATCTTCAATGAAACAAATCCAATTACAATGAAGACTAAAGCAAGCATAAACCTATGGGACTACATTAAATTAAAAAGATTCTGCACAGCAAAAGAAACCATTACCCAAATCAAAACACCCCTCATAGAATGGGAGAAGATCTTTACATGCCATACATCAGACAAGAGGCTAACAACCAACATATATAAAGAGCTTGCCAAACTCAAGAACAAGAAAACAAATAACCCCATCCCAAAATGGGGAGAGGACATGGACAGAATATTCACCACAGAAGAGATCCAAAAGGCTGAGAAACACATGAAAAAATGCTCCAAATCTTTGATTGTCAGAGAAATGCAATAAAGACAACAATGAGATACCACTTCACTCCTGTGAGAATGTCATACATCAGAAAAGGTAACAGCAACAAATGCTGGAGAGGTTGTGTGGTCAAAGGAACCCGCCTGCACTGCTGGTGGGAATGTAAATTGGTCCAGCCTCTGTGGAGAATAGTATGGAGAATTCTCAGAAGGCTAGAAATGGACTTACCCTACGATCCTGCAATTCTTCTCCTGGGGATATATCCTAAGGAACCCAGCACACCCATCCAAAAAGATCTGTGTACACATATGTTCTTAGCAGCACAATTTTTTAAAATTTTCTTTTTATCTTTATTTATTACTTTTTTGGACAGAGACAGCCAGAAACTGAGAGGAAGGGGGAGACAGGGAGACAGAGAGATACCTACAGCCCTGCTTCACCACTTGTGAAGCTTTCCCCCTGCAGGTGGGGACTGGGGGCTTGAACCTGGGTCCTTGCACACTGTAACATGTGCGCTCAACCAGGTGCGCCACCACCTGGCCCCCTTAGCAGCACAATTTGTAATAGCCAAAACCTGGAAGCAATCCAAGTGTCCAACAACAGATGAGTGGCTGAGCAAGTTGTGGTATATATACACAATGGAATACTACTCAGCTATTAAAAAATGGTGACTTCAAAAAATGGTGACTTCACCATTTTCAGCTGGTCTTGGATGAACCTTGAAAAATTCATGTTAAGTGAAGTAAGTCAGAAACAGAAGGATGAATATGGGATGATCTCACTCTCAGGCAGAAGTTGAAAAACAAGATCAGAAGAGAAAACACAAGTAGAATCTGAACTGGAATTGGCGTATTGCACCAAAGTAAAGAACCCTGGGGGGGGGGGGGAAATAATATAGGTCCAAAAGACGACAGAGGACCTAGAGGGGGTTGTAATTTTATATGGAAAACTGGGAAATGTTATGCATGTACAAATTATTGTATTTACTGTCAAATGTAAAACATTAATTCCCCAATAAAGAAATTTAAAAAAATCAAATTAGAGGAATTGACAGAAAAACTGTTTTCTTCTTTCTTTCTTTTTTTTTTTTTTTTTTTTTACCAACTCTAGCTTACAGTTGTGTGGGGGATTGAACCTGAGACCTCGGGGCTATTATGCTATTTCCCTCCCTCCAACTTTAGAAAAACTTAATCTGGGCTTCTTTTTTTTAAAAAAAAATTATTATATTTATTTATTTTCCCTTTTGTTGCCCTTGTTGTTTTTATTCTTGTTGTTATTGATGTCGTCGTTGTTAGATAGGACAGAGAGAAATGGAGAGAGGAGGGGAAGACAGAAGGGGGGAGAAAAAGACACCTGCAGACCTGCTTCACTGCCTATGAAGCGACTCCCCTGCAGGTGGGTTGGGGGGAGGCCTGAACCAGGGTCCTTATGCCAGTCCTTGTGCTTTGCACCATGTGCGCTTAACTGCTGTGCTACAGCCTGACTCCCTAATCTGGGTTTCTATAAGGCTAATGTGTGACCACACTTCTACATGGGAAATAATTATTCTAAGTACTCTCCACATAGCCTCTCAGACTAGGGATATTATGGAAACAACTGAATACATCTTGGACTCTTGAAAAAAAGTGTGAATCTGGCAGTCACTGTTTATGTTTTAAAGCAGTCCTATGTGGCATTCATTACTCATCTAGTTCAAGTCAAAAAAAATTCTTCAGTGCACACACATGCCACCCAACTCTGAGGGTAAAGGTGGAAAAATGGAAAGGAAGGGAAAGGAAGAACAAAGAACATCATCTTTGTTTCCCCATGAGGAGCAGTTAATATTGCTACTTCAAGAACAATGCCTCCCAGACTGACATTTGGGTGTGAGGCTCCCAAGTCAAGTGAGTACTTCCCAGCTCAGGGGACTCAGCAAGTGTGCCACCCGGCCCCTGCAATTCATTACTTTCTTCCCAAACTCAGATGAGATCTTAAAATGTGATGGAAAGGCAAAGATGGTAGGGAAAAAATGGTGATAAGAAAGGAGTTGTGGGGAGTCGGGCGGTAGGACAGCGGGTTAAGCGCACGTCGCGCAAAGCACAAGGAGTGGCGTAAGGATCCCAGTTCGAGCCCCCCCCCCCCCCCACTCCCCACCTGCAGGGAGTCCCTTCACAGGCGGTGAAACAGGTCTGCAGGTGTCTGTCTTTCTCTCCCCCTCTCTGTCTTCCCCTCCTCTCTCCATTTCTCTCTGTCCTATCCAACAACGATGACATCAATAACAACAACAATAATACCTACAACAAGAATAAGAAGACAACAAGGGCAACAAAAGGGAAAATAAATAAAATTTTTAAAAAAAGAAAAGAGTTGTGGATAAAGTGGAAACTGTGGGCTAAGTGCTATGAAGGACAACATATCACTTACTAGCTGTACTATGTGTAGGGCTCTGGAGTAGGCATTTTATATTTAATCTCACCAGCATGCTTCAAGATGGATGTTAATGTTCCACTTTGCAATTCAGAAAAAAAAATATTGAAGCTTTGGTTCCCTGAGATTCCACAGCTAATAAGAGAGGAGTTCCGTGTATTCCCAGCTAATTAAGAGACTGTCCTCAGTTGGTCCAGGCACTGGCATACAGTCTCATCTGGTGACTCTCCTGGGACGATGCTTTCAAAGATGTCTCTCTTTTAATTCTGTTCAGATTAGTCTGAAAACCTTTTCATTAGACTTATAGAAACATCTTTAGACATATCATTGGTTCACTTGGATGTTTCTCCTTACTTACTAATTTATTTTTATTGCCACCAGGGTTATCACTGGGTCTCAGTGCCTGCATTATGAATCCACCGCTCCTGGCAGTGTTTTTTTTTTCCTTTATTTTAATTTTTTTTAATGTTTTTATCTTTATTTATTTATAGGATAGAGACAGCCATAAATCAAGAGGGAAGGGTAATAGAGAGACAGAGAGACAGAGAGACACCTGAAGCACGGTTTTATCACTCACAAAGCTTTCCCCTGAAGGTGGGGACAGGGGGCTTGAACCTGGGTCCTTGAACATTTTAACACGTGCTCTCAACCAGGTGGGTCATCACTTTCCCCCAACCCATTTTTTCCTTTATTTATATATATTTTTATTTGATAGGACAGAGAGAAATTGAAGAGAGGGAGATAGAGATGGAGAGAGAAAGACACCTTCAGATCTGCTTCAACACTTGTGAGGTATACCCCTTGCAGGACGGGAGTGGGGGCTCAAACCTAGGTCTTTGCACATGGTAATGTGTACAGTTAACCAGGAGTGCCATCACTTGGCCCCCCTCCTTATTTATTTTTAATTTAAAAAATATTAATAACCTGGAGCCGGGTGGTGGCCCACCCAGTAAAGTGTACATGTCACCATACTCAAGGAAATGAACTTGTGACCATAGTCTTCATCTGCCTGGGGAAAACTTCATGAGCAATGGGGCAGTTCTGAGGGTGACTCTTCCTCTCTCTTACCTTCTATCAAAACATAAAAACAATAATGTCCACAAGGAAGGTGGAGTTGTGTAAGCATCACTAACTCTAGTGGCAAATGGAAGAGAGGGAGAGAGGAGTCCTTTATTAGCTACTCTATTTTTAATAGTAATATGTGCTCATTAAATTATTTTCCAAAAAACAAGGTTTAAAGAAAAGTGTAAAAGTACTATTAACCTGGCCACTCACAGATAAATGCTTGTATATGTGTGACAGAGAGAGGTAACCAGAGCACTACTCCACTATTTGTTTTTCTCTTTTCCCATTTCTAGTTTCTCTGGGGTGCTGAGGATTCAACCTGGGGCCTTACACGTGTAAGACAAGTGCTCTCTCTATATATACATTGCTGTTGTTGCTTGGGCTTCATGCTCTAGGCTAACTTTTTCACATAGAAAGAGAAACAGAGACAATGAAAAAGAGAGGTAATGACACTAAAGCACCACAATTTCCTGCAATTTAGTGCGGACTGAGCTCAAACCCGGGTCATATACAAGGCAAAGCAGGTGCACTAGCCAGGTATCCAGATGGTCAACCCTGACATTTTTTTTTTTTTTTTTTGCCACCAGGGTTACCACTGGGGCTTGGTGCCTGCATGATGAATCTCTAATCTTGGCAGCCATTTCTTTCATTCTTTTTTTTTTTAACATATAGAATCAGAGAGATCCCCAGCATTTACATAATATGGAAAATAAAAATAGGACATCATCAGTGATGAAATGGAACTCTCAATAAGTGAGAAAAAAATTTTTTTCTGAGGCTAGAATCACCGAGGCTCCTGTTTGTGCAGCACCCTTTTAAAGAAAGCACCAAGGTATTTCTAAAGGAGAGTCTGAGCACTGACAGAACATCCTTTCTCAGCCCACTGCCAGTAGGAGTTGCCGTGGCCTTCTGTCCTTGTCAGGCTCCACCATCTGTCCTTGTCATACTCTTCTTGTTCAATTAGAAGTTGTCAATGCTTCCCTGGTTTGCTTGATTATTAAAACATATGGCCCTGGGTTTAACTGTTAACAGGGAAGTCCTGTGCTCTAGGAACTGATGTTTAATCTTGAAACTAACTTCTGCTCCTTAGCTATTGAAAACTTTGAAAAATATACAATGTTCATGGAGAATTATATGAGAGTCAACTCTTTTAAATCAAAAGTTCCTTTTAATTTTTTTATTTCCTTTATTTTATTGCCACCAGGATGGCCATAATGGGTTTGGTGCTTGCACAACAAATGTACCATTCCAGAAGGTCGTTTCCCCTTTATTTTACATTTAACCTATTTGTATCTTTTTCTTTTGTGGAAAGAGACAGAGGAAAATTGAGAGAGGAGGGGGAGACAAATAGGAAGAGGGAGAGAGAGAGACACTTATAACACTGGTTCGACACTCATGAAGCTCCCCCCCCCCCGCAGGTGTTGGTGGGGGGGGTTAGCCTGGGTTTTTGCTCACGGTGACATGTGTGCTCTACCAGGTATGCTACTGCCCAGCCTCCTTAATCAATAATTTTCAAACTTCCTGTCCCCCTTAGGATCCTGTTCAAAGCATGCCATTCTTCAAAGTTCAACTGAAGGCAGAGAAGTACTGAGTACCACACCCAGAATGGGTAACTGGCCTCCCTAGAATGACTTCAGTGAATTATGTTTTGACCAATCAACATGGTATCAATCCTGGAAGACAGATGACCATTTATACTTGTCAAACTGTATTAAAGGAAGATCAGAATAATGAGGATCTAGATTGAAAGAGTCCAAAGTCTTGGGGGGTGGGAGGTCTTGAGGCACCATGACAGTCATTTCTGATCTCTTCAAGGGCAAAGACTACGTTTAAACTGCATTAGAGACTCAAAAGAATAAAATCAAAATGCATGATGATTATCACCTTAAAAAACTGTCAGGCACTTAGACATGGACAAGAATGGGCCTCACAACTGAGTAGTTCCTTCTCATAAGAAGTGATCTGCTGCCAGCTGGGATGCCACAAGGAGTGGATGAAACCCTCTGAATACTTATCCAGACTAGCCCCTCTTCTGGTGGAAGAGTAACTTCCACTTTTATTGAAGATGTTGGTGTAGGCAGGCAAGGCTGTGTCTTGGGATGATCCCATTAGTGTTGTCATAACAGTTTGGTCTCACTTGATCTGCAAGATGACTGTTGGAATCAGAGGGAGCTGTATGGTATTCCAGCATGAGTGCAAAGTCAGAGCTGTGATTATCCAAAGTTAGGAAATCCCAAGATTTGGATGCACAAACTCAGAGCCTTGCTGAGTGAGGTGGCCTACTGGAGTGCAGGGAGAAGCGATACATTGAGAGGAGCACCTGATGACTTTCCGTTTTTGTGAAAGAGGGCCAGGTAATCTGTAAGTCCTTTCTGGGACATTCTTCATCTTTTCACAGTAGCCACCCACCCCTTTACTGAAGCTGGCCTTGGAATATTTCTATTCCTGGCATCACAAACACCTCTAAAATTAAAAATGAAACTGGAGTAGATAAGGGGCTCTGAAAATTGGGTCATCATGAGATAGCTCTGAGCAAGCCCCTTGAGCACCTGGCTCTGGTGGCTGCAATTTAGAAACAAAAGTCAGACACCAGGGAATGTTTATTTTCAAGTGCCACCAATCCCCAATGATTGTGCCACTAGCTCAGTCTGGAAATCACTGGGTATGGAATTATCTAGGGTTTTGATCCTTTTATGACTTTCAAACTCTAGAAGTTGTCACACAACACAACAAACACAACACAACTCAGCCATTCTCACAGAACTCTTTCTACACAAATAAAACTAACAATTTTAAACAGTCACCATGAGTCTGCAGAAAGATCAAGGGCTCTTACTTTTGTATACTCTATCAGTATACAATCTCCAGACTGAATATTAACCAGTCAAGATGGAAAGGTTTCCCAGGCACTGGGCGAAGGTTTTTAACAGTGACCTAGATTGTGGCATTGAAAGTATGTGTATTCAGTTTGATGCTATCAAATAGGAAAGAGCATCCAAATGCCTCTTTGGTAGGCTTTCCTAAGATGTTATCCTCTCTCTCCCATTTATGAATGTTACAACATTACTTTACCCAAGCATGGCAACAAACTTTTTTTTTTTTGACAAAGAAGCAGGAGAAAAGCAAAAGAAAGAAGAAAGGAAAAACCAGAGGCAGGGAGGGAAAGATAGATAGATTGATAGATCGATAAACAGATATTGGATATCCCCCAAAGTTTCCTTCAGTGCAGTGGGAGCCAGGCTTGAACCTGGGTTGTACACTTGGCAAAGCAACACAATAACCTACTGAGCTATTTCATTATCCCAATAGACATCTGTTTTATTCTATGTCAAAATTAGATAACTTTTTTGGAGGGAAAGGGCTAAATGTTTATCTACTCTTGATATATAAATTTAAAAAAGAAAAACCTCCTAAAGTTTGAAGTAGATATGGTCACTGTATGAGAGAAAGCTGGTATGTATATTGTCATCCTCAGACAAGCAGGCTTCATTCCCTCGGGGCCGACAGGAGGCTGACAGAAAGGTATCCTCTAGCAGCAGGAGAAAGGCTGGTTTCACAGACACTGTTCTCCACTGGTGTCCCTATCCTCCACCCAGTCCTTACCCTGGGTGCATAACACTCTCACCTTTCACACACCACTTCGATTCTGACTCAATGTCCTTTCTTATTTCCTATTAGAGAGTTCATCCTTCCCCATCTTCTAAAGTGTCATTCAAATTTCTCACATTGTACATCTTTTTTCTCTCCACTTGCCAAGCACAACAACTATAATCAAACTCTGTTCACAAAACCCACATCCATGGGTGGGGGTGTAGCATAATGGTTATGCAAAGATACTCTCATGCCTGAGGTTCTCAAGTCCCAGGTTCAATCACCCACACCGCTGTAACCCAGAGCCGAGCAGTGCTCTGGTAAAAAAAAAAAAAAAAAAAAAATCCACATCCAATCCTATCTTTTCCTGGTTTACTCACTGTTTTTCTTTTAATGCTTTTTTTTCTCCTTCTTTTTTCTTTTCTTCTTTCTTTCTCCCTCCTTCCTCCTGACCTCCCCACCCCACTTCTCTGTATTGGATAGAGATAAAGAAATTAAAAAGCAAAGGGAAGATAGAAAGAGAGATGGCTGCAGCACTGCTTCACTGCTCATGAAGCATCCGCCTTGTATACTGAAAACTATGAGTCGCTACTCAAGGAGATAGAAACTGATACCAAGAAATGGAAAGATATCCCATGCTCATGGATTGGAAGAATAAATATCATCAAAATGAATATTCTCCCCAGAGCCATATACAAATTTAATGCAATACCCATCAAAGTTCCACCAGGCTTCTTTAAGAGAATAGAACAAACGCTACAATCATTTATCTGGAACCTGAAAACACCTAGAATTGCCAAAACCATCTTAAGGAAAAGAAACAGAAATGGAGGCATCACACTCCCAGACCTTAAACTATATTATAAAGCCATCATCATCAAAACAGCATGGTACTGGAACAAAAATAGGCATACAGACCAGTGGAACAGAATTGAAAGCCCAGAAGTAAATCCCAACACCTATGGGCATCTAATCTTTGATAAGGGGGCCCAAAGGATTAAATGGAAAAAGGAGGCTCTCTTCAATAAATGGTGCTGGGAAAACTGGGTTGAAACATGCAGAAGAATGAAATTGAACCACTTTATCTCACCAGAAACAAAAATCAACTCCAAATGGATCAAAGACCTAGATGTCAGACCAGAAACAATCAAATACTTAGAGGAAAACATTGGTAAAACACTTTCCCACATACACCTCAAGGACATCTTTGATGAATCAAACCCAATTGCAAGGAAGACCAAAGCAGAAACAAACCAATGGGACTACATCAAATTGAAAAGCTTCTGCACATCCAAAGAAACTATTAAACAAACAGAGAGACCCCTCACAGAATGGGAGAAGATCTTCACATGCCAGACATCAGACAAGAAACTAATCACCAAAATATATAAAGAGCTCAGCAAACTTAGCCGCAAAAAAGCAAATGACCCCATCCAAAAATGGGCAGAGGAAATGAACAAAACATTCACCACAGAGGAGATCCAAAAGGCTAACAAACATATGAAAAACTGCTCTAGGTCACTGATTATCAGAGAAATGCAAATCAAGACAACACTAAGATACCACCTCACTCCTGTAAGAATGGCATACATCAAAAAGGACAGCAGCAACAAATGCTGGAGAGGATGTGGGGACAGAGGAACCCTTTTACATTGCTGGTGGGAATGTAAATTGGTACAGCCTCTGTGGAGAGCAGTCTGGAAAACTCTCAGAAGGCTAGACATGGACCTTCCATATGACCCAATAATTCCTCTCCTGGGGTTATACCCCAAGGACTCCATAACACCCAACCAAAAAGAGGTGTGTACTCCTATGTTCATAGCAGCACAATTCATAATAGCTAAAACCTGGAAGCAACCCAGGTGCCCAACAACAGATGAGTGGCTGAGAAAGCTGTGGTATATATACACAATGGAATACTATGCAGCTATCAAGAACAATGAACCCACCTTCACTGACCCATCTTGGACAGAGCTAGAAGGAATTATGTTAAGTGAATTAAGTCAGAAAGATAAAGATGAGTATGGGATGATCCCACTCATCAACAGAAGCTGACTAAGAAGATCTGAAAGGGAAACTAAAAGCAGGACCTGATCAAATTGTAAGTAGGGCACCAAAGTAAAAACCCAGTGGTGAGGGGTAGGCATGTAGCTTCCTGGGCCAGTGGGGGGTGGAAGTGGGCGGGAGGGATGGGTCACAGTCCTTTGGTGGTGGGAATGGTGTTTATGTACACTCCTAGCAAAATGTAGACATATAAATCAGTAGTTAATTAATATGAGAGGGGGAAATCAATTGTATGTCTCAAAGTTTCTCAAAAGACAAACTGAATCTTTTTAATATATAGGCTATGTATTTGATATGCGGACTCTCTCAAAAGCCTAGACCAAGTAGATTAGAAGCTTCCAATAGCACAGCTATATACAAGATACTGGGTACTGTACAGCAAACCATAACAAAGGGACTTTTCAAAGTTAACCCAATTAACAAATAATGTGATGATAATATTAACTATCAATTGTCTTTTTGAACCCTAAGACAGCAGGAACCTCACATCTTCACTATAGAGCCCCTACTTCCCCCAGTCCTGGAACCCTTGGATAGGGCCCACTTTCCCGTATGCATCTCCCAATCCAAACCAAACAACATTGCATCTGCCGATCACAAACTAACCAAAGCAACGATTGCTACCTCAACATGCTTCACCCCAGAATGTATCCAGAGACTTCACGTGTGGAATGACAACCCTTCAGCTTCATTACTCGGGTGAGACCTTTCCTTTAATAGTACACTCTAATTTCATCTCAGGTAGTTCACTTTCCAACAAAGTCCCATAACCTAGATATACACCAGTTTCTGTGAGAGAGAGCTTATGTGCACACGTATCCATAAACTACTGCAAAATATATACCTGAAAGCAGGACTACACTAGAGTTTGCAGTGAGTACCTCCCTAACACTTCCTCTCCACTATTCCAAGCTTGGGATCCATGATTGCTCAACAAATTGTTTGGCTTCATATGTTAACTCTCTTTTCAATCACCAGGTTCCAGATGCCACCAGGATGCTGGCTAGGCTTCCCTGGATTGAAGACCCCACCAATGTGTCCTGGAGCTCAGCTTCCCCAGAGTCACACCCTACTAGGGAAAGAGAGAGGCAGACTGGGGGTATGGACCGACCAGTCAACGCCCATGTTCAGCGGGGAAGCAATTACAGAAGCCAGACCTTCTACCTTCTGCATCCCTCAACGACCCTGAGTCCATGCTCCCAGAGGGATAGAGAATGGGAAAGCTATCAGGGGAGGGGGTGGGTTATGGGGATTGGGTGTTGGGAATTGTGTGGAGTTGTACCCCTCCTACCTTATGCTTTTGTTCACTAATCCTTTCTTAAATAAAAAATTAAAAAAAAAAAATACAAAAAAAAAAAAAAAAAAAAAAGAAAAAGAGACAGAAACATAAAAAAAAAAAAAAAATCCACATCCAATCCTATCTTTTCCTGGTTTACTCACTGTTTTTCTTTTAATGCTTTTTTTTCTCCTTCTTTTTTCTTTTCTTCTTTCTTTCTCCCTCCTTCCTCCTGACCTCCCCACCCCACTTCTCTGTATTGGATAGAGATAAAGAAATTAAAAAGCAAAGGGAAGATAGAAAGAGAGATGGCTGCAGCACTGCTTCACTGCTCATGAAGCATCCGCCCTGTAGGTGGGAACCAGGAGGAGCTCAAATGCAGGTCTTTGGGCATTGTAATGTGTGCACTCAACTGGTGAGCCACTGTCCTCTGTCCCCTTCACTGTCCCTTGTGCACCTTTTAACCAGATCATCCCATACCCAATCCTTTTTTTTAACCCAGTTATTTGTTAATAAAGTTATTTGCAAATCTACAAATATGGACATTACTTAAAGGCTATAGCCAAAGCAGCAAAGAGATGGAAAATATTTCAAACAATTGGGAATTTTAAATAAAAAAGATTGTTCAAATCATAGAAGTTATAAATTATTCATAGATGCTCAAGTATTGTAACTCTTAGATATTTAGTTACTGCAAAGATTTTAATACAGGCAAAAGTTTCATTCTTTTTCATAACTGAATCTTTATTTGATTTTATTTCATTATGCTGGTTCTTTGAAAGCACTAGAAGATAGTAATTCTCTAAAGAAATAATCTCTCACCTAGGACTAGGAATTATAAATGATTGAAAGTACAATATACTAGAATGAATAAATCTATGATCCAAAAAACTGAAATGGACTATAGTTTTCCACAAATAAGTTTCTACTTCTTGTCATAGATGATAGTAGCCTCACCCAAATATTTCTGAAGGAAGATAAAAACTGTAATATGCTAATGATCAGATGAAGTATATGTGGATGCTGATGAGTTAATTTTGCTATTATTTGAAAGATAAGGTAACAGATTTTTTTCCTTTCTTCTTTTTTTTTTTTTTTTAACCAGAGCACTGCTCAGCTCTGGCTTATAGTGGTGTGGGGGATTGAACCTGGGACTTGAGAGCCTCAGGCATCAGTCTTTTTGCATAACCATTATGCTATACCCCCACCCGTGAACAGATTTTCTTTAGTATTCTTTTATCAACATCACTGTTTTCTCTACCTCTTCTTCTTTTAGATGTTTAATTATTTTTTAATTTAACAGAACAGAGAGAAATTAAGAGGAGAGGGAGAAATAGAGAAGGGGAGAACGAAGACACCTGGAGCGCCTCCTATGAAGCTTCTCCTTACAGCCGAGGACAGGACCAGGGGCTGGGTACACCATTGCCCAGCCTCTCTTTTTCTTGTTTATAACTTTATTAGTTTCATATGAAATAGAGAGACATTTGCATGAGACAGACAGAAAGTGAAAGGTCTTGGAGCACCACTCTTGTACATGTGATACTGGGAATCTGTCTGGGAGCCTCAGACATGCAAATCCTACATTCTACCAGCTCAGATATTTCCCTCATAACATTCGCTTTTTATTCCTTTTTTCCTTTGTAAGTGAAAACATGACACACTATTTTTTTTATCAAATTTGAAGAATAAATATAAACTTAAATTTAAACAACTTAGGATTATAAGCAAATAAGCAGTTCATCAGTCACACTGAAATGGGCATATTTCAAAGCTGCAATACACCTGCACATTCCATCACTATAATAAAAAAGTCATTACATAGTGATACCTTAAATTATGAAGCCATCTTTAAGCACTATATAATTTCAGCATGCTGTTGTATATTAATTCCTTAAGTACTCTGTATTTGTTTGTATTTTATTTATTTTTTAATGAGACAGATATAGAGAACAAGATACAGATAGAGAAAGACTAGAGCACTGCTCCGCTCTCGATTATGGTAGTGCTGGGAATTGAACTGGGGACCTCAGAGTTTCAGACATGAAAATCTTTTAAATTTACACAGCCATTTTGCTGTCTCCCCAGATATCTGTATTGTTTTATACTTGGAGTGTTTACTGGATGATTTCTTGTTTGTGTTGATATTGTGGTACTTGTTTTATTATTAGAAATGTTTACTATTTTATTATTAGAAATATTTCTATAGTAAATTATATACAACATTATTTTAACATTTTTATTTTGGCAGTATCCATATACTCACATTTTCTTCCTTCTTTGTTTATAACTAATATTTGTATGACAGAATTATTTTTTTTCCTGACACCAGGATTATTACTGATGCTAGATATCCAAATAACAACTTAATTTCTTCTTTTTTAAAAAAATTTTTTAAATTTACATTTATTTATTTATTTATTTTCCCTTTTGTTGCCCTTGTTGTTTATCGTTGTTGTTGTTATTGCTGTCATCGTTGTTGGATAGGACAGAGAGAAATGGAGAGAGGAGGGGGAGAGAAAGATAGACACCTGCGGACCTGCTTCACCATCTGTGAAACGACTCCCCTGCAGGTGGGGAGCCGGGGGCTCAAACCGGGATCCTTATGCCAATCGTTGTGCTTTGCGCCACCTGCGCTTAACCCGCTGAGCTATGCCCGACTCCCTTAATTTCTTCTTTATCTCCTTTTCTTTTTTTCTCTTTCTATTTTTTTTTCTAATAAAGACATTGCTCCATGTCTCTTAATGCTTTCCCCCCACAGGTGAGTGGGTTGAGAGATTGACCATATCCAATCCTTATGCCACGTAAGAATTACCTATGCCTTAGTATCATTCTTTCATCTTATACTGCCCTCTACAGTTTAACTCATGTACCATTCACCTCAACTTGTTCAGTAAATTGGTTATGGAAGAACCAACACACTGAAGTAAGGTTCAGACATAATTCTTGTCAGTCTTTGGTACCATGAGTGCCTACAGAACTCATTCACTGAAATTTCTCTGTATCTTCCACTAGGGGGTACCACCTTATAATTTTTGAAACAGGAAGTCTGCTGAATACAGTTCTTAATGAAAAATGAAGTCCAGGCACAGTGAAGTTTTAAAAACTTTTCTGAACACATGCTGTAATTTTATGAAGCAATTTAGTTTTATTCCTTTAAATAAAAGCTGCCCCATGGGCAGGGTAATAGGCAACAACCCTGCACAGTATAAACTTATATAAGAGAACACCAATTAAAAACCCTGGCTCTATTACAGTAAGATAAATAGTCATGAATTAAATGAAATAAATGCAAAACTTGAGTACAGCCAGACAAGTGAAGTTATTTTTACTATAGCAAGAGAAAGAGGCTTGCCAAACAAAAGTAGGCTTCAAGACAAAGGTTTTTCTTGAGCACAAAATAGACTAGTCAGATGTTCTAGGACTCTGCATAAGTAGAAGAGACTTATCTTGAGAGCTTGTAAGAGAAGATTACATTTCATGGGGGCTGGGCAAACAGCATAGTGGGTATGCAAAAGACTTCAAGCCAGAGGCTCAAGCCCCAGGTTCAGTCCTCAGCATCATCATAAGCCAGAGCTGAGCAATGCTTTGGTAATAATAATAATAATAACAACTATTATTATTATTATTATTGGAGAAGGGAGTTAAGTTTGGAGTTTGGGGTTTTTTTTTAGTGATTTAATATTGATTTACAAAAATATGGGATAACTGGGGTGTAATTCTACACAATTCTCACCACCAGAGTTCTATAAACTTAATCCCTCCATTGGAAGCTGCAGTAATTTTCCCAAGATCACAGATGTGGATATATATATATATATATATCCATTTTTTTATTTTTTCTTTGTTATTGGATAGAGACAGAGAAAAATTGAGAGGGGAAGGTGGAGGTACAGAGGGAGAAAGATAGATACCTATAGACCTGTTTCACCACATGTGAAGTTTTTCCCCTGCAGGTGGGGACTAGGAACTTGAACCTGGTCCTTGCACACTGTAATGTGAGTGCTTAATCAGGCAAGCCACCACCTGGCCCTTCATTTGTCCATTTTTTTCTATGGTCCTGCTTTCTAAGTCACACCTACACCTATTTCTACTTCTCCTCTCTCTGGGCCTGGATGTAATTGGAGTTCAGACCTCTGTGGTCATCTTCCCCTAATATTTCTTTCCCTCTGAAGTATGGACAAGAGTTCTTTATGGGGTCCAGAAGGTGGGAGTTCTGGCTTCTGTAACTGTGCTTCCACTGGACATAGGTGTTGCCAGGTTGATCCATACCCCCAGCCTGTTTCTGTCTTTCCCTAGTGAGTTGGGGCTCTGGAGAGGTGAGATTCCAGGACTCATCGGTAAGACTGTCTGCCAAGAGAGGTCAGGATGGAAACATAGTAGCATCTGCAAGTTGGTGGCTTAAAGGCAGTAAGATATAAGGCAGGTTAAAGTGTTTAATAAACAGGGACCAAAAAGTAGGAATAGGGAGTTTTTGGTTATTTTAAGAAATACAGATGACTGGCAGAATAACTATTCTTCTACATGTTTCAACCCAGTTTTTCCAGCACCATTTATTGAAGAGAGCTTTCTTCTTCCATTTAATAATTTGGGCCCCTTTATCAAAGATTAGATGTCCATAGGTGTGGGGGTTTAGCTCTGGGCTTTCAATTCTGTTCCACTGGTCTGTGTGCCTATTTTTGTTCCAGTACCAGGCTGTTTTGATGATGATGGTCTTATAATATAGTTTGAGATCTGGGAGTGTGATGCCTCCATTTCTGTTTTTTTTTACTCAAGATTGTTTTGGCAATTCTAGGTGTTTTCTGATTCCAGATAAATGATTGTAGTTTTTGTTCTATTCTCTTAAAGAAGCGTGGTGGAACTTTGGTAGGTATCATGTTAAATTTGTATATGGCTCTGGGGAGAATATTCATTTTAGTGATATTAATTCTTCCAATCCATGAGCATGGGATTTCTTTCCATTTCTTGTTATCATTTTCTATTTCCTTGAGTAGTGACTCATAGTTTTCAGTATACAATTCTTTCACTTCTTTGGTCAGCTTTATTCCTAGGTATTTTATTGATTTTGCTGCAACAGTGAATGTGTGTGATTTATGGATATACTCTTCTTCAGATTTAGTGTTTACATAAGAAATGTCACTGATTTTTGTACATTGATTTTGTAGCCTGATACCATGCTATATTGCCTAATAATTTCCAGTAGTTTTCTGCTGGATTCTTTAGGTTTTTCTATGTATACTATCATATCATCTGCAAATAGTGAGAGTTTGACTTCTTCCCTTCCAATCTGTATTCCTTTGATTTCTTTCTCTTGCCTGACTGCTATGGCAAGAACTTCCAATACTATGTTGAAGAGTAATGGTGATAATGGACAGCCCTGTCTAGTCCCCAATCTGAGGGGGAATGCTTTCAGCTTCTGTCCATTGAGTATGATGTTGGCTGTAGGTTTGCTATATATGGACACCATCGTCTTGAAGAATTTCCCATCTATTCCCATTTTTTGTAGTGTTCTGAGCATAAATGGGTGTTGGATTTTGTCAAAGGCTTTATCTGCATTTATTAAGATAATCATGTGGTTTTTGATTTTGAGATTTTGCTTTTTTTGATTTAGTGAATGACACTGATTGGCTTACATACGTTGAACCAGCCTTGCATGCCTGAGATAAATCCCACTTGGTCGTGATGAATAATCTTTTTGATATACTGCTGTATCCGGTTGGCCAGGACCTTGTTTAATATTTTGGCATCTATGTTCATCAGAGATACTGGTCTGTAGTTTTCCCTTTTTGCTGTGTCCCTATCTGCTTTTGGTATCTTGGTGATGTTGGCTTCATAGAAGGTGGAAGGGAGTGTTCCTGTTTCTTCGATCTTGTGGAAGAGCTTTAGAAGTATAGGTATTAACTGCTGAAGGTTTTGTAGAATTTATTTGTAAAGCCATCTGGTCCAGGACATTTGTTGTTGGGAAGACTCTTAATAACTCTTTCAATTTCTTTATCTGTGATTTGTCCATTAGGTTTTGTAGTTCTTCTTGGTTCAGTTTTAGAAGGGCATATGTTTCTAGGAATTCTTCCATTTCTTCCAGATTCTCTAGCTTGGTGGCATATAGTTCTTCGTAGTAGTTTCACATGATTTTCTGGATTTCTGTGGTGTCAGTTGTGATATCTCCTCTATTGTTTACAATTATATTTATTTGAGTCTTCTCCACTTTTTAAAAAGTGAGTCTATCTAGGGGTTTATCAATCTTGTTTAATTTTTCAAAGAACCAACATTTGGCTTCATTGATCTTTTCTATGGTTCTCTTGTTTTTTATGTTGTTTATTTCTGCTCTAACTTTAGTGATTTCCATCCTTCTGCTTGCTTTAGGGTTCCTTTGTTCCTCTTCCTCTAAGTCCTTAAGGCATGCAGTAAGGTCGTTTATTTGAGCTTTTTCTTGTTCTCTAATGTGTGATTGTATGGCTATGAGTGTCCCTCTCAGTATTGCTTTAGCTGTGTCCCAAATATTTTGATAGCTTGTGTCTTCATTTTCATTTGTTTCCAGGAACATTTGAATTTCTTCTTGAAGTGCCTCTCTGACACAGTAGTTCTTAGGCAGCATGTTATTGAGTTTCCAAATTCTGTGACTTTTAGTAATTTTCTATTTGTTGTTAAATGTTAGCTTTACTCAACTGTGGTCTGAGAAGATACTTGGGATGATTTCAGTGCTCTTGAATTTTTTGATGCTGTCTTTGTGGCCTAACATGTGGTCTGTCCTTGAGTATTTGTTGTTTGGATTTGAAAAGAATGTGTATCCCAGTTTTTTGGCATGAATGACTCTGAAAATATCCAGGTCTAGTCTGTCCCTCTCTTCATTTAATCCTCATTTCTTTGTTGATTCTCTGCTTCTTTAATCTGTCTAAGTGTGAGAGTGGGGTGTTGAAGTCTCTCTCTATTATTGTATTACTATTGATGTATTTTTGTAGTTCTTTTAGTAGATGTTTGATGTATTTAGATGGTCCCTCATTGAGTGCACAGATGTTAGTAATTGTTAAATCTTCTTGGTTTATTGATCCTCTAATCATTATGTAATGGCCTTGCCTATCTTGTATTACTTTATTTAATTTAAAGTCTATGGTGTCAGAGATGAGAATGGCTGTTCCTGCCCTTTTTTGTGGTCCATTAGCATGTATGATAGTTTTCCATCCTTTCACTTTCAGTCTGTGTTTGTCTTGTTGGGTCAGGTGGGATTCTTGCAAGCAGCATATGGTTGGGTTGTGTTTTCTAATCCATCTTCTTACTCTGTGCCTTTTAATGGGTGAATTTAATTCATTGACATTTATTGATATTATGGATTTAATGTATTTTAGTGCCATTATTCAACAATTCATTATTTGCTCTGATATATGGCAAGTATTATAGCGATGTTCTTGTTTACAAAAGGTCTTTTAGTACCTCTTTCAGGGCAGGCTTAATGGGCAAGTTTAAGCCATTGACATTTATTGATATTATGGATTTAATATATTGTAGTGCCATTATTCAATACTTTTTTATTTTCTCTGATATATAGCAAGTAGTAGGGTGGTGTTATCGTTTATAAGAGGTCTTGGGAGTCGAGTGGTAGTGCAGCAGGTTATGCGTATGTGGCACGAAGTACAAGGACCAGCATAAGGATCCCAGTTTGAGCCCCCAGCTCCCCACCTGCAGAGGAGTTGCTTCTCCCCCTATCTTTCCCTCCTCTCTCCATTTTGCTCTGTTCTATCCAACAACAATGACAAAATAACAACAACAACAAGTATAAGGGCAACAAAAGGGAACAAATAAATAAATGTTTTAAAAAAAGGTTTATTTTTTTTTTAAAAAAAGAGGTCTTTTAGAACCTCTTTCAGGATAGGCTTGGTGATGGTTGCCTCCTTTAACTACTGCCTGTCTGAGAAGGTTTTTATCTCTCCATCTATTTTGAGTGAAAGCCTAGCAGGATATATTATCCTTGGTTGAATCCCTTTTTTCACTGAGGGCTTGATATCTTGCCATTCTCTTCTGGCTTTTAAAGTTTGAGTGTATAAGTCTGATGATAGTCTTATGGGTTTTCCCCTGTGACTTTTTGTTTTTCTCTTGCAGCCTTTAGGATCCTTTCTTTATCCTTACTTCTTTTCAATGTAACTATGATGTGTCTTGGTGTCTTCAGGTCTAGGTTGATTCTGTTTGGGGCTTTCTGGGCCTCTTGAATCTTAATGTCCTTTCTGTTGTTTAGGGCTAGAAGTTTTCTTCTATTATTTCCTCTAGAATGTTTACTTCCCCTTCCTCTCTTTCTTCCTCTGGTAGGCCAATTATACGAATGTTACTTCTTTTGAGATCATCCCATATGTCTCTGTTGTTTTCAGTGTCTCTCAATCTCTTTTTGAGCTCTTTTACCTCTTTCTAAGTTTTCTCTAGCTTATCCTCTGTCTGGTTAATCCTGTTTTCTGCTTCTGTTAGTCTGGTTTCCCTTCCCTCATCTTCTTTTTTTCAGTTCAGTTATAGTGTTAACTTGTTCTGCTAATTGGCCTTTTAGCTCAACTATTTCAGCTTTCAGTTCTCTAATTACCTCAGGGTAGCCAGCATTTCCCTTGAGGGTCTCATCTGTTGTTTTCCTAATTCTGATAGCCCTTTCCTCCATAGTTGTCTTCATTTCTTTTTAAAAAATATTTATTTATTTATTCCCTTTTGTTGTCTTTGTTGTGTTATTGTTGTAGTTATTATCGTTATTGATATCATTATTGTTGGGTAGGACAGAGAGAAGTGGAGAGAGGAGGAGAAGATAGAGAGGGGGAGAAAAATATAGACACCTGCAGATCTGCTTCACCACCTGTGAAGCAACTCCCCTGCAGGTAGGGAGCCAGGGGCTCAAACCAGTATCCTGATGCCAATCCCTGCACTTTGTGCCACCTGCGCTTAAGCCGCTGCAATATCGCCCAACTCCCGGTTGTCTTCATTTCTGTGACTATTAGGTTTTTTACTGCTTGTATACTTTTCTTATCTATGGTTACTTCTGACTGATTTGGAGTTTCTTCTGCATTCCTGCCCTGATTCATTATGGTAGAAGTTTTATTTGCTCTTAATTTAATCATTTTTTATGTGGTTTTTATTTTTCTGTTCCGTCATTCTTCAGTTGTGGTGTTTTGAGTACAAGCCACACTATACTAAAGCCCTTTCACAAATGCTGTCAGAAACCTCAGAAATTACAAGAATAGCAAAACAGCACCACCAGTCCAAGAAAAAATAGCAACCAAAACCAAAAGAAAAAGAAATATAAGGGAATAAAGGGAGAGCAAGAATAGACAATTATGCAAATCTACAGTCCACTGTAAATTCTAGGGATAGCAAGAGGAGAAAGGGAAGTAGAAAAGAGAGACACACACACACACAGAGTCCACTGCAAGTCAGATTTCTTCCACAAAACAATTCCCAAATGAGTATCAGTGAATTCAGAAAGGAAAAGAAGAAAAGAAAAATTTTTAAAAAGGAGCAAAGGAGTTATTAATTTATTTTGAATTAGCTAGGAGGATATTTATTTATTTTTATTGGATAGAGACAGAAAGAAATTGAGAGGTCAGGGGGAGACAGAGAGGGAGAAAGACAGAGACACCTGCATCCCTGTTTCACCACTCATGAAGCTTTCCCCTTGCAGGTGGAGACCAGGAGCTTGAACCCAGGTTCTTCTGCACTATAATTTGTGCACTTAACCAGGAGCATCATGGCCTGGCCTCCCAAAAGGAAAGCTTTTAAAAGAACAGTTATTTGAGGGTCAGGCCGTAGTGCAGCAGGTTAAACACACATGGCACAAAGTGCAAAGACCGGTGTAAGGATCCCGGTTCTAGCTCCAGCTCCCCACCAGCAAGGGAGTTGCTTCACACGTGGTGAAGCAGGTCTGTAGGTGTTTATCTTTCTCTCCTGTCTTCCTCCTCTCTCTGTTTCTCTGCCCTATCCACAACAATGACATCAATAACAACAACAACTACAACAACAATAAAAAACAAGGGTAACAAAAGGGAAAATAAATATTAAAAAAAGAACAGTTATGTAATTCATATGTTTCCATTTATTACAATATAATAAACAGATACATGACTGAATTGCGTAATTTCTAAATGGAATGTATACATATATAAATTTTATTGATTACATAAATTTCTGTCACAAGTAACTTACAAGTGAAAATTAGGAAACTACTTTCTAAATAAATCTAAGTTTTACTGGCCTTGCCTGCAAAATACGAGACTCTTACCTTTGTCTTGTAGGTATCACATAGCCAGGGAAGGCATTAGTAGATTTGGGAACGCCTTTACTTTGTGGAAGACTGGCAAGATAACTCACTTAGATAATGGGCTTGCTTTGCCAAGAGCATGGCCCAGGTTTAAGCCTGATCCCCAGTACACTGAAGGAAGCTTTCTACTTTGTAGTTTTTCTCTTAGTCTCTATTTATTTGAAATAATTAACCTGGTGCAGTAAATCTCTAGTGATAACCAAAAAAGAAAAGAAAGGAGGGGGGGTGTGTAATCAGCTGCAGAAAATAAGATCAGAATGAATACATGTCAAGCTGGCAAAATAGCTTAATTGTCATGTAAGCAACCCAGATTTGAGTCCAGTTCCCACCATATTGGAGGAAACTTCAGTGCAGTGGTGGTGTCACTCCTTCTCTCCCTGTTTCTTTTTCTATCTGAAAAAGCTAAATTGTACCAGTGAAGCCTCAATGACAACAGAAAATTAAAAAAAAAAAAGTATGGAAAAATCACTGTGATGTAGTGATTGAAAATGCAAGACACTACAAGTAAACCAATATCTTGACTCCCGGACCTCCACCTAATCTTCTGTGAAAAACTTAAGTCAGCCATCATTTCCTTAGTCTCAACCTCAGATCTGTTGTTTCATCAGTATGATAGTATTGCCACCTAAGCTTATAGTGTGAATTAGATGAGATAATATATGTAAAATGCTTGCAGAGTGACTGGTTCAGGTTATGCTAGTCAATAAAATGTTATTTATTCAGCGAGTACATGTAAGGAAAAAAAAAAACTCGATCAGTGAGGGAGATACCTTAGCAAGTAGTGTCTGCTTTGCCATAAATTAAGCCCCTGGATTCAATCTCTGGCGTTGCCTATGGATGACCCAACAGTGCTCTGATCTCTCTTATCTGATCTGATTTCTCTATCTTGTAAAAGTAGATAAATCCCCTATTCTTAACTCTAACACCATCTTCCAAACAATATTTTTAGTGCACCTGCATGTTAGCTATCAAGCTCGGGCAAAAATTACTAAAGGCATGGCCTCCTTGGGATATACCTAAAATAAGACTGCCTAGCTTCTTTCCACTCGAAAACTCCTTATTTTATTTATTCTATTCTTACCTTTGGGTTCCTGTTTATTAAACAAATTGTCCTGCTTTATATCTTAATGCCTTTCAGCCACCAAGTTAAAGATGGTACAATGATTCCATCCTGACTTTTCTGGGCAGACAACCTCAACAATGTGTCCTGGAACCTCACCTCTCCAGAGACCTACCCTACTAGGGAAAGATAGAAACAGGCTGGGGGTATGGATCTACCTGCCAATGTCCGTGTCCTGCAGAGAAACAATTACAGAAACCAGACCTCCCACCTTCTACACCCCATAAAGATCTTTCGTCCATACTCCCAGAGGGATAAAGAATAGGGAAGCTTCCAATGGAGGGGGTGGAACACAGAACTCTGGTGGTGGGAACTGTATGGAATTACACCCCTATTATATTACAATCTTATAAATCATTATTAAACCACTAATAAGATTTTTTTTTTTAATCTTTAAAAGGAAGATCTCATGGGAGGCTGGGTGGTGGCACACTTTGTTACTACACTACAGTGCACAAATACCTGGACTCAAGTCTCTGTTCCCCACTTGCAGGGGGATGCTTCATGAGCAGTGAAGCAGTGCCATGGGTCTTGGTCTCAGTCTCTCTCTCCTCTATCTCCTCCTCCCCCCTAGATTTCTTTCTGTCTCTATCTGAAATAAATAAAATATGCTTTAAAAACATCTCATGAGATGACAATGATGACCTCAGAATTCTAAGAGATATTCACTATCTTTTTGATAAACATACTTGATAAGTAAGCAGATAAATTAAGCAACTTGACAAAGGTCATAGTTATTTCCTGATGAACTGTACGGCAGAACCTGGACTTTCTTAACACTGAGAAGCATTCTTTCTCTATCTTACAGTGCTTCTCTTAGTAACTGATTTTATGAGCACAGACTAAATATGTTCTGTGGTTAACAAAATTTTGGTGAAAGTGGCCAGGTATACATTGTAATGGCAGTGTCGAAGATCCTAGCAGTTTTTGTTTTTGCAGTTTGACCTTCAAGTCTCTTTCCTACTTTTAGAAATTCATCCTAAGGAAATCTTCTAATGAAAAATTAAAAAAAAAAAACAACCAATATCTAATAAAATGTTCTTTGGAATACTGAAAAATGTAATATAATAACAGAAGATGGCAGGTAGACTCATGAATTTCAGACCATTTAAAAGATTATGAGGTTGGGTAAGTTGCACAGTGAGTAGAATACCAGATTTGCAAGTATGAGGTTGTGTGTTTTATCCCTGGCATCATTTTTATTTAACATATATTACAGAATTACATGTCAACAGGGGTTTGAATCCACACCATTCCTACCACCAGAGTACTGGACATGGACCAACCATCATGTCTACATCTATACATAATTGTCCCCCCTTTTTTTTTCTGATTCAATCCTCTCTACCCCTCATGACATCATAACTACCTCCATATGTCCCTCTCCTTTTCCTTCTGTCTCTCTGGATGGAGCTAGAGTTCAGAGTCCTCTTATCTTCATCCTATCACTCCTCCCCCGCTGAGAGTATGGATCAAGGTTATTTTGGGGGAGCTGAAGGTAGGAGTTCTGGCTTCTGTGACTGCTTCTCCACTGAACATGGGCATTCCCTGGCATCATATTTGTTAGAGTGATGCTCTGGTTTTCAGTTTCTATCTCTTTTATAATTTTTTTTTTTTTTTTTTTACCAGAGCACTGCTCAGCTCTAGCTTATGGTAGTATGGGGAGATTGAATTTGGGACTATGGAGCCTCAGGCATGACAGTCTCTTTGCATAACCATTATGCTATCTACCCCCACCAAATATATATATATATGGACAAAAAAGAACTATAAAAATATACATTTAATTCTACAATTCACTAGAATAGAAGGTACTCTAATAAATAGAATTTAGTGTATTTTATGATGATTACAACTAACCAAAAAAAAAATTCAAAGAGAAAATCCAGAAGATAAAAATAGAAAAAATAATTTTAGAAGTACTGATATTAGGAATGCAATTTTCTTTTACTTTGAGTTCTCTTCATAATAAAGAGATGCAATAATTAACTGGTCAGAATGAACCTATTTCTTTCCTGTTACTAAGAAGATTATCATCAAATTAAGAACACAAAGCAAGGACCTGAATTATTCAATGCACTCTGAAAGACACAATGAAGTGTATCTGCTCTTGGCCTCTCAAACTTAGGAGCTGCATAAGAGACAAGCCATGTGCATGGATCTTGGTACTGTTCCTGTGCCAGTCTTCAATATCTCATCCCACAGCAATGTTTGTCCCTCTCTAGCCTGGATGTCACCTGCTGGATGACACCATTAAGAGACCCATTCTGAAGGTCTCTTCTTTCAAGTTTTCATGCACCAGCTTGATTGCATTTTCTTTGCCATTCAGCTTAAATACTAAGGTCTATCATTTAAACCATTCCCTCCACGAGAAAGGTAATACTTCTAAAACTTTATTTTTCCATTTCACCTGTCCTGAAACCACTCCTTGACCAATACACTAGATGCTTTTAGTTACTTGCCTTCGTAGGCAGGACCTTCCTAAACTAAGCCATGAAGTAATCCCTTCCTGTGTCACTGGAAGTTCCTTGTTCCAGCCCTCTGTCTCCTCCATTGTGATGAAGTACACCAATTACAGCAGGAATTTGGGACAATTAGCATATGAAGGCCATCAGCCTAACTACGGTGCTTGTGAGAGACTATATAAGCAAGGACCTGGAGTATCTCACTCTCTTTATTGAGATAACTCCATCACTGCACTCTCCTGTTGGTATAGCTCCAGATGGATCCTGATCTCTTCATGTTGTTGTCTTGGGTAGCTTCCTTACAGACTTCTGGCTTCCACCAATTCTTTTAGCTAGACTACTTTTTTTTTTTCTTTTGCCTCCAGGGTTATTGCTGGGGCTCGTGCCTGCTCTACGAATCCACTGCTCCTGGAGGCCTTTTTTTTTTTTCTCTTTGTTGCCCTTGTTGTTTTATCATTGCTGTGGTTATGATTATTGTTGTCATTGATATCATTGTTGTTGGACAGGACAGAGAGAAATAGAGAGTGGAGGGGAAGACAGAGAGAAGAGAGAAAGACAGACACCTGCAGACCTACTTCACTGCCTCTGACGCGACCCCCCCTATAGGGGAGCTGGGGGCTTGAACCAGGATCCTTATGCTGGCCCTTTTGCTTTGCGCCATATGTACTTAGCCCCCTAGCTAGACTGTTTTTACCCTCACGTTCACAGTGATTTTTATGAATCAACCTCTTACTTTTTTAACCCTAAACAGAGCCACATGGTGATTTGCAATACTCTATATCTCACATGATGTCTATTCCTCATGCAGACGAATTTGACTTCTGCTGCACAGAAAGCCATTCATAAAGCATTCTCCCTTGACCTGAGCCCAAAGCCAAGCCTCATTCTGCATCTATTCCTACTCCCCTTCCCTTTAATTTCAGAGGTGTAGAAAGCCTACCCCTGTTCTCTGGACCTAGTACCTCCGGCCTGCTCCTACATGGTACCATCCATAAGTCTCTTCAATCTTGTCTCCACTGTTATCTTCTTTGGAATACATGTTCATGTGCCATCTATAAATAAGTCTTTACTTTAGAATACAGGTTTCTTTAAAAAGATGTATTTATCATGGAGAAAAAGAGAACTAGAATATTACTTTGACACATGTGGTGCTGAGATTCAAACACAGGAACTCATGTTTGTAAGCCCAGCACCTTAAGCACTGTACCATCTCCCAGATCACTAGAATGCATATTCTTCTGAATGATCACCTCTTCTCTCACACCTTGCCAAAAACAAGTTTTCCTACCAAAGAGCTACTCTGCCCTGACCCCAGCTTTCTAGTACTATTTCTAATTCTGACACCATTTTCCCAGACAATACTTTTGGCCCACCTATATGTTAGCTGTTAGAGTCAAGCAAAAATTAGTAAAGTCATGTGTCCTTTGGAATATACCTAAAATAGACTTTCTTGCTTCTTCCAACAGGAAGACCCCAAATCTCTGTTATATTCTTACCTTTTGGTTTCCGATTATTAAACAATTTGTTCTGCTTTCTATCGTAATGCTTTTCAGCCACCAAGTTGCAGATGCTACTATGACGCCAACCTGACTTCTCTGGGCAGTTAACCTCACCAATGTGTCCTGGAACCCCATCTCTCCAGAGCCTTACCCCACTAGGGAAAGACAGAGAGAGGATGAGAGTATGGATCAACCTGTCAATGCCCATGTACAGAATTACTTCTGGAGAAGTAATTCCAGAAGCCAGATCTCCCACCTTCCGCACCCCATAGAGACTTTGGTTCATACTCCCAGAGGGATAAAGAACAGGAAAGCTTCTAATGGAGGGGGATGACATATGGAACTCTGGTGTCGGGTATTGTGTAGAACTGTACCCCCTCCCCTTATTTCACAATCTTGTCAATCATTATTAAATCACTAATTGAAAAAATAGATTTCTTCAAATCATTCAAGGAGGGGAGAAGTAAAAAGGTCCTGAGCCCAACTAGATGGCTTGTACTTGTATGGGGGTGGCAATGTAGCAGTTGTCAGATTTAATATCTCCTAGAAGGTGTTTTGAGAACTAATTTCCTTCCTAGAGACTAGTTTTGGTAACTTTACATCAAACTAACTGATGATTCCATGATATACGGATGAGTAGAATCAACTATAGAAAAAAGGGAACAGATTATTATTATTTTTATTTTATTGAAAAAAAACGTACAGTTAAAGACTGGATCCCACTGTAGGAATTTGCTGACAGTGTTGGAATTTCCTCTCTTGGGGTATGATTAGTAGTGAGGAAAGTGGAATTCAAATCATCTGGGTCTCCTTCTGTATTTTCTAGCAGCTAAAGCTTTTGACTAAAATTCATTCTATCCAACAAAATAAAATGAGTTTTTTTTTAAATCATTAAAATATTACTTTTAAATGCAAGATTTAGGTATGCAATGCACAATTTGGTACTTGAATGCATGCTATCTACTAGCTATTTCGATGTGAGACCAGTGTACCACTCTACCATTTATTTGGTTTTATTTTGCTTTCTTTTATACAGTTTTGGAGATCAAACTCCAGGCCTCATGTAAACAAGGCATGCCCTCTTCCACTGAGCCATCTCCCAGGCTCAGTTCTGATCCTTTCTTCCTCTTAAGTGGTGTGTACTCACCATCATACTGCAAATGCCTTCAGGCAAAGAGTCCTTGTCCCTCTAATTCACTTTTGTTTTCTACATGACTTAGCATCAGACTGAACATCTGGCACACCTTAAAGAAAGTTCTCGTTAAATTTAGCAAAATTTTAACTTTATACATCTCAGTGGGGTTTGAATGACTCCTGAATGCAATAAATTATTTTAGGTGAAGAAGTGTAATACAGAAAATATCTAAGTGGTTTATATTTTATGAGGTGGAGAGGCAAGAATACCTCTATATGTAGTGAAAATTTAGTAAAAAATTGAAATGGGCACATATTCTCTTGTGTACGTAGTACCAACATAGATATAAAAGGCAGAATCTCAACAAGTGTTCAGAACTAATGTTAGTTCTCATTATAGTAATTCCTATAAATCTCTATACTCTTTCACTTTCTTACCAAACAGTCCCTTGAGTGTGGATAGCAGCTAGGTCTTCTGGGAACTTGGATCAGACCCATTCTCTAGACAAGGGCAATAATCTGAAAAGGAAGAAAAATCATATGGTGGCCAGTACATTTTCCTCCTTGTGTGTTTTTTCCACCAACTAGGGAGATATTTAGAGGTTCTGGGCCACTTGAAGTCTTTGCCTCTCTCTCTTTTTAAGAGTTAATTTTATTTGTACAGAACTTTGCACTTTCCTTAATTATACAGCCTGGGGGCACCTGGCTGACAAATTATTTTCCCTTTAAAGAAAATATGGTGAAATTTGAATGCAGGCATTGAATTCGAAGCAGAGTTAGCACTGCGCAATCCCCTGTGTTTAACAATATGTGACCAAAAATTGAAAAGCTAACCTTCAAAAACAAAAGGTTCTAGAGGTGCGACCCTGCCCAACCCGCGTCCCCTTCCTTCTCTCGTTTTCCCAGACAAAAGATTAATAGGCTGGAATCTTGGCGTCTCCAGAACTCAATGGTACGAGTCTTCTGTGGATCTCTGTGTTGGAGGCTGCAGTTCCTAAAACTGGAACACACTGGCCCAGGCACCCTAGGTGGTACCTGAAGCAGGTGCGAGCCACCCAGAGGCAGCCTGGAGCCGCCACTCACTCACCCGGGGGAGGAGCCGCTGTGTCCGAAAACAATAAACGAGCCCGGGCCGCCAGGTGAGCGGAACACCCGCCGACTCACCTCCCGGGGGGCGGGGTGCGGGCGCCCATTACCTCAGGGGCGGAGCCGGCCGGGATCACCCGGACCAAGGCGGAACTGACGGGTTCGGTGGCCGCCCCAGCACCTGGAACCAAAAGTCACCTGTGTAGAGGTCGGAGGAGGGGCCAGGGCAACAGTTCACCTGGGTCAGGGGAGACCTGACCCAGGTGCAGCCCCACCCTGGTCTCGTTCAGCGCCCCCGCGGGGTTGGCGCCCTCGGCTGGCCACGTCTGAGAAACCCACCCACTGTCCGTCCGTGCGTCTGTGCGTCCGTCCCTACGCGGCAGCCATGACCTGGAGCGCCACCGCCCGCGGCGCCCACCAGCCCGACAACACCGCGTTCACGCAGCAGCGCCTCCCCGCCTGGCAGCCGCTGCTGTCCGCCAGCATCACGCTGCCGCTCTTCTTCTGCGTGGGGCTGGCCTTCATCGGCCTGGGCCTGGGCCTCTACTACTCGTCCAACGGCATCAAGGAGCTGGGCTACGACTACACCGGCTACCCGGGGACCAGCAATTGCTCCCTGTGCGCCACGGCCGGCCGGGGCCGGTCGCCGCCGCCCGCCTGCTCGTGCGCCTGGTACTTCACGCTGCCCGAGCTCTTCCAGGGCCCCGTGTACCTCTACTACGAGCTCAGCAACTTCTACCAGAACAACCGGCGCTACGGCGTGTCCCGCGACGACGCGCAGCTGAGCGGGCTGAGCAGCGCGCTGCGCCACCCGGTCAACGAGTGCGCCCCCTACCAGTACAGCGCGGCCCGCCTGCCCATCGCGCCCTGCGGCGCCATCGCCAACAGCCTCTTCAATGACTCCTTCTCGCTGTGGCACCAGCGCGGGCCCGGAGGCTCCTACGTCGAGGTGCCGCTGGACCGCACTGGCATCGCCTGGTGGACCGACTACCACGTCAAATTCCGCAACCCGCCGCTGGTGAACGGCAGCCTGGCGCTGGCCTTCCGGGGCACCGCGCCCCCGCCCAACTGGCACCGGCCGGTGTACGAGCTCAGCCCGGACCCCAACAACACCGGCTTCATCAACCAGGACTTCGTGGTGTGGATGCGCACGGCGGCGCTGCCCACGTTCCGCAAGCTGTACGCGCGCATTCGCCAGGGCAACTACTCGGCCGGGCTGCCGCGGGGCGCCTACCGCGTCAACATCACCTACAACTACCCGGTGCTGGGCTTCGGCGGCCAGAAGAGCGTCATCTTCAGCAGCATCTCCTGGATGGGCGGCAAGAACCCCTTCCTGGGCATCGCCTACCTGGTCGTGGGCTCCCTCTGCATCCTCACAGGCTTCGTCATGTTGATCGTCTACATTCGTTACCAGGATCAGAACGAGGAGGACGAGGACGAAGAGTGATTCCTACTGCTGGCCAAGTCCCCTTTGCGCCCCCCACTTTGCCTCCTGTTGTGGAGAAGGGACAAGAGAAAAGAATTATGTTCCCTCATTTAAAAGAAAAATTTTTTCCCCTCCAGGGTTATTGCTGGGGCTCAGTGCCTGCACCACGAATCCACTGCTCATGGAAACTACTTTTTTTCCATTTGTTGTCCTTGTTGTTTTAACGTTGTTGTGGCATTATTATTGTTGTTACTGATGTCGTTGTTGTTGGATAGGACAGAGAGAGATCGAGAGAGGAGGGAAAGACAGTGGGGGAGAGAAAGACACCTGCAGACCTGCTTTACCGCTTGTGAAACGACGCCCCTGCAAGTGGGGAGCCGGGGCTAGAACGGAGATCCTTGTGCCGGTCTTTGCACTTCACGCCATGTGCGCTTAACCCGCTGCCCGAACCCCCCTTTTTTTGGGGGTGTCACTTGTTGGGGCTGCAGAGGGAAATATCCGAGCAAAGCCTTCATTAGCCTCTTCACCAATGAGTTGACATGTTAAGTTCCTAAGAGTCGCGCACACTGAGACCCAGGGATGATGAATTATTCATTTAGGGTCACACAGCTAGTCACCAGCTTTAATAACTCTAGAGCATTTCTAGGGCAGTAGTATAGTCTGTGTGTTTGTGGTTTAGGGCTGGGGGTATCAGTAATGGAAGATTTTGTGTGCATTTGTAGGGAGGGGGCTGTGCAGAGTGAAAGCCACAAATAAATGCAGATGCAAGTGGTGGGGGGAGTGGAGAAGATGTATATTAATGTAAATAGACCAGAAGGAACCATTCCCAGAGAATAATAAATAAGGCTACATGGAGGCTGGGAGGGAGGGGGGGTTGTTGAGATCCCTGAAACTGTGCTTCCCAAGCTGGGTTAGGGATTTCTTCCATATTCCCTCAAAATTGGATGTCACTGCCTTGAGCCATGGTGATTTTATGAGAATGTGATTGTCCTATGTATGTGGGGTAATTTTTATTTATTATGAGTGTTTAATCCAGTAGCTCACCAACCTAGCCCCTCTTTAGTTGAATAAGAGGATTCACTACAGTGTTTTACTATGTAGTTGTGAGTAACTGTTGTTTTACTATCTTTTTTCCCCTTCAAAATTAATTCCATTATTAGAAAATTTAAACAAGACTATGAAATATAAGATATTCTGATTAAATTCGTTTGTATGGTCCCAGGCCCTATTCTCCAGTTTCTTGAAAGAGAATAAAGGTTATATTTGTCTTACATTTGTTATCACATTTGCACAGTTCTTCTGAACTTTGATCTTAAAGATACAAAATAGCACCAACCACTTTGTTCACTTGTTACTAGGAAATTTATACTGAAGCAAGAAAATTACCTTTCAGGTTAAAGCTCAGTTAAAAGCAACTCACTTTTCATTGTTAATTTCCAAAAGCAGCATTTGGTTTGAACTTATTAACATCAAAAATGTAGTATGAATTAAATTTTCTTCACCTACAGTTTGAAAATTTCAATATTTCTTGGTTATACCAAGGTTTCATCCACTTTGGAGATAAGTATATCATGATGCTACCTCCAATGCTGTGACCCAGGTTTGAATCCAGGTCATGTACAAAGTCACATACAAAGTCACATTATCCAAGTGAGCTATTTTGCTGACCCTGAAAATGTCAACTTTTAAAAATAATATTAAAAGTTGTTAAAGAATGTGACTGTAGTAATCAACTAGCTATGTTACTTCTCCATTTCTGCATTTACTCAAATTGTAAATTGTAATTTTTGTTAGGTATTTTGGTTTCTTTGTTTTTGCTGTCCGGTATTTTGGACTACAGAGGAGCTGACATTTCAAAAATGGAAGTGTGCTGTAACATTTTTCCTGGTAGCTTAAGATTCCAGCTGTGTTTGAATTCTCATGTTGTCCAGTAAATGCTTTCTAGCTATAATTTCATACTCTGAAGACAGGGAAAAAGTGAATCTTAACAGTCCAACTGGAAATGTCCTTTGACTCACCTTTTAAGATAAATGGTATGCGTCTGAGAGATAGTTCACCCCCTAGAGCTCACACACCTTCCCATGTGTGAGGACCCAGGTTTAAGTCCCAGCACCACATTAGGAGAACCATAGATGCACCAAGGGGATCTCTACAAATTGTGGGATGGTACTGTGTCTTTCCTCTCTTTATCCTTGCCTCTCTATCCTTTTTTTAAAAAATAAATATTTATTTTTGAGAGAGATGTAAAGAGAGAGAGAAACACCAGAGCATTGCCCAGCTCTGGCTTATGGTGGTGCGGGAGATTGAACCTGGGACTTTGGTGCCTCAGGCATGAAAGTCTCTTTGCATAACCATTATGCTATCTACCCCCATCCATCCCTCTTTCTACCTGAAGTAAGAAGAATAAAAAAAGCAGTCTCAGAGCAGTGGAATCATGCCTGTAAAGTCTGTGGCTCCAGAAGAAGAATTTAAAAAGATCAGATGAACTCAAGTGATGACAGGAGCTCACAGGATATATGTATATGGTGCACCCAATAGAGTGTTCATATTACCGTGCATAAGGACCCAGGTTAAAAGCCCTTTCTCACTTGTAAGGAGGAAGCTTCGTGAGCAGTGGAACAGTGCTGCAGGTGTCCCTCCTCTCTTTCTCTGCCTCTTTGTCTCTCAGCCTCTATGAAAATGGAAAGAACAAGAAAAAATGGCAGCCAGGAGTGGTCATGTGCAGACACCAAACTGCAGCAAAACCTTGGTGGGAAAAAAGAGGGGGGCGGTTGGTGGCTCACCTGGTTGAGCGCACATATTACAATGTGCAAGGCCCCGGGTTCGAGCCTCTGGTCCTCACCTGCAGGGATGAAAGCTTTGCAAGTGGTGAAGCAGTGCTGCAGGTGTCCCTCTGTCTCTATCACCCACTTCCCTCTTGATTTCTGGCTGTCTCTATCCAATAAGTAAAGATAATAGAAAACATTTTTTTTAAAAGAAGTGAAAAGAAAAATTAATGTTGTTAGTGGAAACTCTCAGAACACAACAATACAATAATACTTTCTAGTATCTCAAGTATCAGATCAACCTAACAATTGACTGACTGTGAATTAGCTAAAAAGCAAAGACAGAGTAACACTCTGAGGTCTCCTTTAGTAGTAATATATAACTACCTCATCTAAGCTGTTGCTCTCTTCATGTCGCCAACAATTTCAACAATCTTAACTTCTCAAATGGTAAGAGTAGAGTTGTAATGTAATCAGTTCCAAATATGACTCGATATGTCATTAGTTACTGTAGTAATAGGTCATTCCCTTCTCCTTTATTTTTAGCAAACATACCTTTGCAACTCAGATAATTTTCTGCAGCTAAACCATTGCTAACTGGTTTTTGATAAGTTGAAAAAAAATTCAATCCCCCCAGGAGAATAATTATTCTCCACTGAAAACAGTCATATACAGTTTTTATTTTGACGTCTATATAAAAATTTACATGAAACATTGCTCACTGTGTTGATGCCATATGTATACACTCCCCTCAGCTGTCCTGACACATTGAATGGTATATATTTAGGAACAAATACGTCCCCATTGTTAAGTAACCTAATATAAAAGCCCCTCTTTGCCCCCACTACTAGAACTTGTGTCAACCAGGTAAGTGCAGCACGTGAATGCCACTGCTTTCACCAACGGGACTCAACAGCTGATCACCACAGAACAGAAAGTACCAGCTATTGTGAAACCCAATACAGATATTTGGGGAAGGGGTGTAAAAAGATAGAAAGTAAAAGGGAAAGATGTGAATGAGACATTCTTCTGGGCCAGCAAGGTACCCTGAAGGCAGAGGACTAGCATCAAAAACAGCTTATTACAGAGAGTCAGAAGGTGGCTTCTCCTGGTAGGATGCTGTCTTGCCTTGATTTGAACCCTGACACCACATGGGAATGCCTTGGCACTGGAGAAAGCTACATTGTTGTGGTCTCTCTCTCCCTCTCTACTACCCCCCTCCCCGAAATAAAAAGAAGAAAAAGTGATCCCAGGAGCAGTGAAATTGCACATAGGTGAGGTCACCAAAGAGAATAAGAGTAAGTACAGCAGTGAGTAGAGCTCATCAGTAATATTCACTGATGACAAGAACTTTAAGAAATTCAGCAAATGAGCAATGGCTTACCTCCTTCTGAACCCTTCACTTTTTTTTTTTTTTTAACAATTTGAGTGTGATTTATCGCTTCCTATAGAAGCAAAGGTATTACTGTCAAGAACCTTTGCTAATAGCCTTGTCTTCTACATTGAGCTCTTAACTAAGTTCCTATTAAAGAGGCTGAAGCCTTGCATTACTGATGGAAACAGCAAATGTGTCATTAATAATGATATTTTGTTCTTCTAAAAGGTCTTTGTTCTGAAAGTCCAAGGTGCTTACTGCTATGTGGCCTCATTAATCTTATCCATCAAAATATATGAGCTTATAGAAAGTCATTGAGACTGAAGGGGCAGAAATGTGATTCTTTCCATTTTGCTCACTTTTGTTTAGAACTCTCTCAAACAAAAGTATAATTTCTGGATAAGGCAGTGATTGTCAGCTATAAGAGCAACTTGAGTATTTTCAAAGAAAAACTTGATTGGTACTAGTTATGATTTTAATAAGTAAATGACATTTCCTATTATTTGCTGGAATTCAAACTGAGAACTCTAAGGCTTCTTATTTATAGGAAGTATCAGAATGTAGAATACCTTGTACTCTTCTCATTATTTCCCTACAGAACTTTAGGGGTTTAAAGTTTTCTGGGCGGTCACACAGTGGGTTAAGCACACGTGGTGCAAAGAGCAAGGATAGGGTAAGGATGCTGGTTCAACACCCCCCCCCCCACACACACACACACAAGCAGTGAAACAGGTCTGCAGGTGTCTGTCTTTCTCTCCCCCTTTCTGTCTTCCCCCTCTCTCTCCATTTCTCTCTGTCCTTTCCAACAACAATTGTTGTTTTCTCTGGGCTGGCTTCACGGACAGGTAACAGACGACCAGAAACTGGTGGCTGAGCTGAGAATGCAGTTTAATCTTTATTCACGAGCAAACGGTTCAAAAAACTAATCTAAACTAATCACCACACAATGTGTTCCTCCAACTTTCTCCTCCGGGGGCAGCAGCAGGAACTCAGAAAGTATGTAGGATAGGGGGCGGGGAGAAGGGAGAAGTGCCAAAAGGCAAAGACTAAACCACAATCTCCTGGAGGCAGGGGGAGTGAGACCAAACCAATGTAACAGAAAAGACCATGTAAATAGACCACAATGTCAAGCAATGTAACAGAAGCAGAACTAGATCCCAGAAGCAGAACTAGAAGCATACCAACAAACAATGACAGCAACAATAACAACAATAATAATAACCACAACAACGATAAAAAAAAGTTCTCTGGGCCAGGGGTAGGTAGCATAATGATTATGCAGAGAGACTATCATGCCTGAGGCTCCAAAGTCTCAGGTTCAATCCCCGACACCACCATAAGCCAGAGCTGATCAGTACTCTGGTAAAAAATTTTAAAAATCTATTATGTCAATAAAATTTTCAAATAACTGAAATGTGTTTGTCTTTTTTTTTCTCTCTCTTTGGAGATAGAGAGGGAGACAGAAGGAGAGGGAGAGGGAGAGGGAGAGGGAGAGGGAGAGGGAGAGGGAGAGGGAGAGGGAGAGGGAGAGGGAGAGGGAGAGATCGAGACCAATCATAACCAATCATAGCACCAAAGTTTGCTTCAGTGTGGTGGGGGCCAGACTTGAACCTGGGCTATGCACATGACAAAGCAGTGCACTACCCAAAAGAGATATTTTGCTGACTCTGAAATGTGTGTTTCTTAAAAATAAACTCAGAGAGAGTAAATTAGCTCATGCACGTTCAAGAAGACAATAATGAGCATCACATATATAAATGGCACAATCTCTGTCTCCAGTCCTAACTTCACTCCAAATTCACATTTCTGGTAGTTTTTTGGACTTGCCTATGTGTCCTATGTTGTCAGCTCTATATTTCTTCCCCAAACCCATTCTTCCAACAGCCCCAAGTACTGAAAATGACTTCTCTAATCCTCTCAACCACCCAAGCCCAAATGTGAACTGTCTCTCTGGCTCCTTCTTGTTTCTTTCCATGCCCAACAGCTATCAGATTCTATTGCTCCTATTCTATTATACCCAGGTCGTTGCCCTGACTCAGAGTTTTGCTACTTCTTACACAAAAGTTGGAAGAGCCTCCTAATTGGGCTTCAATTTATGCTCCACACCCTGTACACAAAAAGCAAGCTGACCATGTTCAGCGGGCAAGCAATTACAGACACCAGGCCTTCCACCTTTGGCACCCCATAATGACCCTGGGTCCATACTCTCAGAGGGATAAAGAATAGGGAAGCTATCAGGGGAGGGGATGGGATACAGAGTTCTGGTGGTGGAAATTGTGTGGAGTTGTACCCCTCTTAGCCTATGGTTTTTGTCATTGTTTCCTTTTTATACAAAAAAAAAGCAAGCTGAAACACATACCTCATCGTATTACCCTCAACTTAAAAATCTTCTTGCTGGGGGCTGGGTGGTAAAGCAGCTTGTTAAGTGTACATGGCACAAAGCATAAGGACTGGCATAAGGATTCCGGTTCGAGCCCCCAGTTCCCACCTGCAGGCGGGATCGCTTCACAAGTGGTGAAGCAAGTCTGTAGGTGTCTATCTTTCTCTCCCCCCTCTGTCTTCCTTTCCTCTCTTCATTTCCCTCTGTCCTATCCAACATGATGACAGCAATAACAACAATAATAACAGCAACAACGATAAACATCAAGGGCAACAAAAAGGAAAAAATGGCAATAAAAAAGAGAAAACATTAAAAAAAATCTTCCTGCTTATACACAGACTACAAGGGGAAATCTACACTGCCTTTTTAAAAAACAAAATTTATTTATTTTATGGAGACAGAGAGAAATCTAGAGAGAAAGAAGAGATAAGACAGGGAGAGAGACAGAGAGCTACAGCACTGCTTCACCACTTGCAAAGCTTTTCTGATGCAGGTGAGGACCAGGGGCTTGAACCCAGTTCCTTGTGCGTGGTAACATGTACACTTAACCAGGTGTGCTACTGCCTGGCCCCAAAATCTACACTCCTTTGTAGGGTTTCAATACCTTCCTAATTCATGGCTGATATCCTTTTCTTTTTATTTCAATATTTTATTTATTTAATGAAAGAGAAATATAGACAGAGATCAGAGCACTGCTCACTTGTGGCTTATGGTGGTCCTGGGAGTTGAACTTGAGAACTCAGAGCCTCAGGCTTGAAGATCTTTCTCTGTAAACATTACGCTATCTCCCCGGCCCCTGTTGACCTCATTCTAAATCTTCATCACCTATTCTTCCATGGCCAAGTTGAATGGTTTAATTAAAGACAGAATCCCAAATTCCTTCATGTCTTTGCTCTTGTTGGTCTCACCTGTTCCCCTGACCATCCAGTCTCCCCTCCCATCTCCTAGGACTTGGCTCCATGGTATCTGTGTCCTCTGTGAACTCATCCTCAAGCCTTGCCTGCCTCTTCTACTCCCTGTCCTCAGCTCGGCCTTTCCTTTGTGCTTAGCTTCTTCCTCTCAGAGTACATTTTGTGTTTCCTAGGATTTGCTTATTCACTCATCTCTGCATACACTGGCAGGGCTGAGAGTTTTCTCCTCACTCATCTTTATTACTGCCAGTGCCGAATTGATTGACCAAAACACAGTGGGTCTTTAAATATTTGTTGAATAACTATTAGTAAGTCAATGGTTTCCTGAATATTTCTGAATATGTTATTTCCTACCACACAGTTGGATAAACAGGAAATAAGAAACCATACAGAAACAGAGATGGCACCCTAAACATTCACAAATATTAGAGTTAAGCATGTGTGTGCTGGGAATACACATATTTTCTTAATGGAGATGCTAAGCTTAGCATTCCCATTTGGGTAACTTACTTATTCAATCAGGTTTATCTCTGTAAACTCATTGGCTGAACTGAACAGTAGATAGGTTACATTAGTGCACTGATAATGGGGACAGTTACTTTACACTAGAAGGTAAGCAGCATCTTTCCTATTAAACCTCAGTTAGTTAATGGAATGTTTACACTTTTGTGGTCCTTCTTTTGGGAGGAGAATTTTTACTTACTGCAATATTCTATAATAAAATGTCATGAACATTGCTTTTGTCTGCCATATAATTATCCCAGGATCCATTTAAATAAAAATAGCATTTGCAGAAAAAATATCCAGAAAGAAAAACAAAGTTCAGTAGGATAGTTATTGTCCGATTTGCCAGCTGGGGTTTGTTTTATAACATTTGGCACATCTTGATATCTACATTATAGTAGTTTTAAATCCATAAATAATATTTTTACAGAGGTCACGCCATAGTTATTTAAGTTCAGGGGTTTATTTCCCTGAACACTAAGTAGCTATGAATGAATTATGTCTAGTCTGATCTGCCACAGAAGGGCCGTAAACCTCCAAGTCATAGCAAACAGTGGAATATTACTTCAATACGTCAGGAAAATTGTCCATGTAAAAGAATAATGCATGATAAGGGAAAGATATTGCAACTTTTTAAAGTAATATATGTTACTGGGCAAGAGCTATAAAATGGTGTTATGTTCAACTTTCTTCTGATTCTGGAAAACAAGTTAAGAGACTGCTTTTCATTGTCAACCCTAAGATAAAGCCAGTTGTGGAGCCAGAAAAAGGGCCCAGAAAGGTCCTTGAGCAGGAAGTCTCTCCTTAGCTTCCTACAGCTCAGCTTGAAAACAAAGAGCACAAGAGACAGTTTTGCAAGCTCCTCTTTATAGAGAAAGTTTTCTTTTTTTCTTTAAAGTTTTTTAAGTTTATTTATTTATTCCCTTTTGTTGCCCTTGTTGCTTTATTATTGTAATTATTATTGTTGTCGTCATTGTTGGATAGGACAGGGAGAAATGGAGACAGGAGGGGAAGACAGAGAGGAGGAGAGAAAGACACCTGCAGACCTGCTTCACCATGTGAAGCGACTCCCCTGCAGGTGGGGAGCCGGGGGCTCAAACCAGGATCTTTCCGCAGGTCTTTGAGCTTTGCACCACATGCGCTTAACCTGCTGCACTACCACCCGACTCCCAGAAAGTTTTCTTTTACCATGATGGTGCAGCTCACCCAAAAATATGAACTCAGGGAACCAGGCAAAGGTGCACCAGATAAAGGGCACACTGACCTGGGTTCAAGCCCCCCGCCCCCACCTACAAAAGGAGAAAGCTTCACAGGCAGTGGAGCAGCGCTGCAGGTATTTCTCTCTCCTCTCCACGGCCCCATTTCTCTAGCCTATTAAGTGAAGGGTGATAATAGACAGATAGATATACAGACAGACAAACAAACAGGTAGATAGTACCAGGAGTGGTGAAATAATCATACAGGCACCAAGCCCCAGAGATAAACCAGGTGGAGACAAAAAAAAAAAAAAAAAACTTAAATCTTAAACACAATTGCTATGCACTTATAATGTATAATGCACATAATATACTAAACAATCCCCCTTGGCTCTCTCACTTTATTTTGACAGAAGCTTTGACATAACTCCCATCTTACAAATGCAGAAACAGAGGTTTAGGAAAAGAAAGCTGACCCAAAGGCTGGCAGTTGGCAGGAGCCAGGCAGGGTGTCCGCTGTAGGTAGTATGTTTTCAGAGGCTTCTTTCCAGGCTGCGTTCTCAATACTTTCCCCACAAGGCCACACTGTGGTCCCATGAAATAGGAGCGATGAAAGCAGCCTGTGGCTGGTGCTCAGGGAGGTTGAGTAACTAGCCAAAGACTAGTCAGCATTTGGAGTCAGAATTCTAATCAGCTCACCAGACCCAGGGGCTTCGCCAAGGCATTCAACTTCTTGACCTCTATTTTTCTCTTCGCTTGGGTATTGATAATGCTTTATTATTATTGTTGTTGTTACTAGTATTATTAACTTGGTGTCAGGGATTTAACACAAGTCCTTATAAAATGAATCATGTGCTCTTATCACTGAGCTATATGCCTAGTTCTAGTGATGGCTGCTTATTCATATTAAGACTAATCTTATGAAGGGACAGGAATATAAGAGGGCCAGAGAAATAGCTCACTGGGTAGGGTGAATGACCTGTCATGTGTGAAGCCTAGGTTGGAGCCTAGGCACTATATATGAAGTGCTATGGCATCAGAAGAAGCTCCAGTGCGGTGATCTCTCCCTCTTTCTGCCCTAACAGAATGGAAAATTTCAACCCAGAATATGAAATCAGTCATGCCTTAATTCTAGGAGGGGTTATGGGGAGACAGACATGCCACCTGAACTTGAGTAACAGGAGCTGGAGAAGTGAAGAGGTGGAAAGAAATCCTACTTGAGGGAATTGGATGGTGGTGCGCTGGGTTAAGCACATAGTATGAAGCGTAAGGATCCTGGTTGGAACCCCTAGCTCCCTGCCTGCAGAGTGGTCTATTTTGAGCCTGAAACAGGTCAGCAGGTATCAGTTTTTCTATTCACCTCTCTATCTCCCCCTCCCAATTTCTCTCTGTCCTATCCAATAAAAAAAATAATTAAATAAATAAAAAAATAAACTGGAAAAAAAAAGGTTGTCAGGAACAACGGATCCGAAGTGCAGGCACGGAGCCCTAGCAATAACCCTGGAGGCAAAAAAAAAAAAAAAAAAATCCCAGTTGATTGGAGGAAGTGGTTCATCAGTAAAACCAGACCTTGCCTGGGCAAGGTCCTTGGCTTGATCCCAGGTAACACATAAAAATGTCGAACAGGGAGTCAGGAGGTAGCAGGTTAAGCGCATGTGGCACAAAGTGCAAGGACTGGCGTAAGGATCCTGGTTCGAGCCCCTGCTCCCCACCTGCAGGGGAGTTGTTGCTTCACAGGCGGTGAAGCAGTACTGCAGGTGTCTATCTTTCTCTCCCCGTCTCTGTCTTCCCCTCATCTCTCCATTTCTCTCTGTCCTATCCAACAGCAACAACAAAAACAATAGTAACTACAACAATAAAACAAGGGCAACAAAAGGAAATAAATAAATAAATATTCAAAAATATATATTTTTTTAAAAAGTCAAACAAACCACCACAAATGGTGACGTGGTACCCTAGTATCTCTCACACACAACCAACCAAAATAATTTAAGTGACCTAGGAGATGGCACAGCAGTAAACTCTGGATTTGTAAACATGAGGTCCCAAGTTCAATGCCCAGTATTGCAAATGCCAGACTGCTGCTCTGGCCTCTCACTCATATAAGGGAATGGGGCAGTAGCATAGCGGGTTAAGTGCACATGGTGCAAAGTGCAAGGACCGGCCCAATGATACCTGTTCAAGCCCAGGCTCCCCACCTGCATGGCATCACTTCACAAGCTGTGAAGCAGGTCTGCAGGTGTCTTTCTCTCCCCCTCTCTGTCTTCCCCTCCTCTCTCCATTTCTCTCTGTCCTATCCAACAACGGCTACAACAATAAAATAATAAGGTCAACAAAAGGGAATAAATATAAAAATATTTTTAAAATCTTTAAAAAAGATATATATATAGCATTATATGTTTTATATAAATATACATTATATATATTTAAGTAATTATTATGAACTACCAGGATAGCTCACCTGGCTAGTGTAGCTGGTATGTCAACATACATGACCCAGCTAACCCAGTCCCCACCATGCTGGAAGAAACTGGAGGAAACCTCACTGCTATGCTAGCCTTCCTTCTCTCCCTCTGCTTCTCGGTTTCTTTCTAGCTGTTTGAATAATAATATAAAAAGAGACCTGTGTCCAAGAAGGATGACAGAGGACCTAGAGGGGGTTGTATTGTTATATGGAAAACTAAGAAATGTTACGCATGTACAAACTATTGTATTTACTGTCGAATGTAAAACATTAATTCTCCAATAAAGAAATTTTTTAAAAAAAAAGACCTGCGGGCAATAAAATTGTTCATACGCGACCGCACGTCCACAAGATAAATTAAAAAACAAAATAAAAATAAATAAACATGGTATAGAGAATTGAAAGTAGTAATAAAAGCTCAACCAAGCTCCTCTGTGCAGGTGAAAAAGTGTGTCCAGGGTTCTAACACTACACACCCAGGGCAGGCACCTTTGGACACTACTCTTTGCAGTGTTATTTCCAGTGCTCCTCCAGACTCACGTGATGCACTAGATCAATCATTTCTTTATTTTTTTTGTCATGTTAAATTTTTTAATTGCTATAAAGAAACACATGCAGCACACTCACATTCTCATATTAAAATCCCTCTCTGATTTTGTAATGTTTCATTAGTATTTATATGTGTTCACAGCATGCATCCTATTTTTAATAATTCTTTGAGAACACCTTAAACACTTTATACATTTCAATACAATTATTTAAGCTCTCATCATGGTGTAATTTTTAGAATAAATAGTTTCTTATTAATGTCTCTCTTTTTTGATTTATAAAAAGGAAACATTGACAAAATCATAGGATAAGAGGGGAACAACTCCACACAACAATCATTTCTAAATCTTCGCTACCTCACAGTGGGTTAAACACACATGTGTGAACCACAAGGACCATCACAAGAATCCTGGTTCAAGCCCCTGGCCCCCACCTGCAGGGGGGTCGCTTCACAAGTGGTGAAGCAGGTCTGCAGGTGTCTATCTTTCTCTCCCCCTCTGTCTTTCAATCCTCTCTCGATTTCTCTCTGTCCTATCCAGCAACAGTGACAGCAATAACAACAATAATAATAACAACAACAATGACAAACAACAAGGACAACAAAAGGGAAAAAACAGCCTCCAAGAGCAGTGGGTTCGTAGTGCAAGCACCCAGTGATAACCCTGGAGGCAAAAAAAAAAGAGAGAGAGAGAGAAGAAAGGGGGCTGGGCGGTTGCGCACATAGCATGAAGTGCAAGGACGGGGCAAAAAAAAAAATTTAGACTTACTTTAAAAACGAATTATGATGTGGGCTGCTTACCCAAAGCACTTCATTTTTGTTGAACATTCCCAGGAGTGAAGCACCCCTGTTCTGGTCAGTGCTCTGGGAATCTGCTGGGTCTGACAGTCCCAGACTCTCCCTCCATCCTACCACAATGCTTTGTTTCCTGTATACAGTGTTTGTGTCCAAACATAGTGTTAGGGTGGAAGGGGGAGAGGATGTTTCTGGATTAGAAGAAACCTTTGCAGGATCAAAGTTCCATATCCTCCTTGGTGCCTTTCATCAGAGCAGACACTAGAGAAGTGATCTAAGTGAAAATAAAACCCAAGACAGGAATTTTGCAAGGGAATGAGTTGCATTTTGACCACGCACATTAGTGCCCCCCCCCCCCCCCAGTGTTTGTCTGAAAAGGTAAATTCAACAGCCATGTATGTGGTGGGGTGTGAATGGCAGCCCTAATGCAGGTCATAGAACACCATATTATTGTTGCAGGTCACACCCCAGGGCTGGGGAAGGACATTCCACCGAGCTGGGAAAAGGAAGAGTCCACTCTTGCCATCTATCCCCTGTAATCAACTCATTGTCACCTCGCTGACCCTGCTAAGTACCAGACCTTGGCCCTGGTCCAGACACCAGCGGTTTTTCAAGTCCATGTTAGTACAATTGGAACCCCCCTTCTAAGGTGTGCACTACTGCCCTCTGCTGGCCAAAAACAGAATCACCAACACTCATTACAGTAAATGCAAAGGAATAAAATTTCTTTCTGTGATTGTGCAAGCACATATAAACTATTTGCCTGAAAATTAAACTTCCTGAGATCAAAATAAAACACAGTCTTATAAACTGCATAGTAATTACATTTGTTCTAATACATTCAAATTAATTGAAAAGTTAACGGGCAGGTTGATCTTTAATTTTATTCAAATAATTAAGATTATTTTTCAAGTATAATTCTACAGACCACTACTAACTTATATCCTTTTCCTCCACAAATCTGTTTTGTTATAAAGTTGTGTCATACAGAAACGATTCTTGACCCTAGTATTAGAAAAGCAAATATCATCTGCTTTTTTTCTAAGTGTATGCACAAAAATGGAAAAGACCACTGCTGTTTTTCTTCTCACTAAATAACTTTGCCAAGTAGGTGTGAATATGTTATACTATAAACTATAATGACTTTTTTTTTTAATAAAAGCTGGCAAGTGTTGGTAGGTCCCTCTCCCAAGAACTGTAAGAAGTTGCCATACAGATTTAATAGACCAATAGATGCAAGCTGTCAATAGCCATATCCTTTAAGAAGAAAGCTTCCAGGGCAGGGGAGATAGTATAATGCTTGTGCACAAAAGATCTTCTTGCCTGAGGCTCCAAAGCTGCAGGTTCAATTTCCTGTACCATCAGAAGCCAGATCTGAGACCAGGTGGGTGGTGGCACACCTGGTTAAGCATACACATTACACAATGCGAAAGGATCTGGGTTTGAGCCCCTGGTCCCCACTTTGCATGGGGGAAGCTTCGCAAGTGGTGAAGAAGGACTGCATGTATCTTTCTGTCTCATTTCCTATCTCCCCTCACAATGTGTCTCTATCCATAAATTAATAAATTAAAAAATAATTTTAAAAAAGCCAGAACTGAGCAGTGCCCTGGTAAAGAGGGAGGCAGGGAGAGAGGGAGGGAAGGAGGGACAAAGGGAGGGAGGGAGGGAGGGAGAGAAAGAGAGAGAGAGAGAAGGAAATAAAAGAGAAAAAAGAAGAAAGCCTTTAGAGTCTTTTGAAAAGCATAATACATATGCTCACAAGGTCTTCTGATTTCTTGCACTGAAACTATAATTCAGGCATGGGTGATTATAAACTTTGTGTAGTTTTCTGAAGTTGATAGAGAACTGAAGAAATAGATTTTTGTGGGGAGTTGGTGGTAGTGCAGCAGGTTAAGCGCAGGTGGTGCAAAGCGCAAAACCTAGCGTAAGGATTCTGGTTCGAGCCCCTGGCTCCCCACCGACAGGGGAGTCGCTTCACAAGCAGTGAAGCAGGTCTGTAGGTGTCTATCTTTCTCTCCCCCTCTCTGTCTTCCCTTCCTCTCTCCATTTCTCTCTGTCCTATCCAACAACAATGACATCAATAACAACAACAATAAAATAACAAGGGCAACAAAAGGGAATAAATAAATATTTTTTAAAAAGATAGATTTTGTTGTTGTTGTAAAATACTAGAAAAATCTTGAGTTTGTGCATAGTTCATCAGGAAGATACTAAATTCATTTCATGCTGAGATGTACTTCCTCTCCCCTCCCCCCCTCCAAATCTTAACATTTCTAGAATCAGGATATATATAGCTCTAATTCCTCATTTCTCATCCTGCATAGTGTTTGGAGTGGCTGTCACTTATACCCACTGTCAGCCTGGTGACCACCTTGATGTAGTTGCCATTGTATTTACCTTGCCACCATGCTGGAGTATGAAACACTGCATTATGTATAACATAGACTTGTTTGTTTGGTTGGTTGGTTTTTGCCTCCAGTTACTAGGGCTCGGTGCCAGCACTACGAATCCACCATTTCTGGTGGATTTTTTCTTTTTCTTCCATAGGACAGAGACATTGAAAGGGGAGGGTAGATAAAGAGAGGGAGAGAAAGATACCTACAGACTTGCTTTGCTGCTTGTGAAGTGATACCCCTGCAGGTGGGGAGCCAGGGGCTTGAACCGGGATCTTTGAGGGTGATCTGTGTGCTTAACCCAGTGCACTACAGCCTGACTCCCTACCACAGGCTTTGAATATTCTATCCATAGAGAGATTTGGAAGAATTTGACTGGCTAGGAAGATGTTCTAGGAGAATCTAAGTCATATTTTACATGTATTTTACATCTTACATCTGTACAAGTAGGATACATAATAAAATCCAAACAAGTAAAAAGAATCCTTTCAGTATGGATCAAACACCAAAATTTTAATGTAAGAGATGGTCAGGCTCTGTTTAAATTGGCATCATTCCTTTTTCTGTCTCAGTGGTATAGAAAACACAGTAATGGTGCTCTTATGATTGATGGCATCTTAAATTCAGTGAATTATACGGTATAATGACAAGTCCATGGAAAGAATGCTTCTGAATTCAAAACCAGATGACATAAGATGGCATTAACTGAGAAGACATATTCACTCAACTTCCATTGCCGGCACCATAGATCAATTTTGAGAAGGAAACGAAATTTTAAAAGTCCTCTCATTCCTCTGATGTAGCCAAATATTAGAAAGATAAAACAATGTGCAGATGCCAGCATAGACCAGGCACTTGGCCTCTCAACATTTCATTATAGTTACTGGATACAGGCCAACCAACCTTCTTAATCCCCAGAAAGGGTAGGTGAGGGGTTCTCAGATCAAAGCCCACATGTAGTCCATCTGAGGCCCATGTAATATACCTCATCTGAAGGACGGGGGAAGGGGGTAGACTGAATGACAGAAGAGTGAGAAAACTGATGTATCTTTCTCAGTCCCCAAGGTCCCTTTTGGACCAGGAAGCCTTGCTGGCTAGGCATACATCACGGCTCTCTGTGGTCTTCTCTCTCCACCCTCCCATTCAGGGTTGTATGTGAGTGTGTGAAGCTGAGAAGCAAATATAAATCAGAGTTATTTCTGTTAACAAGTAATAAAGTGAGGCCATCAGACACACTCAGAGCCAGTATCTGCTTATCTGCTTTCATGTTTGTTTTTTCCAAAGGGAAAGATGGCTTCCATTATTGTGACTATCTAGTCAGAGTTCAGGCAGAGCCAATTCCATTCCACCTCAGTTCTTTTCACTGCCAAGAATGGAAACCATGCTGTGCTGAAAACACTGCCAGAGGAAAGAGTTCCAAATAAGAGCCTCCCAGTTGATTCCACTCAGCTTGGTGGAAGACTGATTTCAACCCCACCCTCTGTCACCCTGCCCAAGGAATCGAGCTTTGTTTTTCCTTCCAAGACTGTGTTTCTTGTTCCTTCTTGCCTATCCTCATTTCCTCCTCTGATTCCTGGGCTCCACTTCAGTACATTTTTATAGAATCAGGTCTTTTTTTATTCTTCTTCCTCATTTATAGATTTGTACACCAATTTTCAAGTCTCTAGTAATACAAAGTGGATATAACTGTACACAGAAATGTGCACAAATGTAGGGAGTAGTAGGCAGATCAGGCACAGGTAAATGAAGCTTTTTTTTAAAAAAATTATTCTCTCTTTCTCTCTCTCTCTCTCTTATTGCCAACAAGGTTATCAGTGGGGCTCTGTGCCTGCACAGAAACAGCAAGTCTACCATCTTCAGTGGCCCTACACACACACACACACACACACACACACACACACACACACACACACACACACACATATGTATGTATGTATGTATATCAGGGAGAGGAAAGGAAGAGAGAGCGACAGAGAGCTGGAGCACTCCAGCACTACTCCAGGGGTATGACCTCTGTAGGAAGGGATCAATGGGGTATTCAAACCCAGGTTTTATGCATGGTGATACGTATGCTACTGCTCTATCGGGTGTGCTATCAGCCAGTTCCTAGTTGCACATCCTCTCTCTCTCTCTTTTTTTTTGCCTCCAGGATTATCGTTGGCGATCAGTGCCTGTGTGAGGAATCTATCACTTCAGGTGGTCTTTTTTTCCCCCTCTGTCTATTTCCCCCTCCTTTTTATTTGATAGGACAGAGAGAAATAAAGAGGCAAGTGGGAGACAGGGTGAAAGAGAGAAAGAGAGACACCTGCAGCGTTGCCTCACCCCTCACAAAGCTTTCCTCTTCCTCACAGGTGGAGAACAGGAGGCTTGAACTTGGGACCTTTGCATGGCAATGTGTGCACTTTACCAGATGTGCCACCATCCAGCTCCTAGTTACACATTCTTATGAGATAGCTTTTCTGACTCTTTAGAAGATAAATTTCCATCTACCTTCATCCTGAATTTTTGTTTTAAGTACTGAGTCTAGCCACAGACTCAAAAGGCCTTTGAAAATTCTTCCACTAGCATTTCCCTGGGATGAACCTGGCCTTTCCTGGCTTCTAAAAAGCTCCTTGAGTTAGGAGACTTTTTCACTCTGTGCAGGTTTAGGGTCTATTCAGCACCACACATTTATCAGACCTATAATTCTTCTGAGTAGTCTTTAAAAGTGTTCTCTCTATCCTGGAGCCCCTTTCTAGTTCTTGAAGATCTCAATGTAGGGCTCCTTTCAGTACTCCTCTCCTAGTCTAGTCCCATCTTAGGCAAGCATAATTACAAAAGCTGATGTAGAAATATTTTGACTTTGAGTTTTAAAGCCCAGACTATGGCTGGAGAGATAACTCATCTGGTCAGTTGTTGCCTTGTCATCGACACGGGCCAGGTCTGAGACTCAGCACCATACAGGAGATACTATGAAAACAGAGAAAGCACTACATCAAATTGAAAAGCTTCTGCACATCCAAAGAAACTATCACACAAACAAGGAGACCCCTCACAGAATGGGAGAAGATCTTCACATGCCAAATATCAGTCAAGAGACTAATCACCAAAATATACAAAGAGCTCAGCAAACTTAGCACCAAAAAAGCAAATAACCCCATCCAAAAATAGACAGAGGATATGAACAGAACATTCACTTCAGAGGAGATCCAAAAGGCTAACAAACACATGAAACATTGCTCCAGGTCACTGATTGTCAGAGAAATGCAAATAAAAACAATATTGAGATACCACCTCACCACTGTGAGAATGGCATACATCAAAAAGGACAGCAGCAACAAATGCTGGAGAGGCTGTGGGGACAGAGGAACCCTTCTGCACTGCTGGTGGGAATGTAAATTGGTCCAGCCTCTCTGGAGAGCTGTCTGGAGAGCTCTCACAAGGCTAGACATGGACCTACCATATGACCCAGTAATTCCTCTCTTGGGGATATACCCCAAGGACTCCATAACATGCAACCAAAAAGATATATGTATGCCTATGTTCATAGCAGCACAATTCATAATAGCTAAAACCTGGAAGCAACCCAGGTGCCCAACAACAGATGAGTGGCTGAGAAAGCTGTGGTATATATACACAGTGGAATACTATGCAGCTATTAAGAACAATAAACCCACCTTCTCTGACCCATCTTGGACAGAACTAGAAGGAATTATGTTAAGTGAACTAAATCAGAAAGATAAAGATGAGTATGGGATGATCCCACTCATCAACAGAAGTTGAGAAAGAAGAATAGAAAGGGAAACTAAAAGCAGGATTTGACTAAATCTGGAGTAGGGCACCAAAGTAAAAACCCTGGGGTGAGGGTGGATATTCGGCTTCCTGGGGTGGCAGGGGGGTGGGGGTGGGGGTGGGTGGGTGGGATGGGACACAGTCTTTTGGTGTTGGGAATGGTATTTGTGTACAGTCCTATCAATTTGTAGTCAGATAAATATTTAATTAATATGAGAGGGGAAAATTGATTGTATGTCTCAAATATTTTAAAGCACAGACTGAGTTTTTAATACATAGGCTGAGTCTTTGATATACTGACTCTCTCAAAAGCCTAGACCAGGGAGAACAGAAGCAACCGGTAGCAAAGCTATATACAAATAATGTCAAAGGATATAAACTATGGTGATGTTGTGTATGATACAGCAAATCCTAACAAAGGGTTTTTTCAAAGTTAACCCAATTACCAAACAATGTGATTATAACAATAACTATCTATTGTCTTCTTGAACCCTAAGACAGCAGGAACCTCACATTTCCACTATAGAGCCTATAGTCCTGGAACCTTAGGGTGGGGCACACTTTCCTACATGCTTCTCTCAATTCATACCAAATAATATTGCATCTGCCAATCCCAACCTAATCAATGCAATGAGTACCACCTCAGCATGCTTCAATTCAAACTGTGTCCAGAGACTTCATGTATGGAATGACAACCCTTCAGCTTCATTACTCGGTTGAGACCTTTCCTTTCATAGTATTCTTTAATTCCATTCCAGGTGGCTCACTTCCTAACAAAGTCCCAAAACCTAGATATAGACTGGTCCTGTGAGATACAGCATATGTTCACACATATCCATAAACTAGGGCAAAATATATACCTGAAAGCAAAAGTACACAATAGTCTGCAGTGAATACCCCCAACATTTCATCTGCACTATTCCAGCCTTTAGGTCCATGACTGTTCAATAATTTGTTTGGCTTTGTATGTTAACTCTCTTTTCAACCACCAGGTTCCAGATGCCAGCATGATGCTGACCAGACTTCCTTGGATGGAGGACCTCACCAATGTGTCCTAGAGCTCCACTTCCCCATAGCCCCACACTACTAGGGAAAGAGAGAGGCAGGCTGGGAGTATGGATCGACTGACTAGTCAATACCCATGTTCAGTGGGGAAGCAATTACAGAAGCCAGACCTTCCACCTTCTGTATCCCACAATGACCTTGAGCCCATACTCCCAGAGGGATAAAGAATAGGAAAGCTATCAGGGTAGGGGATGGGTTACAGAGATCTGGTGGTGGGAATTGTGTGGAGTTGTACCCCTCTTATCCTATGGTTTTGTCAATGTCTCCTTTTTTAAAAAAAAATAAATTAAAAAAAAAAAACAGAGAAAGCTCCAGTGCTATGACCGATCTCTCTCTCTCTCTCTCTCCCTCTCTCTCTCTCTCTGCCTAGAGGAGTGAAATCATGCATGTCCCAAACACCAGTCACACATAGACACTAAGATGATTTGGGGTGAAGAGATTAGAAAAAGTGCTTTGAGTGACTGATGTAACATACATAAACATTAACTTAGAAGACAGTGATCCCTGGTATGGCCAATTTTGGTCACTACCTGAATAGGTAATTCAGATAAATTATTCAATGCATTGATCTCCCTTCTCCATAAAATAAGGCTGATTCTTTCACTTGTTATTTATTTATTTATTTATTTATTTTGCCTCCAGGGTTATCACTGGGGCTCAGTGCTGGCACTATGAATGCACTACTTTTAACAGCCACTTTTCCCCATTTTATTGGCTAGGATAGAGAGAATTGAGAGGGGAGGTGAAGATAGAGAGGAGGAGAAAAAGAAAGACACTTGCACACCAGCTTTACCGCCTGTGAAGTGATCCTCACTACAGATGAGGAGCTGGGGACTCAAACCGGGATCCTTGAGCTTCGTACTATGTGCACTTAACCAGGTGCACCACCGCCTGGCCCCTCACTTGAGATGTAAATGTATTTCTTTTTCTTTTCTTTTCCTCCTTCCTTTCTTTCTCTCTTTCTTTTTTTTTTTAACAGGGGCATGGGCAGAAAATTAGCTTTTATTTTGATGTTGAAGGATTTCTCAGGAACGTCTTTTGATTATGTTTCCTGTTTTCACAAGATGCTTCATGTAGTTGCTTTGCTACAAAGTGGGAAGACTCAGTGGTTAAATGGGGTAAAGTAAGGTATCTCTCTTGAGATTTTTTCTCAAGCCTCTATTATGCTCATATGCTCCTCTAGGAAGGAGATCATGTGGTGTGTCAAATTAAGAAACATTTGGGCAAGTACCTCTCTTTTCTTTTTTAAAATATTTTATTTAGGGGCCAGGTGGTGGTGTACCTGCTTAAGTGCACACGTGACAGTGCACAAAGTCCTAGGTTCAAGCCCCTAGTCCCCACCTGTAATGGGGAAGCTTCACAAGTGGTGAGGAAGAACTGCAGATGTCTATCTCGTCTTCTCTCTATCTTCCCCCCTCTCAATTTCTCTCTGTCTCTACCTAGTAATAAAATAAATTAAAATATTGAAAAATAATTTTATTTATTTTTAATGAAAGAGGTAGAGAGAGAGTGAGAGACCAGAGTTCTGGTGGTGGTGGTGGTGGTGCTTGGGGTTGAACTTGGGACATCTGAGCCTCAGGCACGAAAGTCTTTTATAGAACCATTATGCTCGAGTCCCCAGCCCTCGTTTTTTTTTTTTCTTGTTCTTAAACACCAATGACATTATTGCAGACAGAGGGTACAGAGGATTTCATATAAGGAATCTTGGAGAACAGAGCCCAATGATGGTTTCTTGAAAAGAAACGCAACTGTAAAAATTGAAGAAATGAAATTCATAAGAGTGTCCTGTTATTTTTATACTGAATAATAATAATTAATATATAAAAAATAAATATTATTCTTATTACCACCAGGATTTTGCTGTTGCTTGGTTCTGGCACTAGAAAATTCACAGCTCCTGGCATCCATTTTTTTTCTATTTTTATTTTTATTTGACAAGAAAGAGAGAAATTGAGGCAGGAAAGGGAGATAAAGAGGGAGAGAGAAAGATAGAAAACTGTAAACCTGCTTCACTGCTTATGATGCGCCCTCCCTGCAGGTGGAAAGCTGGGGCTTGAACCCTGATCCCTGATCATGTTGATATGTGGATATGTACACTTAACAGAGTGTGCTAAGACCTAGCCCCTCCAGTGACTTATTTTTAAAAGATTGTGTTGAGGTTTGTTTTGGACTTGGTTCTTTTTTTGCCTCCAGAGTTATAGCTGGGGCTCGGTGCCTGCACTATACATCCAAATTCACTGCTCCTGAAGGCTTTTTTTTTTTTTAATGGGATATGACAGACAGAAATTGAGAGGGGAGGGGAAGATAAAGAGGGAGAGAGAAAGATAGCACCTACAGACCTGCTTCACCACTTATGAAGCAACATCCCCCTCACAGGTGGGGGGGGGGGCTTGAACTGGGATCCTTGTTCAGATCATTGTGTGCTTAACCCAGTGCGTTACCACCCGGCCCTTCACTTGACAATGTCAGCTTCTGATATTTTTTTTTCTTTTAAATTCTTTAGCATTTTGACCTTTTTTTAAAAAAAAATTTTATTTAAGAAAGGATTAATGAACAAAAACATAAGGTAGGAGGGGTACAACTCCACACAATTCCCACCACTCAATCTCCATAACCCACCCCCTCCCATGTTAGCTTTCCCATTCTCTAGCCCTCTGGGAACATGGACCCAGGGTCGTTGAGGGTTGCAGAAGGTAGAAGGTCTGGCTTCTGTAATTGCTTCCCCACTGAACATGGGCATTGACTGGTCAGTCCATACTCCCAGTCTGCCTCTCTCTTCCCCTAGTAAGGTGTGTCTCTGGGGAAGCTGAGCTCCAGGACACATTGGTGGGGTCTTCAATCCAGGGAAGCCTGGCCAGCATCCTGGTGGCATCTGGAACCTGGTGATTGAAAAGAGAGTTAACATATGAAGCCAAACAATTTGTTGAGCAATCATGGATCCCAAGCTTGGAATAGTGGAGAGGAAGTGTTAGGGAGGTACTCACTGCAAACTCTAGTGTACTTCTGCTTTCAGGTATATATTTTGCAGTAGTTTATGGATACGTGTGCACATAAGCTCTCTCTCACAGAAACTAGTGTATATCTAGGTTATGGGACTTTGTTAGAAAGTGAACTACCTGAGATGAAATTAGAGTGTACTATAAAATGAAAGGTCTCACCCGAGTAATGAAGCTGAAGGGTTGTCATTCCACACATGAAGTCTCTGGACACAGTCTGAGGTGAAGCATGTTGAGGTGGCAATTGTTGCGTTGGTTAGGTTGTGATCGGCGGATACAATATTATTTGGTTTGGATTGGGAGATGCATATGGGAAAGTGGGCCCTATCCAAGGGTTCCAGGACTGGGGGAAGTAGGGGCTCTATAGTGGAGATGTGAGGTTCCTGCTGTCGTAGGGTTCAAAAAGACAATCGATAGTTAATGTTATCATCACATTATTTGTTAATTGGGTTCACTTTGAAAAGTCCTTTTGTTATGGTTTGCTGTACAGTATCCAGTATCTTGTATATAGCTGTGCTATTGGATGCTTCTAATCTACTTGGTCTAGGCTTTTGAGAGAGTCCGCATATCAAATACACAGCCTATTTATTAAAAAGATTCAGTTTGTCTTTTGAGAAACTTTGAGACATACAATTGATTTTCCCTCTCTCATATTAATTAACTACTGATTTATATGTCTACATTTTGCTAGGAGTGTACATAAACACAATTCCCACCACCAAAGGACTGTGACCCATCCCTCCCGCCCACTCCCACCCCCCACTGGCGCAGGAAGCTGCATGTCTACCCCTCACCACTGGGTTTTTACTTTGGTGCCCTACTTACAATTTGATCAGGTCCTGCTTTTAGTTTCCCTTTCAGATCTTCTTAGTCAGCTTCTGTTGATGAGTGGGATCATCCCATACTCATCTTTATCTTTCTGACTTAGCTCACTTAACATAATTCCTTCTAGCTCTGTCCAAGATGGGTCAGAGAAGGTGGGTTCATTGTTTTTGATAGCTGCATAGTATTCCATTGTGTATATATACCACAGCTTTCTCAGCCACTCATCTGGTGTTGGGCACCTGGGTTGCTTCCAGGTTTTAGCTATTATGAATTGTGCTGCTATGAACATAGAAGTACACACCTCTTTTTGGTTGGGTGTTATGGAGTCCTTGGGGTATAACCCCAGGAGAGGAATTACTGGATCATATGGAAGGTCCATGTCTAGCCTTCTGAGAGTTTTCCAGACTGCTCTCCACAGAGGCTGTACCAATTTACATTCCCACCAGCAATGTAAAAGGGTTCCTCTGTCCCCACATCCTCTCCAGCATTTGTTGCTGCTGTCCTTTTTGATGTATGCCATTCTTACAGGAGTGAGGTGGTATCTTAGTGTTGTCTTAATTTGCATTTCTCTGACAATCAGTGACCTAGAGCAGTTTTTCATATGTTTGTTAGCCTTTTGGATGTCCTCTGAGGTGAATGTTTTGTTCATAACCTCTGCCCATTTTTGGATGAGGTCATTTGCTTTTTTGGTGCTAAGTTTGCTGAGCTCTTTATATATTTTGGTGATTAGTTTCTTGTCTGATGTCTGGCATGTGAAGATCTTCTTCCATTCTGTGAGGGGTCTCTCTGTTTGTTTAATAGTTTCTTTGGATGTGCAGAAGCTTTTCAATTTGATGTAGTCCCATTGGTTTGTTTCTGCTTTAGTCTTCCTTGCAATTGGGTTTGATTCATCAAAGATGTCCTTGAGGTATATGTGGGAAAGTGTTTTACCAATGTTTTCCTCTAAGTATTTGATTGTTTCTGGTCTGACATCTAGGTCTTTGATCCATTTGGAGTTGATTTTTGTTTCTGGTGAGATAAAGTGGTTCAATTTTATTCTTCTGCATGTTACAACCCAGTTTTCCCAGCACCATTTATTGAAGAGAGCCTCCTTTTTCCATTTAATCCTTTGGGCCCCCCTTATCAAAGATTAGATGCCCATAGGTGTTGGTATTTACTTCTGGACTTTCAATTCTGTTCCACTGGTCTGTGAGCCTATTTTTGTTCCAGTACCATGCTGTTTTGATGATGATGGCTTTATAATATAGTTTAAGGTCTGGGAGTGTGATGCCTCCATTTCTGTTTCTTTTCCTTAAGATGGTTTTGGCAATTCTAGGTGTTTTCATCTGATATTTTTTTTAATGGAGCTGGCGCTTCGGACATGTACAATTTCAGCACTCTTGGGTGGACTTTTCAATTCAGAGTGACAGAGACAGAGAGAGGAAGAGGTCCCACAGGACTGGATCTTCTCCTAGTGTTGTAGCACTCCTATGTAGTGCTATGGCACAAACCTGAGTCATGTGCATGACAAGACCTATCCAGTAAGCTATCCCTATAGCCCTTTTAAAAGTGACACATATAGGGGGCTGGATGGTGGCACACAGGGTAGGTCACACATGTTACACTGTACAAGAACCTGGGTTCAAGTCTCCTGTCCCTACCTGCAGGGGGAAAGCTTCAAGAATAGCAGAGCGGTGCTACATGAGATATCTCTTTCTCCCTCTCTATTTCTCCCTTCCCTATTGATTTCTCTCTGTTGCTATCAAATAAATAAAAAATATATTTTTAAATGACACATATATTTCATCCATGACATGTTGGGGTGGGGAGTAGAAGGAGCCACTTCTGTCTATAATTATTTCATTTTGCAGAACCAATGCCTCTGCATGTGCATGGTTACTTTTTCATTGAGATATAGAGGTAGAGATAGGGGAGATATACTATTGGAGCTTCCTCGGTGCCATAGCATCTCTGATGTGGTGCTGGGGTTCAAATTTAGGTCACCCAGATGGCAAGACACACAGATTACCCAGTCAGTTATTGCTTGAGACCCTGTCTATAGTAATTTTGCTCTCTCCCTGCTCCAAGCCCAGGCCTACTCACACTTCTCCCCACCCCTCCTTATTCTCCTCACTAACAACAGAGACCCTTTTACAATGCAAACTGAGCCTGCATCACAGAAGGGGTAAAACAGGAGGAACTCAAGCCTCTATGTTTCACTGTCAAGTGCAGTTCCCAAAAGTTCACTGATCTTTGAAATCAGCCAGCTCCTAAGCTCACTTGAAGGGGGTCAAGAGAGTTAAAAGATTCCAGATGGGCTCCTAGCAGCCTCTCCAATTTCTCCCCTTCTGGTGCTCATTCAGGGGATGACCTGCACAGGTCACCAAATCTCTGTGTGCTTTCAACTCCCCATTTATAAAATTTGGCTGATACATATTGATTCCTAGGATGTTCCAAGGTATGTGAATTAAAGTCATTACCAAGAGCAAATTCCCTACCTGATGGTTGTGTTATTGCTAGCAGCAGAGACCACAGGCACAACTGGACCGCCAGAAAGCAGCCAGGGATGGGGGGGGGGGGTAGAAAAGAAAAGAGAAGAAAAAAAGAAAGGAAGGAAGGAAGGAAGGAACGAAGGAACGAAGGAAGGAAGGAAATAAGGAAGAAAAATTGCAACTTTGGCCAAGTAGGGCTCTCTCAGCTCTGGAGCCTCTGCTTCTCAATTCAATCTGCACATTCTACATCAGACAACCTCTAGTTTCTAAAGGCGAATATTTAATTAGTGAAACTCAGGCCTGCCCATGCTATTTCTAACACATGTAATAAGATACCTACAGCCTGAGAAGCAAATCCTATAAACTTCCAACTACTGCAAAATTATAAAGCTTAGCTTAAAAATGGAAAATCTCTAAATAGCTGTTTTGTGTAATGTTCTCCACAGACAAGGCTGCCACACAATGATACTGTGTAACTGTGAGCAGCAGGCACTCCAGGAAGATAAAATAAACTGGCTTTATGGACCTGAGGAATTGATTTTTAATGAGATTCTGCTTGGCTGGAACGGCATCCTCAGAGAGTGATCCAGTTTCTATGGCCCCAGGTATATAGTCAGAAGGAACAGAGCAATGGCTTGATTAAACAACACCCAGGCATTTGTCCTGTTCCTAAGTGAGCTGAAATAAAATAAGGATGTTGTTCTAAAGCACACACCAAGAAATACATGTGTATTTATGTCCACACCTTTGGATGCTTCTTCTAAAATATTACCCATTTGCATATTTGGATTTTAGAGGACTGAAACCTTGAAGTTACATGTTTATATTCTTTACTGAAGCAAAAGAACCTATAGAATATCAGATGGGAATGAATTCTTTTTGGTTATCGCTGGGGCTTGGTGCTTGCACTACGAATCCACTGTTCCCGAAGGCTATTTTTTCCCTTTTGTTGCCTTGGTTGTTTATCGTTGCAGTTACTATTATTGTTGTTATTGTTGTCATATAGGACAGAGAGAATTGAGAGAGAAAGGGAAGACAGAGAGGGGGAAAGACAGACACCTGCAGACCTGCTTCACCGCTTGTGAAGCTACCCCCACCCCCTGCAGGTGGGGAGCTGGAGGCTTGAATCGGGATCCTTACGCCAGTCCTTGTGCTTTGCGCCATGTGTGCTTAACCTGCTGCACCACAGATAAGTGTATATATACATATAGTGGTGAATGTAGACAGGTCTGGTATAGAAACATGACTATAAATATTAGGTGATATCAGAGAAGGCAGGGCAGCATATTGGAGGAGTTTTAATCTTAAACCTTGCCTTCTCACCTTAGTGGTTGTCCTTGATCATGTTAATGACCAAGCTTTTGCATTCCAACTTTATCTTTAATAACTGTGGATGATAGTATCTATTTCACAGAATTCTAATAAAGATTAGATGACTCAGAAATACATGATAACTTAAATGAATCTTAGTAATGTAAGTAAATCTCTAAAGG